>NC_142012.1:88588973-88942723 GCF_049901735.1 Notechis scutatus
CTTAATTGATGCTCCTTAACCCTTTTTATGGTTGTTGCCCATAAAATGCATGCAAAAAAGGAGCAGGGCTTTGATCTCGAAGTCTTGGCTGCCATTTTGATTTCTTGACTTCTCCATTCCCTGTGGGCACCCCTGCACATAAGCATATAGGTTGTTTTGGTCAGAATATTGATACCTGGGAAATGTTAGTACACAAACTCTTTATAAAAGCGAGATTCTACCCAAGGACAGAGCTGGAGAAACATCGAGTCTTACATGGTCTTAAAGTGCAAACAAAGTACTTAAAGTTCGTAGAAGAGTACTAACAAAGACTAATAAACCTATTGCAAAGACTGATAAAGATATCCCTCTGGAAACATGAAACAACATTTCAATAATGTTTAACGGAATACCAGAAAGGAATGAATTGTTACCAGCAGTTGTGAGATAGGTCATAATTCTCTTGACGTCCTATCCAGCAGAATCTGAACAAATTATGTAAAACTGGCATGTTTTTGTAAGATGGTCACAGAAAGTGGATCTTATAAAATAAAATAGCACAAAATGTACATAGCAGTAGATAAGGAATGTCTTCTTTACAATTTAGGATTAGATTAAGGTAGTTTTATGCATGTCTATAAGAAATAAACCTTTTTCAGTTCCATGGGATTTATGATCAGGTAAATGTGCACAATAATCTAGAACTATATCATTAACCCTTTACTACAGTATCTGCACTCAAAACATCTGAATATGCAAGCTTTTACATATTCATATTAGTCTTCGTATTCTTCCATATTCATGATGTTAGTTATTCATATTGTAAGAGCAACTATTTTCTACAATTATATATCAAACATACCTTTATTACAAGTGAACACCCACCAGATGTATAGTTGTTATTTTTAATTCCAATGGTACTTTTAAACTTTTCATCATTCTTTTTCTTACCTCTCCACAGAGACAGCAGTCATGGAATAAATGCTGACAAATATTACAGTAACAGGAACAAAATTATGGAAACGGCAGAATCCCTCGCCAAAATACCAGACATTATGACAGGCATAAACAAAATTAAAAACTGTGTTTAGAGCACTCATAAGCAGATCGGAAAGAGCCAAGTTCACAATAAAATAGTTGGTGACTGTTCTCATTCGTCGATGGGACAGTATAATCCAAATGATGGTAGCATTTCCTATAATTGATGCTGTGATTATCAATAAGTAGGCAACGGCCCAGAGTGCAATTTGCCATCCAGGCTGGTAAAATGTAGTCATCTCAGTCAAATTAACATCATTTTCAAAAATCCGATCCTGGGAAGTATTGTTTATGCTTGAGAAGGAAACCATTGTCAGTTCTTTCTTCTGCTCAAAAAATCAAAAACCAAAGGAAAACCCAAAAATTGGCTGCAATTGACTCGATTTGAGGATCTCAGTCTTATCAATAGAATAATGAGTTCATCATGATTTTGTAGATTGAATTTAGAAGCATTTGATTCATTGCATACTGGTGTTCAGTTGAGGCAAATAAATGAGATGAGATTGCTGCTTTTTTACATTCTTTTGCTGCTCTTTTTCATTCGTATCACCACAATTTGTGATGAAAAGAATTTTCTTAAAAATGTTTGTGTATGTATGTGAAAGAGACAGAGAGAGGAGAAAGACAGAGAGAGATTAAAGAAGATACTGATAATGCAGCATGGAGTTGATAGACTTTTGTTTGTTCTTCCTTTGCCATTCAGACCATTACGGAAGAAGCCAAATGCGGGAGAAAATCTACACTGCATTTCAAAAGAAGGTGGAGAGACAAGAGTATACAAAATTATGCATCAAATCAGATTTCAGAAAACTGGCCCCTCGTTGCTTTCCAAAGTTGTTGCATTAATCTATGTTTACCCTCCAATTAAAGTGAGAACTCTCACAGATTTTACCCTACAAGGATCAAGACGTTTATTCCTTGGGTAATTACATTTGACTTTTTGACATCTGTGGGAGTTTCAGTAAGCAGAACTTGGCCTGTAGAACATCATAAATATTGCCAGAAGAGCTTGAGAACAGCCCAAAGCCAAGATACAGAAGATAGGAAAATGATTTAGAAGTCAGAGAAAAAGCCATATTTCAAAAAAATCTGCCTACTGATTGCTCAGTGAACCTCTCAAAACATTTCAAGGCAACTCCTAGAAATAGAATATATTTTCTGCCACCTCTGTACCCACAAACTCAAAGGGCTCTTCAGAGTGTTATTCCAAAACCAAGAAACAGCTATGGAAAAACATGTGGCCTTTCTCCACAATATGTATGGATAATATTATCCCCTTGTGTAGGAATTTGTGAAAAAGTAGTTTACAAGCACTATATGCTTCTGTCAAAAAATCTTATTTATTACATTAAAATTCATACTTAACCAGGTCAGTTAATAATTATATTCACACATTAAGTGTGCTTGGTTTAAAACTTGGTTAGTTTTTTGTGGTTTAGTATTCTATAAGATTATCAAGTTATTTTATGGTCTAATGTACTATGCAAATCCAGAAAAACTGGTTAATTCAATATCCATGTTCGGTAAGCATAACCAAAGTTTGCATTGCATAGTGATTGTAAAGAAAGCTCTCAACATAGAAACACCACTCCCATTATTTATCTGTTTGCTTCTTTGTCAAACATGTACAAGATAACAAGTATTAAGTATGAACATAAATAGGAACCAAGGAAGTAAATACAGATAAATTGAGACAGTAAGACAGGGGCAGTAGGCACGCTGGTGTGCTTATGCGTGCCCCCTTCAAGGATCTCTTAAGAATGAGGTGAGGTCCACAGTAGACAGTTTGAGGTTGAAGCTGTGAGGGGTTGAAGCTGTAACAATGGAGTCTGGTAAAAAACAAACTAATTAACTTCTACCAAGATTAAAGGAGAAAGTTGCCTTATCTTAGGATGAAGCATGTTACCTATCATGTTGCATTTCAGTTTTCCCTTTATGCTGCTATTAGCCCAAATGTTTAGTGTTACAGGCTGGGTTTGATTCATATGAATGAATGGAATTGTCCAATTTCACTGGGAATGAATTTGACAAGGTCTGAATTCAGTCCAGTGAGGAGCATAACTCCAATTACTTACAAAAAAATAAAAGTCTTGTGTGTATATTGTAAAAATGATATAACCTTTTGTCTTGTAAATTACTGCCTGAGGAAACAAGCTAAAAACTACACCCTATATATCCCAAGATTTCCCAGCTTCAATTTCCATTTCCTTGAAACCTTGGCCAGTTTTCAAACTCATTTGAATAAGATTTTAAAGAATTGTGGTTTTAAAATCAATTCATGTAAACCGGTCCATTAAAAAATGAGAATGCAATTATTTAAATTTTAATATTTAAAATTCCTGATGAAAATATTTTAGCAACTTTTGAGATTTTTCTCAGACTCAAATTTTGCACAACAGCATGAAAGAATGGAAAAGACCGACATAACTGGATATCCTGTACTTGACTTGGGAAAATACTTCATTAAATTCCAACTAACATGATTTTATATTTACATCTTACTTCCTGGATTTAATGGACTCTTAATGATTATTTTACACAGCTGTACAGTATTTCCAATGGTAATTTCATACTTTGATGGAAAGTTTCAAAACTCAGCTGTTAGGTTTTATTGCTAGGCTTAAACACTAAGGGAAGGTATTCCTTGGGTTTTGCAGAAAGATTCTGTTCTGCTGCTAAAGAAAGAAAATACATTTAAAGGTCAAATGTAGGAAGTCCAGAAGAATTTCAAGCAGGTTTTTTTATTTTTGCACAATGGAATTATTGTTAAATCTTTAGCACAATTTATCAAGTTAATACTAAAGTTTTAAGATACAGAGATGACCTGTGAAAAGAAGCGTGTTAGTAAACACAGGGGTTTTGTTAAAAGCTAAGTATAAGATTGAATGAGATGGACCATGTATAAAACCTGAAAGCTACTCAAATATGTTAATATTAGACACTGACACATTTCACAGCTCCTGTAATGCTAGTTATTTATTCTCAATCCCTTCATTCATTAGCTTGCTTGTTGGCAACGGGGCAAGAACAAATTCTGCAGTTGTTGGCTACATCAATGAACTATTCTCCCTCAAGAAAATAGCTTTTTTGTGTAAGGCCTGAACTGATACATTTCTCTCTTTTGGCTAGGTTAATATCAATCATGCTAGCTAAATGACATCATAACATTTCACTTTTGTTCCCTTGAGTTCAGCGTGGGGATATAATGAGATGAATAATAATAATAATAATAATAATTTTGTCCTGTAGAAAATTTCATTATGAGAAAAAGATTCTAACTGCAGGTTCTCTAGGCACCAACAATACATTCCACAATGCTGGTGTATATAATGCTACAATACAATAAATCCTTAATGTTGTGAAAAGTTTTCATCCTTATGTGCTCCTAAAAATTTCCATGCCATAATTCTCAAAAGAACCAGGCACAAACCAAGAGTTCTGTTATCGCTGCCAAACATAATAAAACGACCTCAACAGTGACATCCAGATCTTAAAACACCTTTACAGGTAAGTGGAGGTAAGAGCGTGTATTAAGGATTCCCTTAATTAATTAATTAGTGCATGTGTATATTTCTCCATCTTATTGCATCTGCAAATAAGTTGGCTGGCAGCTCTGTTTGGATAGCTTGCTTCCCTTCTGGGAAAGGGGGAGTCAGGTGATCCCTTGCAAGATCGTGATGAGGCTTATGCTACACACACTGATGGATAAAGTTGCTGCAACTTCTTTTTTTTGGCTTGCTGTGACTTTTTTTTTTCTTGAGCCTTGGGCCAGTTTAGTTGTATTTACTGAAATACTGTTTTGGATTTGTTTGCCGTCCAGTTTCTTGGATAGAGGAGCCATACGAATTGGATGAATGAATGAATGAATAAATACTTGAATAATGGACTTGAATAATGGATATCCATAAACGTTGGTGACATTCTTGTGACAAAATTTCCCCAACAAGCAGTTACTTTTAGTTGCTAGAGGGAATAATGATGACTTAAGAATTTTAAAGAAGACTGAAAACAGATGTAAGATCAAGGTTGGCGTGGAAATATTCTAATCAGCTTCCTTCAACTACCACAAGGGAGAAATTCAAATTCCTTTTACCACATTTAAAAATGTTCTTGTCTGCATAAGCCCTGCTGTACTGTGATAATACGGTAATGAACTTTCTGTTCAATGATGTGGATGAGGTGTTTTAGCTTAGGCTAGCCAAGCATTTAATTTTTTAAAACCATCCTATTTAGATAGTTCATAGATGTTTTGTGATTAAAAAAAAGTGAATGAAAGCCAGTTTAATTACTTTGGAAGGAAGGAGTGTAGAGCTGTAAATTAAAAGTGTATCTGGGAAGATGTAGACTCTGAAGACCAGAAGACTTCATGCTTTAAGACTATAAATACATGTGTATAAAAAAGTTTCATATGTTACTTCCCCACTGAAACGTACAGGGGGAAGCATTAAAAAAATAAACAATTTTTCTGTGTAAACTTTCAAAATGATGTTCATGTTTTGCCGTTTTTATTATCTTTACTTTTCATTTTGTTAATATGGTTCTGCAGAATGAGATTTCTTGTACCCAGGCTGTCTGATTGTATTCATGGTAACTGAACTGGTGTCCAGGGAAATTCTCAGTCATTCAGGTCATGGTTGTCCCAAAGGTGCTTTTTCAAGAGGCAACTGGACTTCCTTTGAAGACGTTTTGCTTCTCATTCAAGAAGCTTCTTTAGCTCTGAAGAATGGATGAGAAGCGAAAAGTCTTCGAAGAAAAAACAGAACATTTCTTTGAAATTTTAAGACAAGTGTGCTCTTCCGTGTACCTAAGAGTTCACTCTTAAAAGATGAGCAGTTGAGAGCTGTATGCAAAGAAATTTCAGGTTAATGTATGCCGATTGGTGTCCATTCCATTAAAGTTATTCTAAGGACTCCAAATGAGTTCGGTTAAAGGTTTCCTGCACATACTTTGGCGTTCCGGAGTTCTCGCCTCACAATCGAGAGGCTGTGAGTTCGATCCTAGGCAGATCTCCTGCTCGAGCAGGGGGTTGGACTAGATGACCTCCAAGGGACCTTCCAACTCTATGATTCTATGACTCTAGGCGGGGGGGGGGGGGGGGGGGGGGGGGGGGGGGGGGGGGGGGGGGGGGGGGGGGGGGGGGGGGGGGGGGGGGGGGGGGGGGGGGGGGGGGGGGGGGGGGGGGGGGGGGGGGGGGGGGGGGGGGGGGGGGGGGGGGGGGGGGGGGGGGGGGGGGGGGGGGGGGGGGGGGGGGGGGGGGGGGGGGGGGGGGGGGGGGGGGGGGGGGGGGGGGGGGGGGGGGGGGGGGGGGGGGGGGGGGGGGGGGGGGGGGGGGGGGGGGGGGGGGGGGGGGGGGGGGGGGGGGGGGGGGGGGGGGGGGGGGGGGGGGGGGGGGGGGGGGGGGGGGGGGGGGGGGGGGGGGGGGGGGGGGGGGGGGGGGGGGGGGGGGGGGGGGGGGGGGGGGGGGGGGGGGGGGGGGGGGGGGGGGGGGGGGGGGGGGGGGGGGGGGGGGGGGGGGGGGGGGGGGGGGGGGTTTTGGGTTTTGTTTTTCTGGCGTTTGTTTTTTTTTTTTGGTTTTTTTTTTGTTTTGTGTTTGGTTTGTTTTGGGGGGGGGGGGGGGGGGGGGGGTGGGGGGGGGGGGGGGTGTTTGGGGGGGGGGGGGTGTGTTGGGTGTGTTTTTTTGTGGTTTTTTTTTTTTTTTTTTTTTTTTTTTTTTTTTTTTTTTTTTTTTTTTTTTTTTTTTTTGTTTTTTTTTTTTTTTTTTTTTTTTTTTTGTTTTTGGGGGGGGGGGGGGGGGGGGCCGCGCGGGGTGTTTTTTTTTTTTTGGGGGGGGGGGGGGTGGGCCCCCCGCGGGGGGGGGTGTGCCCCCGGGGCCTGGTTTTCCCCCCTTGTTTGGGGGGGGTGCTCATCACCATTACAAAGCTGAAGAGCCAGCGCTGTCCGTGGTCATGTGGCGGGCAAGTACTAAATGCCGAAGGCGTGCACCGAACGCTACTACCTTCCCACCAAAATGGTCCCTATTTTTCTACTTGCATTTTTACGTGCTTTCGAACTGCTAGGTTGGCAGAAGCTAGGGCAAGTAACGGGAGCTCACTCTGCTAAGTGATTAGTTTGATTATCCCAAAGGTGCTTTTTCAAGAGGCAACTGGCTTCCTTGTTTTTCTTTGAAGACTTGAAGTTTTTCTTGGGCAGTCATCTGACCTTCCTATTAAATGTTACCCATCCATTTCTACTAACTGGAGGAAAGAAATCTAGAATATATATAGTCACTCCACTTGCCGATTGGTGTCCATTCCATTAAAGTTATTCTAAGGACTCCAAAAGAGCTCGGCCGCCTTTGGGAAGTGGGAATTCAGTCAGGCCTAGCCCAGACTTTATCTGAAGCGCTTCCTTTCCGGCGACATGAGGAGATCCGCGGACCTCCGCTCAGGGCGTCGTTTCCAGCCGCCGCAAGACGCCAGGCCGGCTTTCTAAGCCTTCCAGCCCAAGCAGGGCGCGCCCATTCCCTCCTCTCGGCTGCTGCTCTGCCGCGCTCGGCCACGCAGGCCGGCTGGCGCAGGCGAGCCGCTTCCATGAGGAGCCGCCGCTGCCGCCACCTACGCCGCCCAGTGTCGCTGCCTCTGGGCTGGCTGGCACGGAGAGTCGCAGGTGGCGGCGGCGGCCGGGGGCAATGGCGGCGCAGGGAGACTCGGAGGAGGTTCGCTACTGCGCGCGCTTCCCCTACCTCTGCCTCAAGTTCACGCTCGTCGCTTACTCCACCGTCTTTTGGGTGAGTGAGTGCGAGAAGCTGCGGCAGCGGCGACGGCCGCTTGCCTATAGGCGTCCCGGGAGTCGGGAGGCCACGGGAGCCCGGACCGGCTGGAAAGGGCGGAAAGCGGACGGGAGCCTGAAGGGGGCCGTGGGAGTCCCCGACCGCCGCGCTCGCCTCGCTGCCCCCAAGCGCGCGAGGGATGCTCGGGGAAAGGCGCCGCTTCCAGACCCGGGAGGGCCACACAGGTGGTTGTTTCGGAGAGGCGGAGACTTTCCTGAGGGAAACGCGGCTCTCCGGGTTGAAAGTTGGGCTTATTGGGGAGGCTGCGGGAGTTTGCCTGCGGAGGAGGCGGTCGGGTGGCCCCGAGTTTCCGCGCAGTTTGGCGACCTTTGTGAGCGGAGGGGAGGCCGAGCATGGCTCGCGCGGTCTCCGCTCGAAATCCCCGGTCGGAGGCGGCCGCGCCCGGTCGGGGTTGAAAGCGCAATAACGTCCCTGCAAATAGAGGAGGTTGTGAGGCTGAAGCAAAGTCCCCTTTGGCTCGCCTGGGGCACTTCACGAAGAGACTTTAACGGGACGGTGGCCCTTGTCAAGGAGCCCCGTTATTTTCCCAAAGGGAATTCCTATTTACTCTCCGTCGTGTGTTTTAAATAATTTTAGTTTCGTCTTTACCCCCAATTGTAATTGCATTGTGTTAGTTAATAAAGATGGATTCTGAGTTGAGTTGTTCCTAATCAGCATCAAAAAATGTTGCCGCGCTATCATTTAATTCATTTAAATAGTTATTTTTCTTTATGGTCCAATACAGGAACAGGTATTCTATAGACAAGTTATCAACCAGATTTTACTCTCAGGGAGAAATGAGGAGCATAAATGTCCTACTTGGGGCAAAAGGACGACTCTTTTTTTTTTTAAACGTATTTCTTTAAAAAGACCTACAGCCTTTATATTTTGTATAATAAAAGCTAAGTATGGGTATGTCTTTCAGATGGTTAATTTAAAAAGATTATTGTTTTTAAAAATTAAGCAAATCAAATTAGGCATACTTTTAAAATAATGTTAAAATAATAAAAGAATAAATTATTAATTTATAATTTATGTTATGACAAATAATAAAAATATAGTGTGTGTGTCTGTCTGTCTGTGTCTGTCTGCCTGCCTGCATGCATGCATGTATGTATGTATGTATGTATGTATGTATGTATGTATGTATTCGTATAAATAAAATACATCTTTTGGGGAATGTACTTAAAAAACCTGCTTGAGTGGCAGGTGGTAGCATTGGGCAACAAGAGCCTTATGCTCAATACCAGTTGCTCCCCTTCCTGGATGGAGAGTTTCTGCTTGCTGTCACTCATTAGTAATCCATCATTTGGATAACTGCATTGTGGTCTGCATTAAGCTGCCCTTGAAAAGCATCTGGAAGCTTCAGTTGATACAGAATGCAGCAGGGGATGCATCTTTGTCCATCTGTGTAGGACCAGTGATCTTAGTAAGCTTCTGGGTACAATTCCAAGTGCTGGTTGTCACATATAAAACCCTACATGGAGTAAAGACTTACGTTTGTGGGACCACCACTCTTCAGTGGCATCTGCCTGCCCCGCATGGATGGGCAAGTTTGGGGTCACTTCCTTGGAGCAAGGTCATCTGGCAGGACCCAGTAGCTCAGCCTTTTCCTTTATCCAACCTAGTTTCTGAAATGATCTCCCCTCACTTCCCTAATCCCATTGGCTTTTAGAAAAGGGCAAAATTATGATTCTCTCCCAGTCATTGGGGCAGATGTAACAGAAATTTGATATCTGGTTGCTTATTATTATTAATTTCTGTTTTCTTTTGTTTTCTTACCCAGAGTCATTGGGTAGCCACATAAATTTCAGAGATATATAAGTTGGGAGGCAAATGTAAAATGGGGAACAATTAGTCATGTAGATCCTTTGATGTTTAAACTACATCATAAAATACCGCATATTACTAATTTGTTTGGATTTAATACTCTTTTTCCCCATCTCCTATTTTTCTCCTTGAGCTGAATATAGATAAATTTTGGAGGGAACGATTTGTGAGCTAGTACTGATGCTAGTACACTTTGCACGTTGCTGATGTCATTGACACAAACAAATATTTATGAATATTCATGAATAAAATATATTTTGATAAGACTTGTTATTGTGATTGTAGAAACTCCCAACTTGTGTGATGAGAAATACAGTTCAAATATCATTACTCCCACATTCTTTTCCCTCTGTGTAGTGCCATATTTTCCAATATAGTTGCAACTTAAAGCTGTTTATATGCTTTTTGCTTTTTGCACAATTGTAATGAATATTGTGCATTTTTGATTAATTAACCATCAAATACATATAATATTAACTGTCATGTGTAAATATTATTAAAACATAGCTGACAGTGGATTGAGTGTTTTTGGCTATGTGTATTGTGATTTATGAAGTAGTTAATGAAACTAAGCTACGTCTTCTTATGTTGATCAGTCAACACTGACTCCTGCGGATTACAGAGATTAGTTCATGCAATTTTTTTGACATTTTCAGAAGCAATTCTTGCACGTGCTTCCTAGGGCTGAGAGAGTGACTGACCTAGATGAAGGATTAGAACTCACAGTTTTCCAGCTTTGTAAAACTGCAATTTAACACTCCTTTTCTTTTTAGAGCAGTTTTTTCTTAAATGCTTTGTTCTCAGGACCCTTTCCCATTTTTAACAATTACGGAGGACTCCAAAAGAGCTTTTATTTGTCTAAGTTATGTTTATTGATATTTACTGTATTAAAATTAAAAGTGGTGCTTTCTTAGAAATTTACTCATGAAAAATTACAATATTTTTCATGAAAAAATATATTGTTAATAAATAAAAAAATAATGTGGAGTTACATTGTTTTAAATTTTTGCCAATATCTTCAATATCTGGCAAATACTTTTGACTTCATGGACCCCTCAGAGGGTCTTGGAAGATTGGATGGAAACTGAACAAGGAGAGATTCAACCTGGAAATAAGGAGAAATTTTCTGACAGTGAGAACAATCAACCAATGGAACAGAAGTTGCCCTCGGAAGTTGTGGGAGCATCATCACTTGAGACTTTCAAGAAGAGATTGGACTGCCATTTGTCAGAAATGGTGTAGGGTCTCCTGCTTGGGTGGGGGGTTGGACTAGATGACCTATAAGGTCCCTTCCAATGCTGATTATCTGTTATTCCTAGGTCTCCTCTGACAATTGTTTAAGAAACACTGCCTTAGAGTAAGAACCTAAAGCTTGTTTGTAAAAAGTAAACATATTAATTTTTTTAAAAGGAGGTTATGTCCATCTTCTGTTTAGTAAACTCATGTTAAACTAGTTAAACTTTCAGATGAATAAATTTTCATCTTTGTGTAGTCAATCAAGTTTGTGGTGGGAAAAATATATGTTTATGAATATGACCCTCATTTCAAAATTTAAATATCAGAATGATAAAGCTGGGACTATTGTATATGAACTCATTTCATATTCACAACAATATAGGATTTTAAAAGGCGCTTTAATTGAAAGAAAAACTCATCATATGAAACATAACATGTTTTAAATATATTTTTAAGAAATACACTTCACTATATATTTTTCAAATATTCTTGATACTTGCGAAGATATATTAATTAGAAAGGAAGTGCCTTGAAGGGCTGTAAATAGAATATTATACTCAAAAATGTTTAGTTGCTTTATTCCCTTTCACAAAATCATAATAGGTATTTATGAACTTTTTTAAAATAATAATGTTCATTTGCAGAGAGATTACTTATTTTTATACCTAAACAACCATAATAATTTATTAAGCTTGTAGGCTGCCCAATTCTTAACGACAACCAAGTAGAATACAATAAGCATACAAGAAATACATTACTTTTGTTCTTCAAAAAAATAATAAGTAGAATAGCTGAAGTAGTTTCAAAATGGCATGTTGGTAGTGGAAATCCTGGAATTCTAGAATAAATTATTTAGAAAACAACATTTCAATACCATTGGGAATTGTCATTCATGGTTTACCTAGTGAAAATACATCCACTGTTCTGTATTCAACGGAGAACTATATGAGCAGCATGAAAAATTAATTGAAGTTCATACTGTATATGACTGCACTTTCCTCTCCAAATAAGGAAGTTAAAAGCTTTTCATCTCTTCCCATTGGAATAACAGTTTGAATCAGATCCTTTTCAGTATTGAAAACGAAACAAAATTTGTAGCAAGTCCTGAAAGCAGCATATGTGACTCTAACTCTGAATTAATGTGGAAACATGCTTGATAACACCTGTTGTTATTTCTTGATATCTTGAATTGTTCTAGAGTCTTTTAATATATTTGAAAGTGAGACATGGACATAGATTCTTCCATATTTCTTTTCTTGAAATATTTTCCTTTAAGATTTGTTTTCTGTACTATTAAAGGAAATTTCTTTACTCTGCATAGGTTTCATTTTTATTTATTTAACTTCACAACTTTTATAATCCACCCAGCTTAGAAGAATCTACACAGCAAGCTAAAATGATAAATGCAGCAATACAATAAATGAACATGATAAAAACCACAAGAACAACACATCAGTAGTAAATCAGCTGTATTATGCATTCTGCTTCTCAAAATGAAGCTCTCTTTAAACATATTGTAAATATTTTATGTTTTCCGTTCCATGCAGTCTACTTGTTCATTGAGCATTTATAGAAACCTGCCTTTTTATGATTCTATGATTCTCAGTTCCAATTAAGGAGAATATTTGTAGCTCAGAGTTGAAATGAGGGGTTCTAGGTGGTCTCTTGATTGTTTTCTTGCAGATGTTTCATTACCCAAACTAGGTAATATCATCAGTGCTAGTAAGGAGTGGGGTTTGCTCCCAATTTACATTTCAGTGGCTTGGCCTGTCAGTGTTTGATGGGTATAGTAGTTCTTTGGTTGGGCTGTTTACTGTTAGGTTCTTTGGCAGGTCTGTGATTGGGGTATTTTTTATTTCTTTTTTGTTGGTCTGATGATAATCTTCATAATCAGATAGAAAAATGTGGACTAGACAGCATTGATGGATTTGTAACTGGCTGACAAACTGCACTGAACTTGAAGTCCTCAATGAAACTACATCTACAGGGAGGGAAGTATGCAGTGAGGTACCCCAAGGTACTGTCCTAGCCCCAATACTCTTCAAGGGGATAGAAGGGAACCTCATCAAATTTGCAGATTACATCAAGCTGGTGGGAATAGCCAACATCTCAGAAGATAAGGTCAAGATCCAGAAGAATTTCAACAGAATAGAACACTGGACGCTATCTAACAAAATAAAATTCAAGGTGAGAAAAAATTAGCTTTTATTCTTCGGTAAGAAAAACCAAATACACAGGTAGAGAATAGCAGTAACTGGGAGAGGGATCTAGGAGTTCTAGTGGACAGTCAATTAATTATGAGCCAGCAATGTGTTGCAGCTGCCAAAAAATCGAATGCAGTCCTATGTTGCATTAACAGAGTGATAGAATCAAGATCATGTGAAGTGTTAGTATCACCTTAGTAAGACCACAATTAGAATATTGTGTCCAGTTTTTGGTCACCATGATATAAAAAAGATGTTGAGACTCTAGAAAAAGTGCAGAGAAGAACAACAAAGATGATTCCGGGGCTGGAGGCTCAAACATATGAAGAGTGATTGAGAGAATTGGGTATGTCTAGGGAAAAAAAGAACTAAGGGTGACGTGATAGTAATGTTCCAATATTTGAGGGAGCCACAAGGATGAGGGGATCAATCTATTCTCCAAAGAACCTGAAGGCAGGAAAAGAAGCACTGGGTGGAAACTACTCAAGGAGAGAACTGATACAGAATTAAGGAGAAATTTCCCGACAATAGGAACATTTAACTAGTGCTTCCAGAAGCTGTGGGTGCTCCATTGTTGGAGATTGTTAAGAAGAGATTGGACAGTCATTTGTTGAAATGGTATAGAGCAGGGGTGTCAAACTCATGTCACGGTGGCGTCACATGATTTATCAGGACTTTTTCCCCCTTCGCTAAACGGCGTGAGTGTGACCAGCGCGTGACGCATCCGGCCTGTGGGATGGGAGTTTGACAGCCTTGGTATAGAGTGTCCTGCTTGAATAGGTTGGACTAGAAGCCCTCCAAAATCCCTTATAATTCTGATATTCTGTCATTATATTAGGTTAATATAATCTGGGTGTTGACTGCTGATGGAGAAGTGTTATGGTCCTTTTGTTCCCTTTTTGGCTTATTGTCTCTTTTGCACAGTATATAGGCATTGTTGATGTTTATGTATCTGTTGATGTCCAAATTGTCAGAGTGCCAGGCTTCTGTTTTTGGACTTTATTTGGTCTAGAATAGTCACAGTTTCCCAGTTGAAACTGTTGTTAAGTTGGTGCATATGTTTTGAAATTAAAGCGGTTTTCATCATATCTTCTGACTACTGGTTGATGTTTATGGATGCGTTATACTACCCTTCTGTCTGTTTGCCCTACATAGTGGCTCTTGTAGTCTTTACACTGTATGTTGTAGAGCAGGGGTCTCCAACCTTGGCCGCTTGAAGACTTGTGGACTTCAACTCCCAGAATTCCTCAGCCAGCAAAGCTTATGCATGCCCCCTACAGAACTCAGCAAAGCTGGCTGAGGAATTCTGGGAGTTGAAGTCCACAAGTCTTCAAGCGGCCAAGGTTGGAGACCCCTGTTGTAGAGGACTCCTGTTTTTTCTTCTGGGGCTGCTGGCTCTTTTGGTTTACTTAGGATGTTTTGGAAGTCTTTAGTTGGTTTGTGTGCTACACTGATTTTTATAATCAGTTGGTGGTTTCTGATATGTTTTTGATATATGACAGTGTTATCCTTTTAACTGCTTTTGTTGGTTGTACTATATCAGGCACTTTTTGATGAAATTGGTTGGATATCCATTTTGTTGGAATATATTGCATAGATGATCTGTTTCCTTTTTCTGCTGTTTAGGGTTGCTGCAATATGTTTGTGCTCATCTAAATAGAGTTCTTTGTTAGTTTATTGTATTAATTTTCTTTTGGCTATGAGTATATTTATGGACTTAGATGTAGATCTTTTTAGACAAGAGTTTATGCTCACAGTGCAAACATGCTTAAGACACTTATAAAAAGTTTACCAGCTTTCTTGAAACTCACATTTCATTTTTTTTCTCTTGAGTAAACATGTATTGACTTACTTCCTTACTATATCACATTTCTAACTGGGCGAAGAGTAGTTGGTTGAGTGCTTCTTGTATTTAAACTACTTCAGGGCATGTTAGATTAGCTGTGTAGAGTTTGTAAGAGGAAGAGGAATAAGACTAATTATTGCATTTTGTTTAAGAGCTCTGTCTTGGTTTTGCTGATTATTAACGAAATAAATGTTACTGGTTCAATTGGTCCAACCTTCCAGTGACATTTCCAAATTTTACAAACCCAGCTAGTACCCTACTGTTTATGATTGTGTAAGAGTACGTATTTCCAGTATGCAGTATTAGGCTCAATTGTTTGAAAAACTTATTTTATTTATTTTATTTTATTTATTTTATTTGTCAATCGCTTACAAGATAATAAGTCATGAATACATGAAATGAATACATATAAGAAAAATAAAAGAAACAATAGGACAGGGATGGTAGGCACGTTGGTGCGCTTATGCACACCCCCTATAGACCTCTTAGGAATAGTAGACAGTCTAAGGTTAAAGTTTTTGGGGTTTGGGGAAGAAACCACAGAGTCAGGTAGAGTATTCCAGACAATGACCACTCTGTTGCTGAAGTCGTATTTCCTGCAATCAAGTTTGGTGCGGTTAACCTTGAGTTCGTATCTGTTGTGTGCTCTTGTTATGGTTGAAACTGAAGTATTCATTGACCGGTAGGACATTGCAATGTATGATTTTATATACTATACTTAGATCGGACCAAAGACGGCATCGTTCTAGGTTTTCTAGGTCTAGAATTTCAAGTCTGGTGGCATAAGGTATGTGTCTTTCAATGATGTCATGCATCTTTTGATTCAGAATGCAGCAAATACAACCTCTGTTCCCATCTTTCAAGTCAACAGCAATAACATGGAATTTCCTCTGGATTTCCACATTCCTCTTGAATTCTGTTCAATTGCTGAATTCATTGCTGAATTTGAGTTGGGAATCAGATGAACTCTACTTTGAAAAAATCAGTCTGCTCAATAGTTCTGTAATCCAGCTGCCAGTAATTGCTTTGTGATCTAATCACAATCCTTACAATTCAAATTTTCCTCTGATCCTTTATAATTCACTATTAGATGACCTGTGACCCGCAGAGTTGGCAAATTAAATTAGGAATCATAGTTAATAAGTGCAGTGTGAATCTAATTTTTAAATCATGAGATATACGTAGTATAGATCAGTTGAAACCTCTTTAATTGTTTTTAAATAAATAAAATGGAAATAAATGGAAAGAAGTTTAGGGTTTTGAAAAAACTATAAAGTACACAATATATAAAAATACATATCTACTATAGATTACATTTCATTCCTGCATTCCTGTAATCTCTTAACAATAGAGATTATCTTCAGTGGGATATCAAATAACAATTAACCAGAGGCGGAAGAGTTGCTTCATGCTTTTTCAAGAAACATTACATGCCAACATATTTCTTTTCTTTGGATCTATTTCCTCTTATTTTCAGTTGGGTAAGTCTACTAAGCCTTTCTCCTCCTTACATATGTCGATATGTAGAAACATGGAGTCTTCCTTGCATAGTATGGTTCTTCGAGATAGAAACTAAGCTAGATTGATACCTGTTTGCATAAGTATATACTAGGGAACATGAGGTAATAACATGAGTCAGATCTCTTTCAGCTGAGGTGCAGCTATAATGCCCCTCACTGATCAGCTGACTCACTTGGCATGGGTGTCATACTTTGCACCAGCTCCATCTTGCTTAATTAACAAGGTGTGAAAACAAGGAAAACAATTTGCAGGTAGTAAGTGTCCATGCAAAAGTTGTGTTGCCACTGTGTAGCCCAGGTGGTCATTAGAGTGGATGCTAGACTGCAGGTAGTCCTTGACTTACGACCACAACTGAGTCCAAAATTTCTGTTGCTAAGCAAGGCTGTTGTGAAGTGAGTTTTGCCTCATTTTATGACCTTTCTTGCCAGAGTTGTTAAATGAATCACTGTAGTTGTTAAGTCAGAAGGTTTCAATGATGATCACCCAGGACACAGCAATGATCATAAAATACATGCCAGTTTCCAAGCATCCAAATGTTAATCATGTGACCATGGGGATACTGCAATGGTCATAAATGTGAAAAGTAACTTTTTCAGTGCCACTGTAACTTCGAATAGTCGAATGGTTGTAAGTTGAGGACTGCCTGTATCACCACGTTCTGGATCCCAGTATCCAAGCCTGGAAACTGGGGAAATCCGGACTGGGTAAAAAAGACCACAATGAAGAGGATAGGAGATACTTGTCATCGTAAACAAGCTTCAAAATGCTTGTTTGAGGTTGGGGTTTCCGGTTTGCTAGCCTTCGGCGGCGGCAGGGATTTGCGACCGCGCGATTCCTGCTGCGTTTGCTGCCAAGGTTCCCCCGATCCATTTGGATCTGGGGGATATAGCTGCCCCGTAGAGGCAGCTGAAGATAGGGGGATCCGGCAAGGGGTTTGGGGGTGTCGCAAACCCCTCCCCAGCCGGCTAAACTCCCTTTTCCCGAGGCGGAGGAATGGCGGTCAGTAATGGCCGCCACGAAGAAAGCTGCAGCCGGGTAAGCAAGTGCAGGAGGGAGAAAGCTGGAGAAAGTGAAAGGTGCTTTTAACCGGGACAAGACGGGAGAAAGTGATTTGGAACCTTGAAAGCTGTTAAGGATATATTGTTCTTTGTGAGAGCCATAAGCTGCGAATACCCTAAAGGGGAAAGTTTTTTTTTCTTTGTTCTACTCTCCTTCCTAAAGTGACAGCGGGGGGAATCTTTTGGCTGTGAGTGGGAAGGGAGAGTGAAAAAAAAATCAGAGCAAAATTTGAAAATAAGGAGAAGATTGCCTAGAATTGCAAAGAGTTTAAAAACTTCCAAAAATATATTTGAAAAGGATTTGTGATTACTTTAACCTCAGAAAGAAAAAGTGAAGAAGAAGAAGGTATTTAAAAGTAACAGTCTGTTTGGATTGTTTGGTGATTTTGGAACCTTTGGAAATTATTTCTGATTAAATCATCTGGGTGGTTGTTTGGAAAAACTTTTTCTCTACACAATGGCATCATCTGTGGATGGATTGGAACTTATATATCAAAAATATGAAAGAGAAAAACAAGGAGGGGAAGATGGACTTGGCACTATTTTTCAATACTTAGAAATGGCGGTTTATATTTATGCGAAGCAGAATGAGGATGATGGGGACAAAGAAGAAGAAGAAGCCATCTTTGATGAAAAAAGAACTTTGGAGACGGGAAAAAGCAAGAGAAAAAGGAAAAGAGGTCTTTAAGATTTGAAAAAACAGCCCAAAAAGAGAAGAATAAGGTGAAAAAGGGACATTATGTTAAGAAACAACAGAAAGGGGGAAAGCAGAATAAAAGGGAGGTGGAGAGACAAGGGGTTAAAGAGGACAAGGAGAAGAAGCATCACCCAAGACTAGGCACGCACGCCCCCAACTACCTCAACTCCAACTACTGCCGGCCTTAAATGCAAACTACTCAATGCAAGAAGCCTCGTGAATAAAATACCTGAATTTCTCATCCTCCTAAATATGGCTAACTTCGACATTATATTTGTCTGTGAAACATGGCTCAATGCATGTCTCCCCGACTCCATTACCACAGTAAGAGACTATCATCTTTACCGATCAGATCGTGAAAATCGTCGAGGAGGTGGTGTTGCTATATTCTATAAAAAATCCTTACATCTAAAAAATATCCAAGTTACCCAGGAGCTTGCTCTTCCTGAGACCATCATCTGTGAACTATCCTTAAATATCACAATTCGATTCTTACTATGTTACAGAGCACCTGATTATGACATCGAACATGTAAACAAGCTAAATACATTACTAACATGGGCTGCATCCTGCCCATACCCTTTTATCTTTCTTGGTGATTTCAATCTACCTCATATTGACTGGACCCTAAATGATTGTACAACTGAAATCATACACACAACCTTCTACAATGCTATTACAAATCTGGGACTGGAACAACTAGTAACCAACAACACTAGACTAAACAACTGCCTCGATCTCATCTTCTGCAATAGTTTGAATTTAATTTACGGAATACAAACTAAAGAACCCTTTTCCAGTAGTGACCACAATATGATTGACTTTTGTCTCAACATACGTCCACACAAAAATCACCACAATGATGTAATCCCCAATTGTAACTTCAAAAAAGGCAACTATGATCTTATAGAAAACGATCTCTCATCCCTGGATTGGCAATCTCTATTCACTGGATGCAATACTGTTGAAGACCATTACAACATATTTTTACTTGAAGTCAAAAGAGTCATCAAACTATATGTACCAACAACAACTCCCAAAACAAAACAAAAAAAGCAGATTACCCATATCAATAAGGAAACTTCAATCCAAAAAGAGATCACTCTGGAGGAAAAACAAATCTGGTCACGTTACCAATTTCAAAAACCGATACAAAAATTTATGCCACCAGATAAAGACCGAATGCACCAATTATCACATTAAACAAGAGGAAAACCTTCTAAGCACCAATTCCACCCGTGCTTTTTACAATTTTGTAAACAACAAACTAAAAGACTCAAGGTCCATCCCTCCCTTGATAGGACCTGATGGTAAAGACTGCAACGACGACACCACTAAAGCCAACATCTTTAACACATTCTTTGGCTCAGTATTTGTAAACAGAAATGGATCATGCCCAGTATTTCCTAGCCGTACCACAGATAACAATAATGATCTAATACATATCGATTTCACAGAAGACAATGTTGAAAAATCACTACGCAATCTAAAACCATCTCTATCTATTGGACCGGATGGAATATGTGCCTACTTCTTAAGAAAGCTATCCACTGCCATAGCCAAACCTCTAAGCATAATCTTTGAAAAATCTTTCAGGACCAGCTCCTTGCCTAACCTATGGTCACAAGCCACAGTCATCCCCATCTTCAAAAAGGGAGACCCAAGCCTAGTTGAAAATTACAGGCCAATCTCCTTATGCTGCGTCACCTGTAAAGTCATGGAATCTATTATTAACCAATTCATCATCCTCCACTTAGAGACAAATAACCTACTCTCCAATAAACAATTTGGTTTCAGAAAAAAACTATCCTGTAATCTACAACTCTTACACTGCAAAAACATATGGACGACACAACTCGACCAGGGCAAAGCAATAGACGCAATCTACATAGACTTCTGTAAAGCCTTTGATTCAGTGGTACACGACAAACTACTCCTAAAAATAAAATCCTATGGTATCTCTGGACAACTGAATAACTGGATAGAAGCATTCTTGTCAAACAGACAACAAATGGTCAAAATCGGGAGCGTCCTATCAAATCCAGTACCTGTCAATAGTGGTGTCCCCCAAGGCAGTGTTCTAGGACCAACTCTCTTCATACTCTACATAAACGACCTCTGTGATCATATCAAGAGCAATTGCGTTCTCTTCGCTGATGATGTAAAGCTGTTCAATACCACAGACAATACTGCTACCCTACAAAAAGATCTTGACTATGTATCAGAATGGTCAAACAAATGGCAACTTCAAATCTCAACAAATAAATGCTCTGTCTTACATATTGGCAAAAAAATCAGAAAATAAAATACAAGCTGAATAGTCAAGATCTTGTTGATGACCCAAGCTATGTAAAGGACCTTGGAATACTCACCTCTAATGATCTAAGTGCTAGAGCCCACTGCAACTACATAGCCAAAAAGGCATTAAGAGTTGTTAACCTAATCCTACGTAGCTTTTTCTCTGGTAATATCACACTACTAACCAGAGCATACAAAACATTTGCTAGACCAATACTCGAATACAGTTCATCAGTCTGGAACCCACATTACGTATCTGATATTAGCACAATTGAGAAAGTCCAGAAATATTTCACAAGAAGAGTTCTCCACTCCTCTACTCGTTGTAGAATACCTTATGCCACCAGACTTGAAATTCTAGAACTAGAAAACCTTGAATTACGCCTGTCTTCGGTCTGACTTAAGCATGGTATATAAAATCATACATTGCAATGTCCTACCTGTCAGTGAATACTTCAGCTTCAACCATAACAACACAAGAGCACACAATAGATACAAACTCAAAGTAAACCGCACCAAACTTGATTGCAGGAAATACGACTTCAGCAATAGAGTGGTCAATGTCTGGAATACTCTACCCGACTCTGTAGTTTCTTCCCCAAACCCCAAAAACTTTAACCTTAGACTGTCTACTATTGACCTCACCCCTTTCCTAAGAGGTCTGTAGGGGGCGTGCATAAGCACACCAACGTGCCTACCGTCCCTGTCCTATTGTTTCTCTTATTCTTTTATTTTTCTTATATGTACCCATTTCATGTATTCACAACTATGTATACACTTATACTTATTATCTTGTAAACAATTGGCAAATCAAATAAATAAATAAATAAATAAAGAAGCAAGGGAGAAAGGAAGGGATGAGAAGCTCTAATGGTGGGGAGCAAGATATTAAGAAACAAAAGTTTTTCAGAGGTAATGGATAGATCTTATTGTTAATGGGATTCTAGAAAGGTACATAAGATTGCATTTTTATATCTGTATTTAGAAGTAATTATAGAAAATTAGAAATAATATGTAGCTTAAAATGTGATAAAATATCTAACATAAATAAGTGAAATTTTTGTTAAGAAAAAGAGAGTACTGTAATGAAATATGATTCAAGATTGTGATGTGGGGGGTAATAATCGTGGAAAGCATAAGTGTTCCCACAAAGGCATGATATTCAATTGAAATGGATAAAATGTTTAAGATATAAATGATTGTTAAAATTAATGATTAGAACATGGTATACTAGCAAAATCTTTTGTGAAATGAGATTTGAAGTAGAAGAAGGAGGAACATTTCAACGAAATATTGAGCTATAATATGTGATGTGGGGGGATAATTATGGAAAATAGGGCTCTCATAAAAGCATGTGATTTAATTGAAAAGTAATGAGTTAAACATCTAAGATATGAATGAATATCAATACTAATGAATAGATTTGTATTATTTTTGATAATATAGTATAATTTTAGAATGTACCAGACAGAATCCCAATGTATGTTATGTATTTTATATTAAGTACTATAAATATAAGGGAAAAAGATAAAGGTATCATACTCCATATAGTGTACAGGAGAAGTATTTCTTCTTTTTTTTAAAGAAGAAAAATAAATGATTGGCTGGAATAGAACAGACAAAGAATAATAAATATTAGGATATGAATTGAGAGGAGGAAAAAAAAAATTTGAGAAAATTTAAAGGAGAGGAGAAGTTATATAGAAAATTGAAAATGTTAATAAGATATGAAATGGTATGTAAAATGAATATGAAACTGAACTTGTGTCTGTACCAAGAGTTTTAACCCGGGACTAAGCAACTTTCAGAAAAGAGATTTTTTATGCTTTTATGTTTTGTGTTTATGTGTATTTATATATTGTTTGTCTTGAAAATAAAACTTGTTTAAAAAAAAATGCTTGTTTGTCATACACAAAGAATCAAGACCACATGTTAAATTCTAGTTAAGATTTATTGCTCAGGCTTATCTGCAAGAATCTAGTAAAGTAACAATCAGCATTAAATTGGCACTAGATAGGAGTTAATGGAATTCAAGGAGGGGACTGGACAACGCTTGTGACAACACAAGGACTCTAGACTGATTTCTCTCTTGACTCCCCCTCCCTCAGGCCCTGCCTCTTCTCCTACAACTTATTTTTCAAAGCAAAGGGTGGAAGGATTTGGGTTTTTTTTGGCAGAAATCTGAGGGAAGTTGATGAGTGCTCCTTATTCCCAGCTGGCCAGGAATGGTGAGATCTATCTGGCAGTTGGTTCCTTTTGAGCATTGCAGGCTTGCAAAAAATAAAAGTAAATTAACCTATTCCAATTGCATTTTTTGGATTAGTGATGCTTATCAAATGTCCTGTACTTAGTGATCAATGAAATGCACAGAATTTGTAATTTGTAAGCATATGGCATTCCCCCCTCCTTTTTTTTCTGTTGCAGTTGTTAGGGGCGTTTGTCTTAGCTGTGGGCATTTATGCAGAAGTTGAAAGACAGAAATATAAAACTCTTGAAAGTGCCTTCTTAGCTCCAGCGATCATCCTGATTCTCTTGGGCATCGTAATGTTCCTTGTGTCCTTCCTCGGAGTATTGGCTTCTCTGAGGGACAATATAAACCTTCTTAAAGCTGTAAGTACTTTTATTTACGTAGAAGTCTATTTTCCTTGACCCTTCCAAAACTCTTTCATTTTCCTGTCTATAAACAGTTTTAAGAATACTCGTCTAATAACTTCCTTCAAAAAGTAGCAGAAAGAAATTTCAGTGGCTCATGGATGACTCATATCAGTCTGTCAGTAAAGCAATTTATATGACTCCTGATAGGGATCTGGAAAAAAAATGCTTTTAAAAAAATAGTTAAATGGAGTACAAAAGTAAGATTCATTTAAGAAAATGCAGGCCTTTAAAGGCCTTTATTCTTAATTAATATTTAACCCATATTTAATCAGCCTCCCTCCTGCGTGTCCTGCTCCTTTTTTGCCCATCTTTTAATTCATATTGCTGTATTTTCATTGTTTATTTTATTGTTTCATTGCTCTACTATTGTTATGTGTAGATTTTTTTATAATTTTATGTTTTGCTGTTGTAAGCTGCTCAGAGTAGCCCCACAATGAGATGAGTGGCAAATAAATTTAATAAATAGATAAATATGCTTGCATAATGTAATGTTAAAAAAACAAGTCAAGACCATTCAAAACACTGGACAGTCTAGATCACGGGTGTCAAACTCACTGTGTCACGTTGCCATCACATGACGTTTTGCAACATTCGTGGGGCTAGGGTGGGCGTGGCCTGCGTGTGAGGCATCCGTTCCACGGGCTGATAGTTTGACACCCCTGGTCTACATCTTTCGTAGAAATTAAGCAAATCTGAGCAAGAGTCTTTTATTCTTTCATGCTAAAATCTTGTTCACTTCCTTAACAAAATTATTTTGATGTAAATTATTTGTTTTCTTATTGATAATTTAAATTTAAATGAAATATTTTTGAATTTAATTATGTTATAGTGCCAATTAACCATTTATGACTAGAACTGTTATTAACATTTTGTTAGCCTAGTGGCTGAGATCAGAATTAGAACTGAATAAGTGTAATAGTAACCTTATTAACTGCATGATGATGATGATTTTAAAAATCCAGAAATCTCTTTTAATAAAGACATAATTTGAAATGGAAATTATAGGATGAGAATTTGTTGTTTCAATACATGTTTCAGGCATAAGGAAAAACCTGATTAGTACTTATGAAACTTTTGACCTGTGGAAACAAATTTGTGGTGATTTTTGCAATCTTATACATATTGTAATCATCAGACATGTTTGTAATCAAGTAGTACAAACCTGGGAAAGTCTGTTGTACATAATTAGATGCAGCTGGTGTTTAAAAATTAAATTTGTAATAGTTTTGAGAATATGTAATTATGTAAAACATACTTAGCTTTTTTGAGACATTAGTGTTTAGAATCTAGAAAAAAAATTGAGCAGAGAATTTGATGGAAAAGGTGAATGGATGTTGTTCCTTATCCACTGGTTTCCATCAGCCTTGTGTTTTACCACATAAGAGCAATAAAACCTCTGTAAAGGAATTGCGGTACTATGTACAAATCATCCTTATTAAAAAATGTCAAATATTCCACTCATCTATATTTCCAACATAATGCCACTTCCTGTCATTTATTTCTTGAGAGAAGGCTTTTCCCAATCTTTGTTGTTTTGCTGTTTGTTTCCAAATATGTTTTACCTTGAGTGAGTGACAGGAAATGGCTGTTTTCTTTAGAATCCTTCAAAATACAATTATTTCATTGCTAGGATATTAAAAAAGGCCGCCAAGGAGCCCATCTTTTCAGGAAACACAAGAACAGAATGTCCTGTGGTGGGTGCTTTAAAAAAAAAAATCATCAGTCTGGTTTTGAGAGAGCTACATTGTTGGTAAATTGAGATAAGGAGGACAAAGGGTTTCGGCTTGATAAATATAGTTTGTACTCTTGTGTATATATTCAGAGCTGCTATTCTGCTGCTGTTCAAGACAGGAAAACTGTCAGGACTTGCAAAACCTTTTTATAAATAAGAATTGAGAATTTGTTGGGAATTTGTACACAAAATAAGAGGAACAGCAGTGATATTTCCTTGCAAACAAGAAATGAAGGTAGTTTTTGACTTATGACCACAATTGGGACCAGAACTTCTGTCACTCATTGCCATGGTCATTACGTGAGTCATCATGTGACCACACCTGTCACTGTTTTGCACACTTACAACCATTGCAGCATCGCCAGTTTCCGTTTAATTTAACTCTTGTATTTGTATAATTGTCCTGAGGCGAGTTGATCTGCAGTGAGCTGGCTGTGGCAAGTTACGGTATCTCACTTTTTGCCTGGAACAGTGTGTTTCTATATGAGATTGGGAAAAGGGTAACTTTTCTCCTGCAGCTTTCTCAACTGAGTAACTTAGAGCAAAAACCTTCCCCAAGGCATGGCTAAAGTCTAGGGCTGTGGGCAATGTTTGGACAAAAACGTCAAAATAGTGGCTGTAGTGGTGCAATCAAAGCTCTGCCTGACTCACACAAACACACATGATGAACATAGAAACCAAGTCGAGCTTCAGCCATACATTACAGCAGTGATCCCCAACCTTTTTACGCCGTGGCCCGGTATCCCCAACCTTTTTTATGGCGCGGCCCGGTACCGGCATTAGCTGGGCGCCGCCATCTTTTTGATGAAAAAGTGCTTCCGATGATTCACGGTGAGGCGAGTTTCTACCGAAAGCTCACCGCTGCCGCCATCTTTTTGATAAACGTGCTTCGGTGAGCTTCACCGGAAAAGCTCACCGGAAGCGCTGGCGCGCCATCTTTTGATAAACGTGCTTCGTGAGCTTTCTTCACGAGCGCTTTCTTTTGATGAACCGGAAAGCGGCGCTCCGCCATCTTTTGATGAAACGTTCTGAGCCGGAAAAGCTCACCGGAAGCACTTTTCATCAAAAAAAGATGGCGGTGCCCAGCAAGCCAGTGGCCCGGTAGGACTTGTTCCTGGACCGGTACCGGTCCGCGGACCGGTGGTTGGGGACTCCTGCATTACAGCCATCATCCTGTCTTTTTGACCATACCCTGCAGACATTCTCTGTGAGAATTTAAATACACTAAACTAATCTCTACTTGTTCTGAAAGTTATTCTAATTAAATACTGTAAAAGTAAACATTCATCATTTCAGAGCTAAGACTTTTGGGTTGTACTAGTTTTATGTAATTTTTTTTAAAATCCTTCTTTTGCAGTTTATGTACATTTTGGGCTTTTGTTTGCTCATTGAACTAGTTGGTGGAATTACAGCCTTAATTTTCCGAAATAAGGTAAGAAAATGATTTGCCAAATTAACCAGTTAAAGTTAAATTAGAAAAGAGTCCGGATTCTGCATAACTAATATATTAACATTATTAATTAAATTGAATGTATGTATATTATTAACAAAAATATTGTGAGAAATGTCTGCAGTGAAGACCAATTTAGTTTAAATTAAATTAAAATTGTAATTAAAATTTAATAATTAAAATGTACTTAATTAAAAACTAAGTGTCTGAAGTAAGATGATATGTAGTTATGGTCAAGTTATAGAAGAACATGCCAGTTGCAGGGGTCGATTATATTTGGCTCTGAGAAAGCACGTCATAAACTGTATTTTGACATTTATTCTGCAAACCAAGCATATTTTTTTTCATTTTGTACAATTTATTCTGCAATGTTTATTACTTTGCTTTTGATGTTATCTCAACCAGAGTAGTTTTCATTAATTTTCTGGCTTTCTGACATATTTTTAACTACCTTGATAACCATGAAGTCTAGAAAAATTAATTTCTTTGGAGTTGGAGCCATCTAATACAATATCCTGTGTGCCTTCCTGCAAGCATCTGTTTACTCATTTGGCTTTCTCCCTTGCACAATCTTTAACTCTTTAGAATATTTTCACTCTGGAAATTTTGAGCTTTGAAAATTATTATTATATAGTTGATAGTATTTCCATGTATTAAAATAGTGATGGATTTGTTGCATCAGTGAAATATTGATGATTGGGTATCATAAATGTGTCTTTTCTCTAATGTAGTTTTTAAAAGGCTGACAGCTTTCAAAATTAAAATTAATGCCTGAAACCTCTGATAACGAGCCCAAAACTGAAATGCCCCTAGGAAGCCTATAAATATTTACATTGTTTTAAAAAGACTTAGGCAGGTAAAGGTCTATATCAGTGGTTCCCAAACTTTTTCAGTCCACCGCCCCCTTGGTGCTACAAACTCATCCTCAATGCCCCCCACCCAGGGGCGGGATTCAAATTTCTGTGGGCATGGCCTAGTTTGAGGGTGTGGTTTGCTGGTCATGTGATTGGGTGGGTGTGGCTTGCTGGTCACATGACTGGGTGGGCGTGGTTTGCTGGTCACATGACTGGTGGTGTGGCTTGCTGGTCACGTGACTGGTGGTGTGGCTTGCTGGTCACGTGACTGGTGGTGTGGCTTGCTGGTCACGTGACTGGGTGAGTGTGGTTTGGTGACTGGCAAACCAAATACAAGTGGTCCTCACTTAACGGCCGGTTGCTTAGCAAGTGTTCTAATTTATGACTGGCCTCCCCAGAACTACTTGACCTGTTTTTGGAGTTTTGACAGCCATGCACACACATATACACATACTCCCTTCCAACCCTGCTGGAGCTGGTCATTGGACTAGAATCAGCAAAGCATCTCTGATTAGATTCTAGTGAATAAAATCTAATCAGAGATGCTTTGCTGATTCTTGTTGATTTGTTTTATTTGTATTTCTTTATTTTATGTTGCTGAATTGCATTGACATGTGTGTCCCTTCTTGTGCACAACCCAGAAGCTTTTGTGATTCTTTGGAGCAAAAATTACCAACCTCTGGCTTTGCTCTACTTTTCAAACATGCCGGCACTGCCGCGTTCTAGGTGCTGGCCCCGCAGGTCCACCCCATTGAGCCCGCTGCACTGGAGGGACCTGCCCAAGCAAGTCCAAGCGGAGCGGTGCACCAAATCAATGGGGTGAACCTGGGAGAGGGAAAGAGAGAGAGAGAAAAGAGAGAAGGAAAAAAAGAAAGAGAAAAGGGAAAGAAAGAAAAAGGGACAAAGAAGGGGGGCATGGAGGGATGGAGGAGGGAGGGGGAGAGAGGGAGAGAGAAAAGAGAGAAGGAAAAAAAGAAAGAGAAAAGGGAAAGAAAGAAAAAGGGACAAAGAAGGGGGGGCATGGAGGGATGGAGGGGGAGGGGGAGAGAGAGAGAGAGAGAGAGAGAGACCTGATGCATCAGATTGAAATGAGGCCTAGTTTAGAGGCCCTTATCCATATTGAAACATCTTTGCTAGCATCTTTGGCAGCATATTGAAACATCTTTGGCTTCTATTAATTAAAGGTTTTGTGGATGAAACATGGCCAAGACTATCAGGAAGCTCTCACATTTTATTGAGGCTTTAAACAGGATCCATTGGACCAGATCTCCACCCTAAAAAATTACTTTCCCCCAATGTATTACAGTGCCAATTCTGAAGAAGGCAAAATCAAAATGTACTGGTAAATTACAAGGAGAACACACACACACACACACCCTTCTAACCCTGCTGGAGCAGGTGATTGGACTAGAATAGATATTTCATTATCTTTCTCCTCCCTCCCTCCCTCCCTCTTTCTTTCTTTTTCTTTCTGTCCCTTCCTTTCACCCCACCCCTCTTTCCTTGTCCCTTTTTCTTTATTTCTTTTTCTTTCTGTCCCTTCCATCCCTCTTCTTTCTTTGTCCCTTTTTCTTTCTTTCCCTTTTCTCTTTCTCTTCTTCCTTCTCTCTTTCTCTCTCTCTCTCTCTGTTTCCTCTCTCCTTCCCTCTCTCAGGCTCACCCCATTGACTTTGTGCACTGCTCTGTTCGGACTTGCTTGGGCAGGTGCCTCTGGTGCAAGGGGCTCAATTGGGTGGAACACGGCGGCGGGAAGATGTTTGAAAAGGAGAGCAAAGCCACTCTGGCTTTGCTCTCCTATTCCCAACGCTGAGTTCGGGGCGCCGTCCCACTGCCCTGAACATGGCGGCAGGATATTTGAAAAGGAGAGCAAAGCCACTCTGGAGAGCAAAGCCACTATTCCCAATGCTGCGAACACGGCGGCGGGATGTTTGAAAAGGAGAGCAAAGCCACTATGGCCTTGCTCTCCTTTCCCAACGCTGCGTTCGTGGGTGGAGCTCCTTGCACCAGAGTGTGCAAGTCAATGGGATGATCCTGTGGGGCCTTGTCTTGAATGCGGCGGCACCGGCATTTTTTCTCACCCCGAATTGTGCCCTGCCGCTCACCTCCAGTGCCCCCCCCCTGCTGCCTCTTAGCGCCCCCCTGCCGGCCCCCTTGCCTCTCAGTGCCCCCCTAAGGCATCCCACTGCCCCCAGGGGGCGGTACCGCCCACTTTGGGAACCACTGGTCTATATGTTACCCATGGTATGAAAAACCCATGGTATTTCATTATACTTCAGGGATTTTCCTGATGTAATATGTGTGCAATAATATAGAAACAATAGGGGTCAAGGATATATTGCCATATTACCATGCCCCCTTCTCTGCGGAGCCACACCACAGCTAACCCACCACCAGAGTTTATGCTTGGTGGGCCCTTCACCGGCACTCCTCCCCTGGCAATGGACTAACTACTAGCATTCCTGCCCCACCTCCTTTTCCTGGCTGATTCACTGCAGGATGTTTGTCCTTGGGCAATTCACTGTGTGGGACACCTAAATGCACCTCCCGGTGGTCGAGTGAGGCAGGTGGGAATTACAGCAGTTGCTGGATGGGGCAACCGGCTGCGTGGCATCTCCAGCCAAGGGCCCTTTGAAGTGGCAAAGAGGGGCCGGAAGCAGGACAGCTCCCTCCCACCTAGCCTGACCCTCTTCTGTAGAGCTGAGTAATTCCCAACTTTGGCCAGCAACTCCAGCCCCACTGCCATCTGCTGCTTCCATTTGGTCTGCAGGTTGAAGACAGTTTGGCTTGCCTGAATGTTACATTCAGGCCTTTCCCTTAAAGAAGCGCAGATGCAGCAAAGTTACTGCATGGCTGATGGGTCTTAAAGCAGAATATAGTACAGCTATGGCTGGGGGAGAGATCGGTGGGCCCAAGTGGGACACCCGAGGATGCAGAAGGAACTGTCACTTGAAAAACCACGGGGAAAGATTGGCAAAATTCGGAGAGTAGAAGTCATGATTGCCCACCCTTGTTCTAGATAAACTAGCAGGATGGAAACTGGCTGCAAGACATCTAGCTGGAAAATGAGAAATCATAAGGGAAGTAGGACACTTCCAGGTCTACCTCACAGATTATCTTCAGGTTGCATTACCACCATTATTGAAAATTTTCGCTTTGTAACCATATTCCATGAAACACAGTGAAATAGAGGGAAAACAGTACAGTTGGAATACTTGGAGAATTAAATCCCTCTAATAGAAGTAGATGAGTTGTTTATTTAGATGTTTATTTAGATCCTGAATATGAAATGAATAACAAAAATTATTGCATAATAATATCATCTGGAAGATCTCAAAAGAAACCATCACTTTGTAGTAATTATAGTTTTTAGTAGTTTTAATTTGCTTGTTTATGCCCTTGAGTGAGCGTTGATTCCTGTCTAATATGTGGATAAGTTCTTTTTTGTGGATAAGCAGTTTTTCTGGCAAGGTTTTTTTTTTTTTCCCCAGAAGTGATTTGCCATTACTTGCTTCCTAAAGCTGAGAGACTGACTGGTCCTAGGGCACTTGGCCTTGTGGCTAAGGCAGGACTAGAATTTCCAGTCTCCTGTTTTTTTTAGTCTGGTATTTTTAACCACTTTACCAAACTAGCTCTTTGTCTGGTAGGAATAATTCATGATTTTTCTACAGCTTGGTCAAGCTGATTTGGCAAATCATTTATTTGCTTACACAATTTACTGGTTGATTTCTGTTAATAATTTATTCAATTAAATTTAATATAATGTCATTTTTCTAAGATGAAGGCAAGTGACATAACAGTTTAATAAATAAATTTAATTTTGTTAGAAAAATAGAAACTTTACCACTTGTTAAAAAACACATTAAGCTCCTCTCCCTTAATATCTTTCATTTGTAGCTTCGCTGATTAATTATTTCATTAAAATAGTTTCTAATTGATTTCATATCAGAGCCAGGCAGCTTTTAAATTGCGCTATTGTACAATATTATTGTTTCTTTTGCTTCTCTACAGAGCAAGCAGGGGTGGGAAGGGGTAGGAAGGTGGTCAAAACGGTCATAATGGAAGCTGCAACCATGTGGCCTGCCCTTGTTGATGTTTGATCAAAATATTTGGTCACAGGGATTGATCATATGGTTATGGCTACCATATTAACTTTGTGACACCCTGTCAATTACAAAATAGGGAAGAGATCAGGAGGCACATAAACAGAGGTGTTTGGGGAGGGCAAATGATGAAAACAAGGTTGTGCTGTTGCATTGTAAACTCCACCCCTTTTGTATCTATCACACATAGGAAAGGGCTGGAGCTTGGGTTATTTCGATGAGAAAGTACAATTTTACAGAGGCTTCCAAGAAGCCGTGTTGTCAACTACAGTACTCAGCTTTCTATGAGTATATGCTGACCCATTTTTCTTTCACTTCTTTTTTTTTTCCTTTTAAAGACAATTGAGTTTTTAAATGAAAATATCGGAAGAGGGATTCAGAATTACTACGATGACTTGGACTTCAAAAACATTATGGATTTTGTTCAAAAGGAGGTTTGTTTTTCAGTATCAACTCAATCTTGCCCAAACTGCTATAGATTCATTAATATTCTAGCAGTTGACAATATATTTTCCCCTGTAGTGCCTTCAAAATTGCCAGAATTTCAGGAGAGACATGCTAGATTTTGTGATTTGGCGATTGCACACAGAGTCTCAAAAATAATTTCAGTTTAAAAATGCATTGTACTATGGTGTACATTCAGAAAAATAAAATTAATTTGATAGTAAAGTATTTAAAAGCTTTTGTGGAAATCTGCCAGAACTGCAGGCCATTTCTGCTGCTTCCATGAGCAACTTCCATTGAACATAATAAAATTAATGGGTGACATCCAGTTGATTGCAAACAGAAGCCATCTATCAGCAGAAAGAGAAAGAAACATTATTTTCTCTAGTTCCTTCTAACCATGATAATCTCTATTAGTTTATGTTAGTCTTGACTCACATACACCAGATTTCATCTCTGATGTATAACATCAGTTATAAAACTTGGGTGCTTGTATGGCTTTCTTCGTTGCAATATATAGTTTATATTTAACTATTTATAGCTTTCCCACTGATTTTGATAACTCTAGTCTGTAGCTATATAGAGAAAATTCTTCATTAGCCTTTCTAGTGCCACTGCTCTAGAAATAGTGGATGGACAGGAAGTCCTTTCTCGGATGAGGTAAGAAAAGGGATAACTGGAAATTTCCCTTCTCTATTTCAATGCAATGCTGTAGAAATAATATATTAGATATTAATATGTCTGTAAGAGTGACACATTGCCATAATAAAATTATGACATGATAAAATTATGATAAAAGACTATCAAAGAATGGAGATTTATTTTTTAATCATTTACACTACAGTATTACAAGTTACAGCATAATTATAAACATATTTGATCTGAAATAAGCCCCACTGAATTCAGTAGAATGAAAGCCTGGATGGAGTTGAATGTTTTGATCAATAAGAAGTTTGTTGAAACCTGAAACTCTTAGTGAAGGAAATAGGCTGTTAAAATTCTCATGAACTTGTGAATCCCTTATGATCGTATAGATACATTGGAACACAAGCTGAATGGAATGAATGTGAGGTGTGGAGGAGCAGTGATATTTTTATTATAATTTATTATATTACGATATTATAATATTGTTTTAAACATAATTAAATTAAATTACAATGGCAATCTTCTTTATTTGGAACAAAAAATAAATTGAATGTATACAATTTTACTTCTTTCCAACTCTCACATTTTTTTCTGTATTTATGCTAGGATTCAAATATGCATTGGGATTTTCAAAGATCTTTAAAAAAATGTAACCATTTAATTTTTTTACATTTCTTTATGTTTGACCTTAATGCTGTTATTTTTAAAATTCAAACTAACTCACATCCTTCATAATTCAACAAATGTCTTCTTGCCTACTGGTGTACATGTACACAGATATAGGCAACATACCCACAATATACTCCTTAATCACTAACCTTTGAGGTATACAATAGTTTGGGATTTGACTGAAATCTAGTCAGATCAAATCTTAAGGCCTTATTTCCCTATAGAATCTTTTCCAAAACTGTTTTTTGAATATTATTGCTTATCACATGCTACAGTATATAACCACTGTTAACAGGTATTTTTTTTTCCTTGACTGGACTATGATTTCTAAATGAGGAATACTTGCATTCTGCAATGATACTAAGTATGCTACTTTATAATATCCCTTTCTCTTAAAGTTCAAGTGTTGTGGTGGAGAAGATTTTAAAGACTGGTCAAAAAATCAGTATCATGATTGCTCTGCTCCAGGACCGTTAGCCTGTGGAGTCCCATACTCTTGTTGTGTTGCAAATAAGGTAAAAACAATGCATTATTCTCAATTAATTGGGAAGCTTTTTTAGTGTTTGTCACATTGTGTAAAATCAGTAGTTTTTCTCTAAAAGCTAAGCTTGTCAACAAAAAGAATCATCTGTGGAAACATTTATAATAAAGGTGCAGAGAAGAGCAACAAAGATATAAAGGGTCCGGAGGCTAAATCATATGATGATGAACAATTGAAGGAACTAGGTATGTCTAGTCTAATAAGGAGGACTAAGGGAGATATGGCAGCAGTCTTCAAGTCCTTGAGGGACTGTCACAGACATGAGGGAGTTGATTTATTCTTCAAAGTACCTAGTAATGGATAGAAGATCATTAAAGAGAAAGCTAACCTAGAACTAAGGAGAAATTTCCTGACAGTGAGAACAATTAATCAGTGGAATGGTTTACCTCTGGAAATTGTGGGTACTCCATTACTGGATGTTTTCAAGAAGGGATTGGAAAGCCATCTCTCTGGAATGGAAGTTGGACAAGGAAAACCTTCAAGGTCCTTCCCAACTCTGTTGTTCTATATTCTGTGTTCTATCAATCAATTTGTTTGATGTGAATCAGTTTGATACATGGTACTATTTAAAAGGCTAAGAAGGCAGAAGTTATAATGGGTGACTTTGGGTTGGTTACGCTCTCTTAGCCCAGATGGTACTGGCAGACTGGTTCCACAAATGTTGCCAAGAAACATTTATGCATGTAGTTGCTAGAAATCTAGACTGACTCGAAGAATTACAACACACAAAGATTGTATGAAACAAATAGAAAGAAAACACAATTCACTGTTATATAGAAATAGCTTTATGGATGTTAGGAACATAGATTCTAAATAAAATTTCCCTAATGAGAATTTGAATAAATAGGATAAATCTAAAAAGAAATCTTTTTACTAGACTACACATGAATAAATCTAAAAACAAATTAATTTATTTGTATTGGGCTATTTTACTGATAAAGAAAAAAATTGCTTTATTAAAAATATTTTTGAAGCTAGTGAAGAGCCAGATTTTTTTCCTTCCAGCATGTCATTGGGGCTTATTATATGACACAACTCTTTTTGTGACAGTCATAAATGCACTATGAAATATGGCTTTTTAAAGGCCATACAATTTTAATAATAAATTCATATCCAGAATATGTATTATTACAGTTTATGAACAGAAGTAAATCTGGGTTCAGTAATGTTAAGTTTATAGTAATTTAGCTCTAGGCAATAGTTTTTGGAGATAAACTATCTGTAATGCTCTGATACAATTATCAATAAGAAAAATGTAAACAGTCTATTATCAGATAATACCAATACCAATGTGAGGGTAATACCTACTGTGTGTTTTTCAAATACCTTCAGAAGGATAAAAATAGCAATGTTCTACTTATAAAATTGACATTATAAACACCTATAATAATACTCCGGAACATCTTTTCAAAGCTGTCTTGTATTATACACATTTATCTGAAAGATGCCACACCACTACTCTAAAAATAAATCAAGCCAAATAAATATTAACTGTTTGACATAGTTACCAAAAGTAGCTTGGCTTTTTCACTGGAAAAATACAAATGTGAGCAGCAGTTATTCATTTACTCTATGGTCATGGAAAAATATAATTAATATGGGAGGTTGGTGTCTTTATTTTTGGGCAAGTTTCGTGGAATAGATAAGATCTGGATAATAGGCTTTGCCACTTCGGTGAAAATCTGTTGGGATAGTGTAAACAAAGGCTTTTCAAGCCCGGGAAATCTTGCCAGATCAAAAAAGCTGACTTTTTTGCTATCTATAATAGTGTACTTATCAGGCCTAGGGAAGGATGTGGCATGACTCAAGTCCATTTGCAGGGCTGTCAAACTGATGGCCCGCGGGCTGGATGCATCGCATCATTGTTTGCAAAGGCAAACAATGATGCGATACGCGATCGAGTTTGACACCTGTGCTCCAGCATAAGACATTTGATTTTGCATCATTATCCTGGGACACGTATATTTGCCAACGTTCAACTAAGTACAGTAGAGCTATGAAATAGCAGACACAGGATAAAGCTGAGTATGACTCAGTCCAGATCCTTTCCCACACCTTAACAAATAGAAATCTAAGGGCCAATGTTTGCAAAATTAAAGGTTGGCTGTGCTCTAGGCTAATGCTAAAGATACATTACTTTATCTGGATGCTTGTATTGCTGGGTTAAGTTTGACTAACGGACTTGCAGACTTACCATTAAGCATAAAAGGGCGGGAATGCAAATAATCCTAACACTATTCTTAATAAGTCCTATTTTGTAGGTATTCATTGTGGTAAGTAGAGTAGAAAAAAATACATGGAAGTTAGCAGATGGTTGGCATCTTAAATGTCTCATGCTGCTTGTCAAAACCTTATGACACTTTTAGTTTTCTTTTAATACTTTGATCTTTGTACAGGTAGGCATACATAAGAAATACAGGTAGAAATACAGACTTAACAACCATAACTGAGCCCTAAATTTCTGTTGCTAAGTGAGACAGTTATTAAATGAATTTTGCGCCATTTTACGATCTTCGTTGCCACATTTGTTAAGTGAATCATTGCAGTTGTCACGTTAGTAACACAGTTGTTAAGTGATCCAGTCTTCCCCATTGGCTTTGCATGTCAGAAGGTTGCAAAAGGTTGCATTGACTCAGGGCACCGTCATAAATATGAACCAGTTGCCAAGCATCCAGATTTTGCTTATATGACCATGGGATGTTGTAACAGTTTTAAGTATGGAAAACGGTCATAAGTCACTTTTTTCAGTGCCATTGTAATTTTCTATTTATAAATGAATGGTTATATCAGTGGTGGCTTAACCTTTTTGGGCTCCTGGGCCAAAAATTGTGTGCGCGCTCACATGCCAGCACCCAGAAGGCAATGTGCATGCCCCCCATGCCCCCTCACGCCCACTTTGCATGCATGCGCAACCCTCCCCACGCTGCCGCCTCACCTGCATTGTGCCTCCCAGAGGCTCGAGAACAGCTTCTGCAGCTGATTTTTGGCCTGTTTGAGGCCTTTTTCGGCCTCCCAGAGGCTGGAGAACAGCTTCTGCAGCCTTTGCAGGCCGAAAAATAGGCCTGTTTTGTCACTTCCGGCCTGCAAAGGCTGCAGAAGCTGTCCTCAAGCCTCTGGGAGGCCGAAAATCAGCTGGGAGGCCGTGCATGCTCAATGAGGTAAGTTTACCTGTGGCACGCATGCCATAGATTCGCCATCATGGGATTATATGTCAAGGACTACCTGTAAGAATAGCTAATCTTGGCATTAATCTGTTTATTCAGCTGCCTGATCGATATACTGGGAGCTAAATTTTAAAAGCCTTGTGGTAATACAGCTGTAATCGTCCCCACTCATGGCTTTGGGTAGCTTCTCTCTTTGACAGAGGTTCTTCATCTTATTAGTGGACACTGGTGGTTTCTGAGACATTGAAAAATCCCTGTGACAGATATGGTAACCAGAATATTTATATGTGCTATGTTTTAGGAGCATATAGTAGCAGGGCACCCATGGGAGTAGGAAAATAAAGTCAAGGAGGTGTATGTGACTAAGAAATGGAAGGCCTGCCCCTTTTGATATGCATTGTATAAAAAAAACAAGCGGGGATTTAACTAAATGGTTGTGGCTGCCCTTTTGGCTTTTTTTGCTCTCCTGGAACAACTCTGGATACCGTAGTAGAAACTTTTAAATCACACTGAAGCTTGTGATATAAACCAAAAGATCTTTGTCTCACAACAAAGAAATACTGTCGAGGAAAAATATTTAAATTTATATATATATTCATTATAAATTTAAATTGATAAATTGATAATGACTATATATAAATAAATTGGACAAGCATGTTCCAAGTATGATTACTTGGAAGATAGTACTTAGGTAGGAAGGGGTTATTTGGGTACTATTGTTTGGGTACAAACAATTGACATGGGTGGAAATTGTGGTTTTTTTAAATAGATTCCCTTATTTCAGAAGGGTTAGTATTCAGAGTATAATCGCAAATAATTTGTAACTTACTTTGCTCAATTCAACTCATGTTATTGAGTGCTCTTGTTCAAGATTTAAATATATGGAACAACAAATCTGGAATTTTCAGGTGTATTCGGGGAAAGATTCATGGCTTAAACCTTTCACAAGCTGTTTTCAAGAGAAATAGTGGAAATCAAGTTTCTGGAGGAAAATGGTTGAATGGCCAAGTATGTACAGTAAATCAACAAACTGAAATGTACACTTAAACAAATATAGATGTCAAAGTTATGTATAAAAGCTGGAGCATTTGGATACTAATAAATTTTATCCCATTTACAATTAATTGTAATAATTTGAATGCAGGGAGGTTCCAAATATACTTCCTCTTGAGATATTAGAAACCTAAAATAATATTAAGAAAGTTAATAAAATTATTTTAAAAGATATTTAAAAACTTGGCAAAACTGAATAGTGATTTTTCACTTTTTAGTGTTTTTGTTAGCTATTTGAACATTAACAGAAAATGTCTTTCATACAAGTGAATATTTTTTACTCAAACTATAATACACATAATGGGTTTTAATTTTTCTTATTTCTTTACTTTTTACTTCAGGAAAAGTAAAAAAATGTGATTATGTTATAATTTTTATATCAAGTTGTAAAACAAGCTATGTAAATCTGTTCATATTACATTGTAAATAAATGTGTTTATATGTGTTTTTTCCTCCAGACAATGGTCATTAATACCATGTGTGGATATAAAATGATGACTGAAGAGGTAGGGAAATGAAATATTTAATATATATATATATATATATATATATATAAATTTAGCATTTTATAGTCAAAGCGTTCCCAGAAGTAACGTACGGCTGTGAGAATTGGACCATAAGGAAGGCTGAGTACCAAAGAATTGATGTTTTTGAATTGTGGTGTTGGAGAAGCTCTTTGATGGACTGCAAGGAGATCAACTCAGTCAATCCCAAAGGAAATCAACCTTGAAGGTTCTTTGGAAAGACAGATAGTGAAGCTGAAGCTCAGATATTCTGGTCACCAAATTAAAAGAGAGAACTCATTGGAAAAGACCTTGATGTTGGAAAGGATAGAAGGCAAAAGGAGAAGGGGATGGCAGAGGAAGAGATGGTTAGATGGTGTCATTGATGCAGAGAACATGGGGCTGGGCAAACTCGAGGCAGTGGAGAACGGCATAGTCCTTGGGGTTGCGAGAAATCAGACAGGACTTAGTGACTGAAGAACAAAATTTAGCACTTAACAATTTTAAGGATGGCTAACTTTATGCATTTTTAAAGGGGATAATAGCCATCCACTACTTTCTTTTGTCTTGTGCTCTTTATTTTGTTTTGGCAAATACACCCACAAAAAGGACAGTACATAAATTCCAATGTTCTTTGCGATTAAAAGCTTGATAAAAATACTGGCTTCATGGAAAGAAGAACAGGACAAAATCAAGGAGAACAGGACAAAATGCAAGGCACATCCAGATTTTGAGAGGTAGTGTGGGATAGCATTTAGTTTTAATTGCTACTATATAAATAATATCAGCCATAAAACAAGGAGTGAATTGCACATCCTTTCTCGTATCCCTTCATGATTTAAAATTAGGACCCTTAAATAAAATGCAAATACAATTTGAATTAATAAAATATTATTCATGTCAAATAACGTAAAAGTTTTATTAGGTAATGGCCTATGGATTTCTCTAGTCAGGTTTATTTATTTATTTTATTTGTCAAGCGATTATAAGACAACAGGTATAAGTATAAACATAGTTATAGTATAAACTACATACATAGTTATGAATACATGAAATGGATACATATAAGAAAAATAAAAAGATTGCAATGCATTTTACCTCTCATCGTTGTTTAATATTATAATACTGACCACGGTATCTTCTATAAAGATTGGGAGTCAGAGGCATCGTGCTGCTCCTCAGTTCTTGTGGTGGTGCTAGGGGAGTCAGCATGGCGGGTGCTCAATTGTGGGGTGCCTCAAACTCAAGTCTCTCTCCCCTCCTACTATTTAACATCTACACCAGGGGTGTCCAACCTTGGTAACGTTAAGCCTGGAGGACTTCAACTCCCAGAATTCCCCAGCCAGCTTTGCTGGCTGGGGAATTCTGGGAGTTGAAGTCCTCCAGGCTTAACGTTACCAAGGTTGGACACCCCTGATCTACACGAAACCACTGAGAGAAGTCATCCATTAGTTTGAGGCGAAGCACCATCAGTATGATGACACACAGTCTTATAGCTGGAGAGCTGGTAGAAATCTTGATTTGTCTTCCATAATTTTCATAACATCCACGTGCAATATGAAGCTGTCCAGGTATGCCCATTATCTCAAAGTGCCAGGTGGAGGAATGCTTTCTAAGTATAAAAAAAAATAAGTTGGCCTGAATGGAATTCCTTGGAGAGGAAGTTCTACAAGAAAGGTGGTAATCAAAGCCACTCTTGCGATTTTGCTGTTTCCCCAACACATCAGTCTAAAATGGCCAAATAGAATTTGGTCATGGGCACTCAGAAGTCTCAGCCATGCCAAGCCTTGTCTCAGGGAAATCTGCTTGTTAAAAAGCAGAGTGGCCCCCATGTGGCCCAGGGGCTGGCCAAAAGACTGGATTTAGGCACACAGCCATCCAACCTTCCAGCACAGAGGGCAGCCAGATGCTCTTCTGAGGGACTTAGGGGCCAGCCAACTTATCTCTTTGCCTGCAATGGGGGAGAGCAACGAGAGGAAAGCTGGCTGTGTCCAGAGAAAGAGAGAGTCCATCTTGGGTCCCAGCAGGCTGAAGGGCCGCGTCAAGAACCTCGCAGGAGAGCCGGAGATGGGTTTTCCTTGCCCAGCTGGGAGGCTTTCCTTTCTTTTCCGGGAAGAGTAGAGCCCCTCAGCCTCGGACCCCTGCCCTGGCTGCCTTCCTGCCTCCTGTTGGGCCCCCAAAGCTCCTTGCCTTGAACGGAGGCGCGAAGCCTCCAGGGATTCTTAACAGTTCTTGCCAATTCTCCCTCGAGCCGCTCGGAGCATCCAGAGACTGGGATGTGCTTCCGAGTCCTCTTCTTGCAGGCTGAGCTTTAGATGAGGAAACGCTCCGCCCCCTCACGTGACATCGCGGAGCGCTCCTCCCCAGTCTTTTGCTCAGCCTCGAAGAGTCAGGCTGTGTGTTAGAGAGCTCCTTGGCTGATCGCAGATTTCCTTCCTATTTCACTTTCTGATAAGGTTTGCCTTCTTTCTCCTCCTGCGCAAAGGGTCTGGACTTAAGGGAAAATTTTCCCTCGTCCCTGAGACGAAGCTGCGGGCTCGCAGCGCGTTAGCGCCCCCCATCCTTATCAGATCGCATCGCTGCCTCCGCGTTGCCTCGTGGCACGCGTTGTTTTTCTTTCATTTACTGCTGGATTCCCCCCACCCCAAACGCCGACCGGGAGGGTTATTGCCCCTAAGGCCCTAGGCGTGCCGAGCTGACCGGCAAAGCCCTCCTTTTCCGTCCCGAAGGCGTCCCCGACGGTTCAGCTCGCGGTCGCCATTTTGGCTCCGCCTCGTGGTCGGGCGCCTTTTTTCTGATTCTAGCTGCGGTGAATTAGAGCCCCAGGCCTTGGGTCAGAGCTTTGCTGCCCATTTCTTTCTACCTGGCTCGCTCTTTTATTTTAGTTGGCCTCCCGCAGTCCGTTTCGGGCGAAGTTGCAGCCCCCTCCGGTTTTGTTTTCCCTTGTCTGGAGGCCTGCTGCCAGAGGCCCTCTCTTCTACATAGGCCTCAGGCGTTTATTTGACTGATCCGGCCTGTACTGAGATACCAGTTACTGCTACTGTTCGAGAATAAAAGGAATATATTTGCAAAATAATAATAATAATAATTTCTGTTTTTTTGTACAGTAATAATTTTTTTCATAGATATATAGACACTTACGGATAACCTGTATATATATTGCGTACAAAAAAAAAAAAAAAAAAAAAAAAAAGAGAAAAAGATAAAAGAACAAACAAAAAGAAATCAAAGGAATTACAAATAGAGTATCTATTTTTTCCTGTACATACTATATTATTCAGATACCTCACTGTTATCTCTGTACACTACAAATTCCAAAAGGGAGAGGGCCAGCTTCACCTTCACCCGGCCTCATCCAGGCCTATTCTGGGCGAGCCAACCGCCTTTGCTAGTATTGTTACCTAACATGGCAGACGACAATCCATCTAAACGTCCTTCTTTGAAGGCTAAAGCAAAGTCCCACTACTTGCGCAGGCAGGACAAGGAACCTAAGGGCTCCAGACAGGACAAGGAACCTTCCAAGGCCGCACAACGTGACGCCTGAGGCGCCACAAAGCGTTAGAAAAAGAGTTCGACCGGCGTTCAAGGGAGTCCCGCTCGGAGACGCCTATACCTCCTCCTCCAACCCCTTCTACCTCTGCTCTACCTCTCCCCTCAGACCCTTCTTCCCTACCTAGGCGCAGTTCGCTTCAGGGTCTTCCGACCCCGGACCTCCGACCAGACGGACCCCGAAGCCACCTTTACACCCACAGCCGCTGGTCTGCGCCAGGATGAACCCTCTACCTCCGAGGTTCCACCTCACATCAAGGCTTGGATGGAATCAGCCATCCGCCAGGGCATAGCAGAGGCACTACAACACGTGTCCAGATCAGGTTTCTCTCCGCGAGCCTCTGAACACGATTCGTTATCACTCAGATCCCTTCCACAACCGGTCCCCCAACTGATCAGGTACTCTCTCAGAGGGATAGCCCTCCACCGGTTGGGGCCCAGATGGAGGAGGAAGGGGACTTTGGGGATTTCAGGGAGGAGGAAGAGGATTCCCGGATGGGATCCTCCCGCTATAGTGAACCCTCTTAGAGGCTGACATCATGGAGGGGAGATGTCGGAGGACGAGGTCCTTCCCTCGACCAACCCACCTTTGGGGGCTGTTCAAACCACATATGTTCAAGTCCCTCCTCCTTAAGGCCAAGAATGTATCTGGCCTTCTTCCCCAGTCCCCTGCTGAACCCCCCAGTCCAAGAGGGCCCAGAAGACTCCATTTTCACCCAACCAGTGGTGGAAGCCGAGGTCATCCCATCCCCTCCCATCTTCGTAGATCTGGTTGCAAAGCAACTTACCTCCTCAGGGACACCTCCTGCTCCATCTAGCCAAGACAAGAGATTCTTCAATCTCGATGCGGCTCTGTCTAACCTTCTGAATATCCCGGAGGTTGATGACCCCATTGTGGGTCTAGCTTCTTCCTCTTCCCTAGTGAGGCCCTAGAGGCCTTAAAGCCTGAGGACAGGCGGGCGGAGCTGGCGCTGCGTGGGGCCCACCTATCTGATGCCTGGGCCATTAAATCGGCTACGGCCGCCTCATTTTTCACCAGGTCTTCCATCCGCTGGCTACGTCAGCTCAAGGACCACATCCCTGCTTCCAATCTGAGAGCTCACCAGGATATAGCGGTTAGTGGCTGCAGCCGAGTTCTCGGCTGACGCCACTTACCAGTCGGTAAAATTTTCTTCCAGAGCCATCACGTCGCACGTTTCGGCTCGCCGCATGCTATGGCTCAAACACTGGCAGGCGGACGTAAAGAATAAGGTCAAGCTGGCCACTGCTCCCATTACGGAGACAAACTGTTTGGCCCAGCTTTGGAACCACTGCTGGTCGAGGGCCGCAGTAAGAGAAAGTATTTGCCCTCCCTTTTTCGAAGATCGGAGACCAGGGGCCCCCAGCCCTTTCGGAGGAGCTTCCCCGCCCCTTCTACCAACCCCCTTCCCGCCCAGATACCTAGACCTCCTTCCTTCCGGTCCCAGGACCGCCGGGACCCGGGTGACAGAACCAGGCGCGGTGGCGGCTACAAGAGACCATTCCGGGGATCGGGAGAAGGCCCTACCGTAGAAGGTAGATCCTCTTCCTCCCCTCCCCATTGGCGGCCGCCTCAGCCACTTCGCCGCCCAATGGGACATATCCACCTCCGATGCATGGGTTAGGGACACAATCAGGTTTGGTCTCGCCCTGGAGTTCAGGTCCGCCCCCTGATTGTTTTATCCCATCCCCTCAAGGGATCCCTCCAACGGGCTCTAATGGATGCAGCCATCCATCATCTTCTTGACATCCAGGCCATTCAACCTGTCCCTCCGGCCCAGAAGGGAAAGGGTTTTTACTCCCCATCTCTTTGTGGTGCCCAAACACTCTGGGGTTGGAGAGCCATCCTAGACTTGAAACGGCTCAACCGTCACCTCATCCAGCGTAGATTCAAGATGCACACCTTGCAATCAATTCTCTTAGGCACCAGGCGGGAGACTGGTTATCTTCCATAGATCTGTCGGAGGCATACCTCCACATTCCAATCAGGCCCTCCCATTACAAATTCCTCAGGTTCTGCCATAATAACCTTCATTATCAATACGTGGCCCTACCCTTCGGTCTGGCTTGGCCCCCGGACCTTCACCAAGGTCCTGGCGGCCCTGGCGGCCCATCTCAGGACCGTTCCCGTCCGCCTCCACTGCTACTTGGGCGATATTCTTATTCTCTCCCGTCCAAATCCCAGGCAGTCAGGGATACCAGGGTCACCCTCTCCGCCTTACGGGCACACGGTTTTCTAGTCAATTGGCAAAAGAGCCAACTTACCCCTTCTACTCGAATTAACCACTTGGGGGCCATAATTGATTCGGTGTCACAGAGAGTTTTCCTCTCTCCGGAGAGGTTCCTTAGCATTCAAGCCCTGGTCAATCAGATCAGGCGTTCAAGGAGGGTGGCCTTGTTGGACCTCTCTAAATTGTTGGGCAAAATGGTATCATGCATCTCCATTATTCCCTGGGCTCGTCTACACAGCAGATCCCTCCAATGGTTCCTGCTCCCGTTCCAACGATCCGGAAGAAGCAACTCGAGGGTCAAGGTCAGGGTCCCTCCAAGGTCCTCACGTCTCTTCTCTGGTGGACCAATCCCGCCATCAACAGAGGCCACCTATTCGCAGAACCTCAACGACTCACCGTCACTACGGACGCAAGCCTATCCGGTTGGGGCGCTCATCTCGACTTCGATCTCTGCACAGGGCAAATGGTCGCTGACCGAGCAGGGGTGCAGCATCAATTGGCTAGAGCTTCACGCCGTCCTTCTGGCCCTGCGCAGCTTTCCTCAGATCCGCAATCATCACGTTCTCGTGCTCACGGACAACGTCACGGCCAAGGCCCATATCAACAAGCAAGGGGCACCCAGTCCATCCAGCTAATGAGGAAGCGGCGCCTTTGCCGCTGGGCAGAATCCAACCTCCTATCTTTAAAAGCCGAACACATCTCCGGAGTAGACAATACTCAGGCGGACTGGCTGAGCAGGGCCACGGTGGACCAGGCGGAATGGCGTCTCCATCCATCCCTTTTCGAGGAAGCGTCCAGAATATTCGGCCTTCCGGTGGTGGACCTCTTCGCTTCCCGACCAACACTCAGCTTCCACGGTTCTTCTCCCGGTATCCGTCTCACAGGTCGGAGAATCACAACGCTCTGCGTTGCCCATGGCCCCAGGGCTCCTATATGCCTTCCCTCCGCTCCCGTTAGTTCCCAGAGTAGTTCAAAAACTCATTCAGGAGAGGGCAGAACTTCTCCTGGTGGCTCCCTATTGGCCCAGGCGACCGTGGTTTGCAGATCTCCGCATCTTATCAGTAGCGCCCCCATGGAGGATCCCCCGGACAAGGTCTCCCTCTCTCAGGGGCCCCTTCTGCATCCGAGCCTCAATGGCTCCAGTTAGCCGCCTGGAGGTTGAGCGGATCCGTCTGACTTCTGAGAATCTTTCAACTCAAGTCATCGACACTATTTTGGCGCCAGGCGCCCTTCCACCACACATTTATGATGCCACTTGGAAAGGGTTCTGCAAGTGGTGTAGCGGTCTCAGGTTAATCCCCTCTCTCCCTCGGTGGCACAGATCCTGGAATTTCTTCAGGAGGGTCTTCGCAAGGCTCGCACCTAACACCCTGAGGCGGCAAGTTTCTGCTCTCTCAACCGTGGTCTCCTGTGATAACTACGGTTCCCTTTCTCACCACCCCAGGGTTAGATCTTTCCTTAGGGCGCCACCAACCTGTGCCCTCCTACCGTTCTGGTTCCCCACATGGGACCTCAACAAGGTCCTCGTTTCTCTTACACGTCCCCGTTCGAGCCTTTGAGGGAGTCATCCCTGCAGTTTCTCACCTTCAAGGTAGTTTTTCTAGTAGCTATTACTTCTGCTCGTCGAGTTTCGGAATTAGCAGCTCTGTCAGTCAGAAGCGATCTATGCGTGTTCCACGCAGACCGGGTGGTCCTTCGTCCTGACCCTACCTTTCTACCCAAAGTTAACTCTCCCTTCCATAGGTCACAGGAACTGATTTTACCAAATTTCTGCCCCAGGCCCTCCAGGGGCAGGGAGGTCCTCTGGCACACCCTAGATGTTAGAAGGGCCTTGCGTATTTATATTAAGCGCACTCAATCCATGCGAAGGTCGGAATCCCTCTTCCTATCCTTTCAACCCAGGTCAATGGGGCTTAAGGTTTCCCTTCCACCATCAGTCGCTGGATCAGGGCTACTATTGCGAGGTGCTACCTTTCCCATTCTCTGCCCGCTCCGGGTGGGATAACCGCCCATTCCACCAGAAGTGCAGCCACCTCGGCGGCCTGGGCCACACAAGCCCCCATCGCTGACATTTGTCGGGCAGCCACCTGGTCCTCTCCGTCCCGTTTATCAGACATTATAAAATAGATACGTACGCCTCAGCGGAGGCCTCTTTGGCCGACGGGTCTTACAGAGGGTCATCAGTGATCCGGAGGGGCCTTCGGGCCAGACGGAGTCCCACCCGTAGGACAGCCCAGCTTTGGTATGTCCCAGTCTCTGGATGCTCCGAGCGGCTCGAGGGAGAATGGGCGTTGGTTCTTACCTGATACGCCCCTTCTCGGCGAGCCGCAAGGAGCATCCAGCCCCACCCTAATTTCTCCGTCTGGTGGGGGCTCTTTCTTCAGCCAAGGAGCCAATAGTAGATTAGAAAGAATCAATAACCTCTCTTCTCGTTATCGCAAAAACTGGGAGGCGCTCCGCGATGTCACGTGAGGGGGCGGAGCGTTTCCTCATCTAAAGCTCAGCCTGCAAGAAGAGGACTGGAAGCACATCCCAGTCTCTGGATGCTCCTTGCGGCTCGCCGAGAAGGGGCGTATCAGGTAAGAACCAACGCCCATTCACTCCAATAGTGGGTGGTCTGCACAAAATGTACTAGAGCTGTAGGCAATTAAGAAAGGGGAAAGCCATTTGCTTTCCCTGCATTGTTAACAAGGTTGTAATTCATTCCTTTACAGCGCCTGAGTGTTCAGCACATCATATATGTCAGAGGATGTACAAATGCTGTATTCATTTGGTTTACGGACAACTATGCTATCATGGCTGGAATTTTGCTGGGTATATTGCTTCCACAGGTAACTCTTTTTCTAATACAGACAGAGTATTGCCCTTCCTTCCTTCCTTCCTTCCTTCCTTCCTTCCTTCCTTCCTTCCTTCCTTCCTTCCTTCCTTCCTTCCTTCCTTCCTTCCTTCCTTCCTTCCTTCATCTGAATCTGGGTCTAGATTCCACCACCTCCTTTTGCCCAGGTTGCTAGGTGGGCAAGGAATCCTGAACCACAGATTGCTGCAGCGTCCTGCCTGGTCAGGAACCTCTCCTGATCATAGGAGAACCAGCTAGAACTCACAACTCTTACTCGGCATCATTACTTCTTTGGGCTTTGCGTAATGTTCCATGATACAGTGTCAAAGTTGGACAAATCATAGGTTCTTGCTGTCCCCTGAAGGGCTATTAGATGACAGGGGAGGACAAGAGGAGAAAACAGATTGTCTGGGAACAATTTTGTTTGTTTGCTTGCTTGACAGTTTTTTGGAGTGTTGATCACTTTGCTGTACATCACCCGAGTAGAAGACATAATTATTGAACACAAGCGGAATGACACACTGCTTCAAGGAAGGAGGAGACAGAGCGATGATTATGAGCCAGCTGGAGCTGGGTGCTGTATGTGTTTTCCTGAGTAACACCAGGTTGCCCTTGGAACAAGACTAACAGTTAATGTCCCCTTGCACTGTGCCTTGAATGTAAACTTGAATGGACTGTGATTTGTAAGTAATAGATGACAGACGTCCTGACACTTTCCAGACATCATTAATAGAAGGTATCTCTACATGTCCCTTATTACAGTGAGATTTGTTCCTATGTTGAAATCTGTTTTCTTTTGTGACATCCCAACAAATCTAACCAGTTTCCTGCTGTATGATAATCCAGGAGAGAAATAATAGTAATTTATTCTAAGGTAATTATTATATACAAATTGACTTTATACTTAATTGAACAGTATATATAACAAGATGAAATTAAACTTTTTCCCCATTACTGCTAGAATATGGCAAGTCAACCAGTGCAGGAAATGTTTCACAAATCCAGATGTATTGATTACTCACCATAAAATGATTCTGTGCCACCACACTTCTTTTTTTTTTTAATGAAAGGATAATATATCTGGTTCCTATATATTATTACTTGGGTGAATTCTTACTTTTCTAAAAACTTGGGCTTGCTGCAGTGTTGTTTTTAAAATGAGCATAATTTTCAAGCTCCTCGTGCAGATTACATAATCACCACTGCAAATACTGTAATTTTCTGGAAATAATCTAATGTGAAGTCTTGTGTAGGAGTCTAGGTAAACACAGTTAACTTTCCAATTCTTTCTGTGTTGATTCCTAGACAATGAAGTATTTTAAGGAACTGGTTTTTATCCTTGTGCAATCAACTTTTCATGCTGCTTTATTAGCAGATAACTGGGAATTTTGGGGAGCCTTTGCTGTGCCTTTTGTACATTCCTGATCTAATCCACTGTGTGATCACTTTGTTAACTAAAAGCTGCTTATTTTGATGCCAATTTTTAAATGTCTGTTTTTACCTGTATGGAGTTTCATATATTTGATATCCCTAATTAATATATTTTTCTTCTGTTTCTAAAGAGAATTCAGGGGTGTACAGATGTGCCACTGAAAAATTATATTGTTTACATGAAAAATAAAAGTTATGGTTTTGTAAAATAAAAATATAATTTTTTCGCTATGGAGTTGGGGAAACTGAATGGGTCTCCTGGAATAAAATGTTTCTGTCCTTTTTAAAGGCAGTGATAGTTCTCCCTCTGCAAAAAGTTAGCCTAGAAATGTTGCATGTAATTGATTAATATCAACAAGACATACATTATTGCAACAGCATTCTCTAGTCAACAGTTTTAATAAGTAAAATACATTTTTCTCGGTGTTGACATAAGTATGGCTAACCTTGTGTTCACTTTCTTCCTCAAGCCATACAAGCAAAAAGGTAATTTGACAGACCATTAACAAGTAGCAAATCAATTCTAAAATATAAGCTGTTAGAGAACAGATTTTGTTCATATTAATCTGTTGTGAGCGCTCATTCAAAGGATGTCTTTTCCAATTGCTTTATTCTGAAGAGTTGGAAGTGAGAAAAAACCAAGGGGCTAAATCTCAAGTGTAATCTTTGCTCCCCTCCTCTGAATAAAAGTTTGACTAAAAGATGAAAAAGAAGGCGGAGCCTCCTCGCTGATGGACCATAGATCGCGACTCTCTGTGGCTATGGTCCGTGCTCTTTTGTTGGAGAGCCCCGATCCTTATGATTAGGGGCTGAAGCTGACTTGGAGGGGCAGCGGAGTAAGGGGAAGCCGCAAGCCAGGTTGAGGGGAGCCGCATCTCCCCCCCAGGCTTGGTCTTTTTCCCCCCGAAGATGACTGCAGCGGTGGTTTAAAATGGCCACCCCGAAGAGGAGGACTCAGCTGGATTAAGATTTGTGCAGGAGGGAAGAAAGAGGTGGAAAGCATCTGAACCGGGACAACTGGACAATACAACTAAACAAAAGTACCCCGGGATTAAGGTAACATGGAATTTTTAAGAAAAGAAAAGTGAGAGGTGAAATTATAAAGGGACAGGGGAAAAAAAAGAAAATATTTTTGACAGCTAAGCGGGGCTTCGAACCGGGAAAGGAAGAAGCTGGAACTAAAGATTTAACTAAATTGGACTAAAATATTTTGGGAATAAACAGGCATAAAATAAAGCTGGACTTAAGATTGTCAAAAAATAATAATAATAAGGTTTACAAATTGGAGACTGGACTGTGCTGGAATATTGAGGTTCGAAAAACCCTAAATAAAAAAATAGGGGAAACAGGTGAAGACTTTGTATAATGGAGAGTGCCACCTTTTGACAAAAACTTGAGCTCAAACAAAACGGAAAGCATCCTGTTTCTGAATGAACTTGTGTGGATATAACATTAAAGAAATATTGAAACAAAGTAAGAATCTCAGAAAGTGAAAGCAGAACCAGAATAAAGGAAAAAGCAAAGAAAGACTGACTGTGGGATTGATTGATGTTTTTGGTATAGACCCTCGGCTGGAATAACTGAGAACTTTAGAAAATTGAAAGAAGAAAGAAGGAAAGTAAAAGTGTTTTTTTTGTGGACTTCAACGATCATAAAATATAAGAGTATGTGATGATATCTCTTCGGGAATTAAAAATGGAACTTAAAAATATGAGAGAATTACTACAGGAAAGAGGCAAATCATTTTGCTCTGTGTTAGAAAAAATGGAAATGGTGATTGAAGAACAAGAAGAAAGAGCTTCAGAGGAGGAGGAGTCGACTCAAGGAGAAGACATTTCAAATAGACAATTAACACAAAGAATACTACAAAGAAGTGGGGAAAGAAGGAAGGTTAAAAAGTTGAGATTTAAGAAGGCAATCAAAAGGGGGAATACCTGTGAAGCAGGAAAGGCAGAAAGACCCAGCAGAAAAAGGGAAAGGAAGATATTAAGAAAAGGAGGGATATAAACTGGAATGAGAAAAGATATGGGGAAAAGAGGGGGAGGAGAAGCAGTAAGAAACAGGTGCATGAAATAAAGAAATACGGAAATAGTAAAATGTTGAAAAGAAATTGTTTTTTTCAGAGATAATGGTTGATGAATTAAAAAGGGGATTCTGCAGGGTGATAAGGGGTAATAAGAATATTTCTGCAATTAAAAATATTTAGAAAATAGGGTAATATACATACTGATAACTCTTATTAAAAATCAAGGGGGGAAAATATGCTGCGGAATCCAAATGAAAAGATGTAATGATTATTACTGTAACTTCTTAAAAATAATGGTTTATTGGGAATCAAGATGAGGGAATAAAGGTATATTTTAATCATTGAGGTGTCACACTCAAAGCAGGAAAAGGGGGGAAACCTATACTTTTTTTTTTTAGGGTTAAAATTTGTATTAATCTAGAATTTATAAAAAGAATGTGTAATGGAAAGGGAATATGACAGACTAAAGAACCAACTAAATTAATAAGTTAACATAGACTATTAAAAGCAAGGAGAGACATTGGTAACTATTATTATTATTATTATTATTATTATTATTATTATTATTATTATTATTATTATTATTATTATGCAAACATTTATTTTTAAAATAAATATTAAAGGATTATATTTGAAATAATTGAAATGAAACAAAAAGATGTTTCAATTGAGATTAATGAAAGAGGCTAGAATTAATGTGTTTGTTTCTCTCCTTACTGAAAATTTGGAATGGAAAAGGTAATAATAGAATTAAGTATGCAAATATGAATGTATAATTGCTGTCATATTTGTATGTAAAGGTGATGACCCGAAAATATGTTGTCCGCTAAAAAGAGATTTTTGTTTTTAATGTGAAAAAATGAATAAAATTTGTTAAAAAAAAAAAAAGTTTGACTAAAACATGAAAAAAGGCACTCTCTGCATGTATTTTACCTGTAGACATGTAAAGATGAGATGAAATAACAGAATAAAAGAACTAATTTGCAACCAAATTGCCAAGCTCGGAGCTCAAAGCAACAACATAACCAGTGGTGGGATTCAAATATTGTTGCTGTTATATGTTTGCATACTTACCTATGATGGGTTGGTCCGTGGTGGCGGGAGATTTGAAGAGCTGTCATTGGCCACAAGCCGCGAGCAGCCGGCTATAAAAAAGGCTGCCGCAGTTTCTCCGTGTTCAGATCCTAGAGGAAAATAAAAAGAGAAAAAAAGTCAACTGGCTCTTGAGTCTCTTTTCCCACAATGCAACACAGGCGACGTGGGTGGGATTCTGAGACAAAGGAGCCCAGTTGAGCACGTGGCAACAAGGACCGAGCGAGACAAAATGGCCGGGAACAACTCGCCACCTGCACCATTCAACCCAACAAATGAGGACTGGGAATCCTACATCAACCGATTCCTCATGTTCCTAGAGGGGAGCAACCTCCAAGGAGTATCCGAAAATAGAAAGAGAGCAGTTTTCCTCACCCATTGCGGTCCCGCAGTATTCAAAATGGCAAAGGCATTAGCAGCACCCACCAATGTAAAGATGATGGTGTGGACGGACCTAGAGAAATTACTGCGAGCCCACTACGCACCAACCGTTTCATGCCTCATAAAAAGACACGAATTTTATCGGCGCGATCAAAGGAAGACGAGAGCATTGGAGATTTTGTTGCAGCACTAAGAGACATTGGTGGAGCATGCGAATTTCTAAACATGGATAAAGCCATGAGGGACCGCGTGGTCCTCGGATTAAAGGACCATACACTACAGGGTCGACTACTAACAAGACCTAAGTTAACATTGAAGGAGGCAATAGAAGAAGCCACCGCAGCGGAAGCCACACACAAATCGGCAGCTACCATGTGACAAATGAATAAATTACCAAAGGAAACCCAAAAAGACACTAGTCAAACACACAATAAGACACCAGAGGAAACAAAAAAACCCACCACCACAACACACCATGAGGACATCGAATCCCTATCAGAAGACGAAGAGGAAGAAGAAGAGGTAAATCAACTCCAGTTGGAAAAAGGTAGACGGGAGCGACATGAAAGAAGGTCAGAATTCCGTTGTGCTGGGTGTGGAGGAAACCATCCATATTCCGAATGCCGTTTCTTCAATACTATTTGCAGATATTGTGAACGGCGGGGACACATAGCTAGGGCATGCCGAACAAGAAATAACTATGGCCCTATGCAAAGATGGAACACCCCCCCAGGGAGAGGGAAAAGCAAATAGGGAGCCGTTGGAGTCAAGAGAATAGAAACAAGCGATGGAAAGAAGCAAACAGAAAAGAGGAAACACATCAAACAATAACTATTGGGCACTCAAACTCAACCAATGCAAACAAGGTACTTGTACAAGTCACTATAGAAGGCCAGCCATGCGAGATGGAGGTGGACTCAGGCTCGTATTTATCAATGGTATCATGGAATACCCTAAAAGGACTAATACCTGATATAAACAAGAGAGAGCTCAAAATACAAAAGCTCACGCTAAAGGACTACCAGGGAAACAGGATTCCTGTAGTAAGTACCGGACACTTCAAGGTTAAATTCAAAAAACACACTAAAGTCCTCCCATTAACAATAGTCGACCGGGATTGACCCAGCCTGTTGGGACTCGAATGGTTTGCACCATTAGGAATCGGAGTAACCGGAATAAACAGCATTACTGAGACAGACTGGGAAGAGGACCTGATGAAAGAATTCCAGGACGTCTTCAACAGAGAACTGGGCAAGTACCGGGGGTCCCCTATCTCATTTAATTTAAATCCAAATATAGCTCCTATAAGACTAAAGTTGAGGTGAGTCCGTTTCGTGTTAAAACCAAAAATTGATGAACAATTAGATAAACTTATCGCACAGGGGGTATTAGAACCAATAGACCACGCAAGGTGGGAAACCCTAATTGTTACCCCTATTAAACCAGATGGGTCAGTACATATCTGCGGGGACTACAAAGCAACCCTTAACCACGCGCTACAGCAAAGCGCATACCCAGTCCTGGTGGTACAGCACCTATTACATTCTTTAGGGGGAGGTAAGATCTTCGTGAAATTGGACCTTGTGCAAACCTACCAACAATTACCAGTTGACTCAGAAACAGCGGAAGCACAAACAATTGTGACACACAGGGGGGCATTCAAATACAACAGACTGCAATTCGGAGTTAGCGTGGCCCCAGGGGTATTCCAGAGTTTAATGGAACGCCTATTGCAAGGAATAAAGGGGGTGGTACCATACTTTGACGATGTATTAGTATCAGCCAAGGACAAAGAACAACTGAAAGACCGCCTAAGGGAGGTCTTAAAAAAGTTTAAAGAGGCGGGACTTAAAGTAAAAAAAGAGAAGTGCCAAAGTCAAGAAGTGACAAAGTCGAATTTCTGGGATACCTTATAGACAAAGAAGGGATCCACCCCACTGAAAACAAAATCAGAGCAATAAAGGAAGCTCCCAGACCACATGGGGAGGGGTGTTATATATTTGCATACTTACCCATGATGGGTTGGTCCGTGGCGGCAGGAGATTTGAAGAGCCGTCATTGGCCACGAGCTGCGAGCAGCTGTCTATAAAAAAGGCTGCTGCAGTTTCTCCGCATTCAGATCCTAGAGGAAAATAAAAAAGAGAAAAAAAGTCAACTGGATCTCGAGTCTCTTTTCCCACAACGCAACAGTTGCCACCGGTTCGGTGGGCGTGGCTTAGTGGGCATGCTTTGCGTGCGTGCACACACTTTGCGTGGTGCCAAATGCGCACTTTGCGCAGGCACAGAGGTGTTTGTACAGACACCGAGGCGTTCTAACTTGCCTCCTGCAAGCCAGCACGATCCCGGTTGCTTCAGCAGCTGCCACGCGGCACTATTCTGTGCCGCACAAAGCAGCTGCGCTTCAAATTCAGCAGATAAAAGTGAGTATGGGAGCCCGGGCAGACGGGTGGGCCCAACAGCAGAGCCAGTAGAGAGAACCAGTTTGGTCTCCACTGTTCATCGCTCCTACCGGCTTGCCAGAACCGGGCCGAAGCGGTCGAATACCACCACTGAACATAACTATCAACCTGACTTACTAATATTCAAAGACATTTCAAAAGAACTAATGTTACCAGTGAACTATCCATGGGCAAGCAAAGCAAAAAGAAATTCTACCACACAAATTTCTCCAATGTTGTATATGCAGTTTTCCCACAAACATTTTTAATAGATTTCCTCTGACCGGTTTTTATGCAGTTGTCCATCATAAAACCTTTTGAAATATAAACTAATCATCTGTCCCAAGTATACATATTTTTATTCAAAATGTTGATGAGAAAAGTGCTTTTTTTTGCTCTTCATCATATGACAGAGTTTGATATGATAGACGGCACATTTTATGTCACATTTGTTTGGGATTTCTTTCATATCCCAGATCTAAGGTGCCTGTTACCTGCATTGGGGGATGACCAAGCTCTCCTTTCCTTTGCCCCCAGGAGTCCTCAAATTTTTGGAGATTTTCCCCATTTTTTATGAAGGTTGATTTATGCACCAGGACTTGAATGCAAACAAGTTCATTTCTTTTTAAGAGATAATTATTTTTTAGTACATTAAGGCTTCCAAGAGTCAGAGAAAATTGTCCCTACACTCTCCATCATCCCCCAACACGCAAAGCAGAATAGGCTGTAATTGAAGGAGTTAAAAAAAGGAGTTATTTTAACTCCTGATCTACCAGAGCAGTGTTTCTCAACCTAGGGCACTTTAAGATGTGTGGTCTTAAACCCCCATTTCCGCCCTCTCCAAGCATCTGTACTTTATTTTCAATCTTTTCTGTAAATTTCTTGGGTTGTGGCAATTCCCTTCTCTTGGTCCCTTGCTGTAACCAAGTGTATTAGTCTGAAAACCTAACAATAACCAGACAAACAGGAAATGCAGGCATTCCATATTTTGTACTGCATACTTCATTCTTTCCTTACTTGCTGTACAGGGTGTCAAACCTTGTCCACTTTATGATATAGGGAAGTTAACTCCTAAAATTCTCAAGCCAACATGCTAGCTAGGGAAGTTTAGGAGTTGAAGTTCACATAACTTAAAATTGTCACTGTTCTAGAGAATTCCAGGTAAATAGGGTGGTGGCTACCAAGACCCAGAAATGCTTAGAAACAAGTATCTTAATTCCTAACAAGTCAGAGCTCTTCAAACAGCCTGTTGTCATTTTGCTTTGGTGTCAAGAAGCCTTTGTCACTTTTTGAATACATCTTAGTTAAGATTGAGAAACAAGGACATAGATTATAGCTCCTAGATTAGAATATGTCACCACAAGAATAACGAGTGAAGTATATAGTTTATAATTAAATTGATGGTACTGCAATTCTGAAAAGAAGGGAGTTGGGGCAAACACTAAAAGTGAATGATGCAAGTGGAAATAAAATTCATTTTTTAGCTCAGCAAACCTTTCCCCCTTCCCAATCCTTAGCAAATTGTGGATCCTTTTAATGCTGTATCTGTAGATCATTTAATTCAGGTTAGCCTCTCCAGCATGGAATTGACATTATCAAGCCAAGCAACAATGAAGAGGACTAAAATCTACACCAAGGATTAAAATCCAACTGAGCTCATGATAAATCAAGCATTATAATGATCATAAGTGGGTGAAAATATTCCAGTTCTAAAATTCACAGCAGAAAATGATCTAAAAATAAAAGCAAAGACAATTCATGGCAGCTATTTTATTCACATTCATAATATTTTACAGAACAGAAACGTCTTCCAATCAAGCCAAAAGCAAGCATGGGACACTGCAGCTCTTGAGTCAAATAAAATAACATGCAAATATATATATCAGCAATTGACAAAGTATGAGTCATATTGAAGATGGTCACTTTTTCTTTGTAGTTTTAATAGCATTAGGGCTATTGGTAATAAAAATACATTAAGAAAATAGAATACCAGGAGTTAAACTAACAATGTAAGAACACACATGGAAACTATATGCCAATTATATAGAATTCAGTTACTCGGCTGGAGGAATGCCGAATACTGTTATTGGAATATATACATAAATATGGATTTGTATCGGGTTAGATCAATAAAGATAAAACTCAAAATATGACATGGAATTTAACAAAGGAACAAAATTCTGCAACCAATAGAGGTTTAACATTACAGTATTGCGAAACATGAAATACTAAGTACTTGACAAAAATGATTTCTTAAAAATAAATCAGGTATAATTTTTTCACAGGTGGAAAAAAATAAACTTATTTTGGTTAGGAAGAAGAACAACCATACAAAATGAATAGTTTACCAAGAACTTTCTTTTCCAAAATGATCCCAATACCTATTGAAAACAAGTTATAACGTGTTTGGCATAAACAGAAAAGGAACTACATATGGTCCAAAAAAAAAAAAAAGACCAAGATTTTACAACATTCAAAAATTGAAGTGGTTTAGTGGCTCCAAACTTGAAATATTATACCAGCTGATTGATATAGATTATATCTCCTTATGGTTAATTCTGTGGAGGACTTAAGGCACAAGTCTCCAAACTTGGCAACTTTAAGACTTATGGACTTCAACTTTCAGGATTCTGTCCACAAGTCTTAAAAGTTGCCAAGTTTGGGGACCCCTGATTTAAGATATGTCAGGATTGACAAAAACAAACAATTTATAGGAGAGCATGCAATAATATATTGCATGTCTTGAATAAATGTAGGAAAAGAATAAGACTACATTTTTTTTCCTTTCTTGCTTTCCTGTTAAATATTTTTTTTATTAAGAAAAGAACAAAGATATTCATTCACTCAGTGGAAACAACGAATTTGATGTAATCTTATTTTGCAATCTGAACAAAGGTGGCATCTCAGATTCTCATTTCACAACCAGCTAATTTGCTGGTTGTGCCTTACCAGACATGTGGAAGCCATATGATTCTGGTCCCCATAATACAGTATAAACCCTCCAGTGTCCAGTCTTCTGGGATGAACTGGGTTGGGTCCTGCCTACTTGAATGGGTTCCTCAGATGCAAGAATGGCCAGAAAGATATTTTAGAAGCTTGACTTCCAGTCCTTTTTTGCTGTTGAAGGGTTCCTGGACACTTAGATTGCTAATTCAACAAAACATTTTTGGATAGATTCTTCTGAAACGGGAAAGTCAAAGGTACAACCCATTCCAGTCCAAGCCTTGGGCCAATAACTTGAAGGTGCTGATGGGCCACAGCCTTGCTTCAATTCAGGTATGTGCTTGTTGGTACTCCAAGCTTTCACAGGAAATGTGTATATCGTCTACCATTTCTGGCTAAAGTCATCAAAGTTACCTACCAGAGAATCTGCTGCAACCAAAAAAGGAGTAGCCCATTTAGCAGCAGCTCTAGACAATCAAGTTGATTAGAATTCATTTGGGAGGTTTTTAGGCCATACGCTCAGATGGAATTTGGACCCTATGAGGTAAGCTGGAAAATGGTCCAGCAATTTATCAGATTTGTCTGGGTTGACCACCGAGCTTCTCTTGGGAGGAACAGGAGGAATGTGATCTTCAGGATTTGGCTGGTTTAATAGCTCCTGCTGCTGGGTGGCAGATGGAACCATTTGCTGGCTTGGCTGAGCATGTTCACCTGTGGGTTGCTCCATTGTAGTTTCAAATTATTATTTTTTTCACTCTCTCTCAGGCAGGAAAAGTATGTGCGTATGGATGGAATCAGTGGTTCTGTTTTGGGTTTCAAGTCACAAACGGTGGCTAGATTAAAGCAGCAATTTACTCAAGGCCAAGTAGACAACACAGAAAGGAACACACATCAAAATCAAAACAGTGTCTGGGATAAAAGCTTGCCTGGGTAGTTTCAGAGGAGAAACCAAAATTCAATCTGAGATTTGGAGCACCAAATCAGGTCTGTCAGCCAGTCCAACGTTCAGTTTCAAGGTTTGCTTCGCAGGAACTGTTGGAAGAAATATCCTTCTGGGTTCAATTCCAAGTAAGGAAGAAAGACACTGGAAACATGGTGACTACTTGGAAAGATGGTTTAATGGTGGATAGGATCACGTGGCTTGGGTGAAGAAAGAAGAGGAAAGGCTGATACGATGAGTGTGCCTGGTTTTATATCCTCTGTTGGGATTTGAATTGGAGCTTGTATTCTGATTGGTTGTCAAACTCCCATGGGGCCATGCAGGGGCAACTCTGTAGGCTGTCCTGGCTTGGTTGAGCCTTGCTGGATGATGATGTAATGAAAAGGGCCTTGAGCAATTCCCATAGCTCTACCTGGAGATCTTTGTTATGTAGAATATTCTGACCCAGGCCTTAATGGCCTGCACATTAACAAAGGAGGGGGTGAAGTTTCTGCTTCTGAGGTGATTTTCTGCTTCTGAGTTTCTACTCTTCTGAGGGTAAATATTCTGCCTTTTTAATATTTCCTAGGATATTTCACTTTTCTAGGAGAGGGGTGGGTGCTAACTTCCTACAGAACAACTCCAAAACAGGAGATTAGAAGATTATTTCCAACAGAGAAATAGGGCTCAGGGCTACCTCTTAAAACAGGCTGTAATCAGCTAACTTTAATTAAGATAGTTCCTCCCTTGCCTCAGAAGGAGCCTCATTGAGCTTCTTTATTCTGCTCCCCCCTCTACAATTGTGATCCTGAGTCATAACGCAGGCCATCTTAACATTGATAATGCCTTGCTGGATGGATAAAAGTCTTTGCCAGGATGCCATTAATTATCCAAAACTAGGTAGGAAATAGGAAGGTGTTTTTTAAAAAAATATTTCCATGTTATCCTAGATTTTCATTTACACATTTGGCAGTTTGGTCTTAAATTCCTGAGTTTTTGTGTCAAATCCTTGGTGCCTGAAAAGCTTTTTCCATACCCCCCCCCCCCATATTATCTGTACAAGTTGATAATTGCAGACTTTATTCACCCATGAGGAAGGAGAGTAGCAGGCAAGCAAGATATGATTTGAAGATTTTCAAATATTTTGGCCAGAAAATATGCAGAACTCTGATTCTTAGGATTTATGGCTAGGAAAATAACAACAACAATAATAAAGGGTTTTAAAACTCTCATCCTTATCACACTCAAAATAATGCCCCAAACTGGAACCTAGAGTAGATTAGATTCTCTTGGTGCCTATAAAGGAGAATTTGGCAATAGAATCAGAAGCTCTTTGTTATGTGAACCTTTCCCAAGTGGGAAACTTCTTGATGTGTTTGTTGGACTAGATTTCCCATCTTCCCCAGCCAGCCTAGCTTGGTCACCCAATTGAGCAAAGGTGGACTAGGTGAAAGATTGCAATCCTTGCCCATTAAAGTTTTCAAGAAAAATATGGACCAGTATCTTCAGGTGTGACTAACCTTTTGTGATGCAAATAGGTCTTGGGATACAATAACCAGATTCCAGAACTACAACTGTGTAGCCTACAAAAAATGAAGAACTTACGGGACCTGCAAGGTGTGATCCGATATAGTATCTAGATCCAGGGGAGAGAAAAATATTGGGGGGCCAAGGAACAAAACCCAAAAGTGATGACATTTCTGTAAACATTAGTCTGATTAGCTGGAGATATGATAGGTAGCAACAGAAGGAGTAGAAAGGACTCATATGAGGCATCCTCAAACTACCTGTGATTACATGTATTACTCCTAAAGATCAATGCACTGAGGAGGTGCAATGAGACAATCCATATATTTTATGGTTTTATGGATTTGCTTCTAGATAAGAGATGGAATATGGGGAGAAGAGATTCTATGTATGTATGTATGTATTTTAAGAAAATGTGATAAGTTACTAAAATTGTTTATACTCATGATAAGATAGTTGATACTTATAATCTTATAATCATTTCTTTGTGTATTTAATTTTTGCTTTTTATATTGTTTTTATTTCTTTTCTGTATCTTCTATTTTTAATTTTTTTCAAATTTGCATCCGTTTTTACTGTTGTAACTGTGAATAACCTTAGTACTCTATTGATCTATTTATCAATTTTATTTAATAAATAAGCAGGTATCATCCTGATTCTAAAAATTAGAGCTCTGAATTGTGGTTGTATTGCCAGACCTCGTTAATGTACATCAGGGGTATCCACCCTTGGGAACTTTCAGACCTGTTGGACTTCAACTCCCAGAGTTCCCCAGAGAGCATGGGGTGGGCAATTCTGGAAACTGAAGTCCACAAGTCTTAAAGTTCCCAAGATTGGACCTTCCTGCTGTACAGAAAGAATCACATTTCACTGCTTTTGTTTTTCTGAGGTCTTGCAGAAATGGTTATTGCATTTAAAAGTTGATACACCACCAGATGGCAGTAGAGCTAGTCATAACAGAGTAGATCACAGCATGATAATGGATGCATTATCTTGAAGGGAAAATTAATTCCTGAGCTATAATATAGAAGGGGAAACTGCACCTAGCTCAGGAATTGGTCCATTCCTAGAAACTTCTAAAATATTTAAACATTTCATGTAGAGGAGTTTTCACTTTAGCCTGAATTTAGCCCTTATTCTTAACACTGGTACACCACAGGGTTGCTGTTGAGTCCCTTACTCCGTATTCTTTATGTGCATGACTGCATTCCCACTCACGATAGTAATACTATTGTTAAATTTGCAGATGATACAACAGTGGTGGGACTTATCTGGGGGGGGGGGGGGATGAGTCTGCCTATCGAGATAAGGTGGACCGGTTGCTTTCGTGGTGTGGAGACAATAACTTGGTCTTCAACACCAATAAGACCAAGGAGCTTATAGTGGATTATAGAAGGAAGAGATCAGACATCTAGCCCTTGCTTATCAATGGAGACTGAGTAGACCAGGTGACCAGTTTTAAGTTTCTGGGTGTTACCATAAAAGAGGACCTGACCTGGGGTGCTCACATTGCAGCACTGGTCAAAAAGGCCCAGCAGAGATTATACAACCTGAGACTTCTCAGAAAACAACTGAATGGAAAACTGCTGGTGACCTTTGCTGGTACTTTGCTTGTGTGGAGTAACCATTTACAGTTACAATGGCACTGAAAAAAGTGACTTATGACCATTTTTCACATTTACGACTGTTGCAGCATCCCCACAGTCATGAGAGGCCAGGCAAGGAGATGCATGCCTTGATGTGAGTGATATTGAGTTGGCCACACCCAGCTAATCACATGATCACCAAGCCATGTCCACCCAGTCACATGACCACCAAGCCACGCCCACCAACTAAGCCACATCCACAGAACCGGTTCTTAAAAAATTTGAATCCCACCCCTGGTTCCGAAGGCTCTCTGGAAGCTGGAAACGGGCCCATTTCTGGCTTTCCCGTACTTATGGGAGGCCCATTTTTCAACCTCCCCGAGCCTCTGCCCGTGCCCTGCACTTACCTGCATCCAAAATGGGCCACGTGGGGACTCCAGGGAGGAGAGGGGTGGGTAGTAGGGAGCCTCAGTGGCGCAGTGGTTAGAGTGCAGTACTGCAAGCTACTCCTACTGCAATTTGACAGATCGAATCCCACCAGGCTCAAGGTTGACTCAGCCTTCCATCCTTCCAAGGTGGGTAAAATGAGGACCCAGATTGTTGGGGGCCATAGGCTGACTCTGTAAACTGCTTTGAGATGGCTGGAAAGCACTATAATACTCACAAAATTAATACAAATATCTAAATTCAGGGCATTTATTGTCACGCATATGTACTCTTTAGTGCTCTGTGGTTCAGGAAGACAACTTTTCTTTTTCAGACTTTTGCATATTTTATGCATTTGTGGCAATGAATATTCCAAATGTGATTGGGGCAATATTTCCTCGGGAATGTAGAGACTCTCTGAAGAATTTTGTGACTGTTTATATGCAGAATAGTTTCTATTTCAGGCACAAATAAGTTACTAACCATATTTTAAAAATCTAACTCTGAGGATTCATAGGTATAAGTATTAGTGGCAATAAACAGGTAGTCCTTTATTTATGACCACTATTCAGCCCAAAATTTTTATTGCTAAGTGAGATATTTGCTAAGTGAATTTTACCCCGTTTATAATCTTTCTTGCTTTGGTTGTTAAGTGAATCACTGCAGTTGTTAAGTTAGTAACACAGTTATTAGTGAATATTAAGTGATACAACAGTGGTGGGACTCATCTCCGGGGGGGATGAGTCTGCCTACCGAGATGAGGTGGACCGGTTGCTTTCGTGGTGTGGAGACAATGACTTGGTCCTCAACACCAATAAGACCAAGGAGCTTATAGTGGACTATAGAAGGAACAGATCAGACATCCAGCCCTTGCTTATCAATGGAGACCGAGTGGAGCAAGTGGCTAGTTTTAAGTTTCTGGGTATTACCATAAAAGAGGACCTGACCTGGGGTGCTCACATTGCAGCCCTGGTCAAAAGGGCCCAGCAGAGATTATACTACCTGAGGCTTCTCAGAAAACAACAACTGAATGAAAAACTGATGGTGACCTTCTACAGCTGCACCATAGAGAGCATTTTAACATACTGCACCTCTGTGTGGTTTGCCAATTGCACAGTGGCAGATAGGACAGCACTCCAGAGGGTTAATGTCATTGCCCAGAAGATCATTGGTTGCCCTCTCCCCTCTTTGGAAGAGCTTTATAGCTCCCGCTGCCTTAAGAAAGCTCAAAACATTCTCAAAGATCCGTCTCATCCTGGGAACCCTTTTTTTGAACTATTACCATCTGGCAGATGGTACGGAATTATAAAAACAAGGACAAATAGGCTGAAAAACAGCTTCTATCTCAGGGCAGTAGCTCTGTTGAATTCTGCTGTATATTGCAGTATTGGTGGGGTATCGGCTTTTCGGTTCAATGTGTGGATGTGTGTTTTTTTCTTGGTTATGGTCATGATGTGCACTGAAGATGGTGTTGATTTCGTTGTACGAGGTGCAATGACAATAAACTAAACTAAACTAAATTGGACAGTCAGGGAAACAAATGGCAGATCCACCATTATGAAAACTGTTATGTATGAGGCATGGGCGTAGAAACGGAGACAAAACTGCTTCTTGTGAACTTCAGCTCTTTATTTAAAGCATGATAACAGAGACAAAAAACCCCCGGATAGCGGCCGCCCTTTTATAGAGTGAACTGCTATCCGGATGACCAATGGATGTTGTTATAGGGTCTGAACCTCGTCCAATGGGACTCGGCCCGCCAACAGCCAGTCAGATTGCTCGGAATTAACCAATCATAACTTGCCATTATAAGGGCCAATAGGAAGTGCAGGATTACGATCCTGCTATGCAAATGAATCTTTATTAATTACATTTCTTTAGTTCACAACACCCCTCCCCCCTGGGTTCCGTTTGACGGCCGTGGTGATGTAATCTCGCAGGTATGCAGGTTGTTTTACCTGCCTAGTTGATTTCCGCTGTTCCACCGGTTTTTGTTTAAAGTTCGGTTCCGGTGGAACATAAGGCTCAACTCCGCCCGGGTTGCTTCCGCGATACTATCAGAGTCCCTTAAGTCCATTCCTGGATCGGGCGGGCCTGTTTCCGCTATGGTGTTCCTCTGTGGGGAGGATGGCCCCAATCCCGGACTTTCTTCAGGTGGTGCGAGCACTCGGTTTAGTGGCCGTCTGTCCTTGATTACGTCGTCGTCTATGCGGTCTTTGTTCCCCTCGGTATTCCCTCCTCCCTGAGTTTGGAAGTCCTGGGGGTCGCGGATATTTGGTTGTAAACGAGATCGAAGTTGGTCTATGTGGCGTTTCCATATCTTGCCGTCTGTCGTCTTAAGGCGGTAAGAACTAGGGCCAGTGAGGTAGACTACGGTGGCAGGGACCCACAACGGTTCGCCGGAAAGGTTTTTAGCGTAGACCAAGTCGCCTACCTTGAATTGGCCGATGGTTGTCGTTTGGTGTGTCTCTTCCCGTTTTGCTTGAAGAGCCAGTGCTCTGTTTCTGTAGGAGTGGTTGTTTTCTTGGTTACCCAAGCGATGCCGGTTTACAAGAACGTTTCTTGCGGTTTGTCGGAGGGTGTTCTCCCTTCGGCTTGGGTTGGACTCTCTCTTGCTTCTGCAGGCCCGTGCGATGTGGCCTCTCTTCCCACAGGCGTGGCAGAGTGCGTAGCGGAATTTGCAGTTGCTTCTCTTATGGTTGGCTCCACAACTTTGGCAGAGTGAGTAGCGGAATTTGCATTCGTGCGGAGTCCTTAGAATTCGTGGACTCTGATTGTCCTGAATCCTGATGACTTCTTCTTCATCACTCTTCAGTTTGCGATTCTTTGTTGCCGGAAACTTCTCTAAACCTGGTGAAGTGTCACAGGCGAGTTGACGAGGCGGTGCGTGGTTGCGGTGCCTTCGAGCAGCCGACTTCCTGGTTTCTTCTGCTGCAGTAGCATAGGTGACGGCTTTTGGAAAGCTGACGTTGTCTTTCTCCATAGGCCTTCTGTGCCCGTGTCGTGCATCTAATCCCGGAACTGGGCAGCTATGGCTTTTCTGTTGTTCCCTCTGGTAACACTCGTGTCTTCGGGCCAGTGTTGATGCTGTGGATGCATAATGAGCCTGAAGGAGGGGTGCGAGGGTGTCCCAACCCATTTCTGTTACTTCAGCCGGTTTTGCGATTGCTTTAGCCACCCGGAATACGGCAGGCCCGCAGTACGTCAAAAACACTGCTCTTTTCTTACTGGTGGACACGTCCTCTAAATTGTTGGTTTCCAAGAATATCTGGAAACGTTCCATATACGACTCCCAGTCTTCTTTGTCTGGGTCAAAAGGAGCGGGTGGTATAGCGCCGCCTGACATCCTGTCAATGTAGGTGCGCTCTCAGCCACGTGCTTCGGTTGGTGCTCTGTAGGGTTTAGCCAGCTCTATTGTCTCCGTATCCCATCCTCGTCGCCAGTGTTAGGTATGAGGCATGGGTGTAGAAACGGAGATGAAACTGCTTCTTGTGAACTTCAGCTCTTTATTTAAAGCATGATAACAGAGACAAAAAACCCCCGGATAGCGGCCGCCCTTTTATAGAGTGAACTGCTATCCGGATGACCAATGGATGTTGTTATAGGGTCTGAACCTCGTCCAATGGGACTCGGCCCGCCAACAGCCAGTCAGATTGCTCGGAATTAACCAATCATAACTTGCCATTATAAGGGCCAATAGGAAGTGCAGGATTACGATCCTGCCAAGCAAATGAATATTAATTACATTTCTTTAGTTCACAACAAAAACTGTATCTGTACTTGCTCTGATAGCAATAGAGGCACCATTTCCTCCTGTGTTGCTAGACCAGGAGTGTCAAACTTGCATCATCATGGTGGCATTACGTGACATATCGCAACTTTCCCCCCTTTCGCTAAACCGGGCAGGGGCGTGACCAGCGCATGACTCATCCAGCCTACAGGTTGCGAATTTGACATCCCTGTGCTACAGTATCTGCTATACAAAAGCACAGAACACCCATTGTTAGACATCTTAATTGTTCTTCTGAACAGGAAGTCATCACTTTGAGATCAAAGCCATTTCCAAAAAGGGCTGTCAGCTTTCTATGGCCAGAAAGTTGCCATAGCTTGCAAAAGTCAACTGGTGCTCCCTTTAATCTAATAATTATTTTAGGCTTTCCCATACAATGTTGATAGTAGTTTAATACCTTAGATTTCATATGCTGTTGTATTGTTATGGGTTTTTAAATTTATTTTTAAAAAGGTCTCCATATCCATGGATCTAACTTTGTATCCAATTACCCAACTTTCTGGAAAAAGCCATGATGACATTTTGTGGACCATTATTACATAAACTGTAATTTGCATAATTTGCACAATGATGTTGCAATATGCACAGCGACACTGGGCCTTCCCTCTGCAGAATTCATGTACTATACCGGAGGTCTCCAAACTTGGCAACGTTGAGACTTGTGGACTTGAATTCCCAGAATTCTCCAGCCAGCTATTCTGGGAGTTGAAGTCCACAAGTCTTAACGTTGCCAAGTTTGGGGACCCCTGTACTATACACACACACTGAAACACATTATGTGCGTGGGAGGGAGAGGGTTTTATGTTTGGCCCCACAACTTAAATTCCCGAAAAAAGGAATCTACTTTCTTGCGTTCAGGAGAGTCCTCGGTGTGTGTGTGTTTTAAAAGAGTTAAAAGATGGCAGCCACAACTATTCAGTGACCTCCCCACAGGTGTGTTACATATTTCAAGAGGGGCAGGACTTTCGTCATAGAGTATTGGTTGCCATCTTGACATTTTCGATCACCCTGAAATATCCCTGCCTCTCTTCCTATCAGGATTTGAAGGATTTCAAACCTTTATTGTCAATGCACAACGTGTGTACAATGAGATTGGCTGAGCCACGCTTAGTGCACCCGTCCCCCAACACAAGTACACCTCAATAACTCACAGGGTAAGAAACATAAATCCCTAACCCAGTAAACCATACTAACAAACACACAATCCTCTATACATATATGTGCATAACTTTACATTCGGAGGTGGTATTCAGCAGGTTCTGACCAGTTCTGGAGAACTGGTAGTGAAAATTATGAGTAGTTCAGAGAATTGGTAAATACCACCTCTGACTGGCCCCACCCCCATCTATTCTCTGCCTCCCGAGTCCCAGTTGATTGGCTGGGTCTTCTTTGGTTGCCTTGCACAGGAGAACGGAACTGGAAAGCAGGTTAGTGGGGTGGGAGGGAATGGGATTTTGCAGTAACCTTCTCCTGCCACACTCACCAAGCTATATCCACCAAGCCATACCACACCCACCAATCCACACCCTCAGAACCAGTTGTAAAAAATTGAATCCCTCCACTGCTTATATTATATTATATTGCACAAATGTGAAAAGGTTGCACATTGCGATAGCCTTGCGAGTCTATCATACTTTGTAGTTGTGATGTTATATTGCATTCAGGAGTCTGACAGCCCATGGATAAAAGCTGTTCTTCAGCCTATTTGCATGACTGGCTATGCTTCTATATCTCCTACCCAACAGTAGGAGAGTGAAGAGGTCTGACCAGGGTGTGAGTCATCCCTGAGGATTTTCCTCACTCTTCTAAGGCAGCGAGTCCTGACGATGTCATCTAGTGGTGTCAGGGAACAGCCCACAATGTTTTGTGCTGTGCTCACCACCCTCTGTAATGGTCTTTCTATCCATGGCTGTCAAGCCAGCATACCACACCGTAATGCAACAAGTGAGGATGCTTTCTATCATGGGCCAGTAAAAGGAGGTCATCAGTTATTGTTCCACCTTGTTTTTCCGCAAGACCCTGAGGAAATGGAGTCTCTGTTGGGCCTTCCTGGCCGCCTGGGTTGTGTTGATTTTCCAGGTAAGATCTTCACTAAGATGGACTCCCAGGAATTTGAAGGAGGAGACTGTCTCCCAGAGGTGGTATTTAGCAAGTTCTGACCAGTTCTGGAGAACTGGTAGTGGAAATTTTGAGTAGTTCAGAGAACCAGCAAATACCTCCTCTGACTGGCCCCACCCCCATCTATTCTCTGCCTCCCATTGAGTCTCAGCTGATCGGCTGGGTCTTCTTTGGTTGCCCTGCCCAGGAGAACGGAGCTGGAAAGCAGGTTAATGGGGTGGGGAGGAAATGGGGATTTTGCAGTATCTCCTTCCCTCAGGAGTGGGGAGAGAATGGGGATTTTATAGTCCCTTTCCAGACTTGTTACGATTCTGTGTGAGGGAAACTGGCAGAGGGGATTTCCCAGTCTCCTGGATTACTCACATTAAAGTGTTTTCGCTAGCAAGGGAAGGCAGAAGTTATCCACATCGGGTCAGCAGAGGGCGCTGCTTGCGCACGGTTCACCAACTTCAGGGCACCTGTTCCATCAGCTTCCTTCCCAAGCTTCAACCTGCTGTCCTTCCCGAAGTCTCTTGGCTGCTTCTGCTCTTTAATAGGAAAATAAAAATTGAGCAACCTGGCTTGGGGAAAGGATGTTGCACGTGTTTAGAAAACCTCCACACTTTCACACAGGGAGAGGGGATTCATGCAATTCACTTAGCAGTAAGATCATCAGCCACTAGAGCAGAGGTCCTGAAACTCGGCAACTTTAAGACTTGTGGACTTCAACTCCCAGAATTCCTCAGCTATGCTGGCTGAGGAATTCTGAGAGTTGAATTCCAACAAGTCTTAAATTTGCCAAGTTTCAGAACCTTTGCCCTAGAACCAGCATTAATTGGCTTCAGCTGCCCTCCGGACTTGCTTCAAGTGTCTTTCCAGCTGCTTCTCCAAAAAAGCAGAGGTGGAATTCAGCAGGTTCTGACCAGTTCTGGAGAACAGGTAGTGGAAATTTTGAGTAGTTCAAAGAACTAGCAAATACCACCTCTGACTGGCCCCACCCAGGGGCAGGATTCAAATTTTTAACAACCAGTTCTGTGGGTGTGGCTTAGGTAGTAGGCGTGGCTTGGTGGTCATGTTATTGGCTGGGTGTGGCCAACTCAATATCACTCACATTGAGGCACACATCTCCTCTCCTGGCCTCTCATGACTGTGGGGATGCTGCAACAGTCGTAAGTGTGAAAAATGGTCATAAGTCACTTTTTGTAACTTTGAATGGTCACTCCACACAAACAAAATACCAGCAAAGGAGGGGAAAAAAACTCCAGAGAAGTTCCTGAGACGGGAAGTCTAGTCCTGCCAAGAATGTAATAAGGGTCAATGGAGAGGCAGTTTCTGTAAGCAACACCAGAATGTTTCCCTCCTGCCTTCGTTACAGGATTAGGCCAGTAATTTCTTCTTACAACTGGTTCTCCGAATTGCTTAGAATGTTAACAACCGGTTCTAGTGAATAGGTGCGAACTGGTAGAATCCCACCTCTGGCCCCACCATCATCTATTCTCTGCCTCTTGAGTCCCAGCTGATTGGCTGGGTCTTCTTTTGTTGCCCTGCACAGGAGAACGGAGCTGGAAAGCAGGTTAGTGGGGTGGGGAGGGAATGGGATTTTGCAGTATCCTTCCCCTGCCACGCCCACCAAGCCACGGCCACCAAGCCACACCATGCCCACCAAGCCACGCCCACAGAACTGGTAGTAAACATTTTTGAATCCCACCACTGCAAAAAAGTTAACCATTTCCTTGCCGAGCAATGTGGCCTTGGCCAGAAGCCATTTCTATGGGTTATGTGGATATTGAAGACAGAAAAGAAGAGGCAGAAGGAGTGGACCAACTTCCCCACCCCCTCAGAAATGTAGGATCCAAACAGGGTCGATGCTGGCTTAGCAACCTACGTTCAGTCCTTGCATCTGTAGCAGAGGTGGCATTCAGCAGGTTCTGACCAGTTCTGGAGAACCGGTATCAGAAATTTTGAGTAGTTGAGAAATTTTGAGTAGGAGAACCGGCAAATACCACCTCTGACTGGCCCTGCCAAGCCCATTTATTCTCTGCCTCCCGAGTTCCAGCTGATCGGCTGGGTCTTCTTTGGTTGCCCTGCACAGGAGAATGAAGCTGGAAAGCAGGTTAGTGGGGTGGGGAGGGAATGGGGATTTTATAGTAACCTTCCCCCAGGAGTGAGGAGGGAATGGGGATTTTAGAGTAACCTTCCCCTGCCATGCCCACCAAGCCACGCTGCGCCCACTAAGCCACGCCCACAGAACCAGTAGTAAAACTTTTTGAACCCCACTACTGATCTGTAGCATGAGCAGGGAAGTTCTTCCGAACAGAGGCTCAGAAGTAAAGGAGAGGTAAGGGAGGCCCAAAGAATAAGATGGCAGCCAGGCCCATGTAAAATAGAGGCAGGGCTCTGATTCCATGAGCACAGTTACCATCTTGGTTTTCGGATTCTCCTGCAGATGCCCCTGGCCTACTGGCAGTAAAGCAAATCACCACCAAACCCTCCTCTGAAACCTCTTAGCAGGGTGAGGTTAGCAGAATTTGGGCAGTCTCTCATCTCCCCAGCCTTTACAATATTTTCTGTTTTTCTCCTTGACATCACAGTTTTTGTTCGTATATTTATTTCTTTTTTTATATATAAAAGTTTTTTTATTTTTTAAAGACAAACACTAACAAACACAAACATAGAACATCAACATAAAACCATCTTCCAAAATACAGCGTGTCAGTTGGTACATTTCTTTTGGGCAAAGTCATAATATCAACAGTTTTCCCCTTCCAAACATATATTCATATTACATAAGTCAACTATACATATTATATTGTATTATTATTATATCATTATTAGACTCAACTACAAATTCACATAATTCTCATTGAGCAAATCTAAGTTTTCACAAATCTGAGAACATACAATTCATTTCATTATATTCAATTATATAATATCATTACATTATATTATCTTGCATATATTTACAGACCCCACATCCCGGACATAAACTGTTTCAACTCCTTCCCTCAAAACGACGCTATAGAGCACTGCACACCAGAACAACTAGACACAAGAACAGTTTTCCCCCGAAAGCCATCACTCTGCTAAACAAATAATTCCCTCAACCCTGTTCAACTATTACAAAGTCTGCATTACTATTACTATTAATCTTGTCATTACTCCTTATCACCCATTCCTCCCACTTGTGACTGTATGACTGTAACTTGACTATTTCCCAGAATGATTTGATTGCTTATTGTACCCTATGACTATCATTAAGTGTCATACCTTATGATTCTCGACTCTTGATGAATGTATCTTTTCTTTTATGTATACTGAGAGTATTTATACCAAGAAAAATTCCTTGTGTGCCCAATCACACTTGGCCAATAAAGAATTCTATTCTATTCTATTCTATTCTATTCTATTCTATTCTATTCTATTCTATTCTGTTCTGTTCTGTTCTGTTCTATTCTATTCTATTCTATTCTATTCTATTCTATTCTATTCTATTCTATTCATATAATACCATTGTATATTTATTTCTTATTACTTGAGGGTCTGTTAATCTCGTATTTTGAATGGATTGGCACAAAAGTATCTCCAGAGACTCTTTTGGCTTTGCTATCTGCCTTGATCCCCCCCACCCCCACCCACTGACTGGCCTTGGTTTGCCCCATCCCTCCAGCCGCCGCCCCTCCTTCTTTAATTTGGTGACTTAAAAGATTTCCATTGACAAAATGACATCAGTCTGCCTGGTCTTGGCAGATTTATCTAGCCATCAGTCCTGATGGGACTACTCTCACACCATTGCAGGCAAGGTGCTTCTCTTTTGCCCCAACCACATTTGAAGCTTAATTGGAGGAGATACTCAGAGCTTTTCTCGAAGCCCTTTAAATTCTGAGCTGGGGATAGCAAACCATGTAAAGTTTTTTTTTTTTTAAAGCTAGCATAGGAATATCAACTTCTCAGCATTTTTAGAGTCTAGGTTAAGGCTCTTCAAACTTGACAGGTTTAAGGCTTGTGGACTTCAACTCCCAGCATTCCTGACTGGAGGAGGAATTCTGGGAGTTGAAGTCCCCAAGCCTTATACCTGTCAAGTTTGACGACTCCTGGTCTAGGGGAAGAAAAACTTTAAGGCGACCAGCCTCAGCTCAGTGGAAGTGCACAGTTCAGTGGCTGGATGGTGTCCACGTGGAGATGTAGACCCATTATCTCTTTTGCTTGCCCTTGAATGTACATGTGGGAGGTTTTCTGCTGGTACGAAAAAGAAGATTCTCAGCCCAGCCTTAGCCTGAAGCAGACTGATAATGGGGTGGACTAGGAACCAGGGGTCTCCAATCTTGGCCACTTTAAGATTGGTGGACTTCAACTTCTAGACTTCCTCAGCCAGCTTTCCTTTTGAAGTCCACAAATCTTAAAATTTGCTAAGGTTGGAGACCCCTGGACCAGGTGAGTGCACAGCCTCAAGAAATGGCTAATAGGGCAACTTTGCATGGTGACACATGGCCATATGGACGACTCCCAAGCCGCCTCCACTGGCCACGTGGTGGATTCTGGTTTGCAGAAGGCTGCTTTATGAAGTCCCAGAAAGGAAAACAACCTCTCCTCGTTGTGTTTGGAAGAGGAAAGATTCGCGTGAAGTCCCAAAGGTGCTTTTTTTTCCCCAAGAGGCAACTGGACTTTCTGGTTTTTCCTTAAAGATGTTTTGTTTCTCATCCAAAAAGCTTCTTCAGCTTTTGATTGAAGCTGAAGAAGCTCTTGATTGAAGCTGAAGAAGCTTCTTAGATAAGAATTGAAACGTCTTCAAAGGAAAACCAGAAAGTCTAGTTGCCTCTTGAAAAAGCACCTTTGGGACAACCACGATCTGGAGGTCTGAAAATCTCCACCGACATTCATGTGATGTGATTTTTCTCTTCACGTAAGTCCAGAAGTCCAGCTGTTTCACACATGACACAAGGGAACTAGTGGCATCCACTGGGTAGGTAAAAACCAGCAAGTGGTCAAGACAGTTGCCATATGAGCCCTGTTGCTTTTGAACGTGTGTCCATGTTTGCCTAGGCCTGCAAGAGAGGCGTTGTAGTGCTTTCTGTCAGCCTGCCCATTTTGACCCACAAATGTGGCCTCCACAAATGTTGCTAGCTAGATTATATTCCCAGCAGAGCATCAGGTTGGGGAGCTAATATTAGGCAGTTTCCTGTCTTTCATCTAGATCAGGGGTATCCAACCTTGGTAACGTTAAGCCTGGAGGACTTCAACTCCCAGAATTCCCCAGCCAGCAAAGCTGGCTGGGAATTCTGGGAGTTGAAGTCCTCCAGGCTTAACGTTACCAAGGTTGGACACCCCTGATCTAGATCCTAATTGTGATTTGAACTAAAAATGTTCAAACTTTGAGGCAATGTTTGCTGTTAAGCAAGCCGGGTACATCATCCTTTTTTTTTTTTTTTTTTTTTTTGAACAGGGATGATTTTTCAGTCCTAAAAATAAATTCTCCTTTGAGATGAACTTCTTTCCTAGAATATCCTAGGTCCATCTGGCATACAATATGGAAGTGATTTGTTATTCCCTGCTTCCAAGGTTGGTTTTTTTTAAATTCCCAGTTCTTATTTATTTATCAAATTTACATAGCTGTCCCATCTCACAAAATGTGAGTCTGGGGGGTGGGTGGGCATACAACAATACATGAAAACAATAAATACATGAAACTAATAACTGTTAACATTGAAAACAAATTATTAAATTTTTTTTCCTTGTGATCTCCCATTCAAAACTCTACCAAATTCCCACCCTGCTTGAACAGATCAGCAACATTAATTAGGAGTTTGGCCTGGGGTCTTTAGACAAGTGCTGTATGAAAATCTTACAGAATAATATATAGTTGGAAGGAACCTTGGAGATCAACTAGTCCAACCCTCCACTCAAGCAGGAGACCCTGTAGCATTTCAAAAAGGTGGATGTCCAGTTTTTTTTTCTTAAAAACCTCCAGTGATGAAACACCCACAACTTCTGAAGGCAAGTGGTCCCACTCATTAATTGTTCTCACCGTCAAGAAATTCCAGATTCGCTTCTCTCCTTGATTAGTTTCCATCCATTGTTTCTTGTCTAGGCTTCTGATGGAAAATAGGTTGACCCCCCCCCTCTTCTTTGTGGCAGCCCCTCAAATACTGGAAGACTGCTATTGAGTCACCCCTAGTCCTTCCTTCAATCAAATTGCATTGCTTCTACTGATCAAACATGCATGATGCATGATGGCCATATGAGCAGCTCAGGACAATTTAGATATACCCAAAGAGTTGGGGAACATGGGTGCATAAACAATCCATAATGTAGATGTCATGGGGATCCCTAGTCTGTACTGACATGCTCCAGTGCCTTCTGAATGTTTAAGAAATGCTCTAGTCCAGGGGTTCCCAACCTGGGGTGCGAGACGATATTCCAGGGGGTGCGAGAAAAGTCCAGGTAAATAATAGGATATTGGCTATATGTTGGCATTTTTATTTATTATGCAATGGATTAACTTTGTTTTCATTTTAGAGTTAAGTATCGTTATTTAGTGGCCGTCACATACATAGCTGAAAAGATTCAATCCTACCATATATTTAACGCATTCAGTAGTTCCTAAAGTCTAAATTTCAGGGGGTGCGAGGTTCGAGTGAAATTTCTTTAGGGGTGCGGGGCGAAAAAAAGGTTGGGAACCACTGCTCTAGCCTATGGATTTCTGCTCTTTCTCTGAGAGACCATTTCCATGGCTTATACCTTCAGCCAGCTAATTTCCACATCTCCCTAAAGCAATTTAATGCATTATTGAAGGACAAGCCAACATTTTGTCATCTGGTGCATATCCGTAAGGATTTGGGGCTGATCCGAATCCTCGTGAGAATTGGCAGCAGACAAATGCAGACGTTTGCAAACGTAACTTTTACCTTGGTGGGTTGTTGGGAAGGAAGAACTTTTTACACCACCAATACGAAACATCTAAACCATTTTTTTTTTTTTTTTGCTATTCAAGCTTTCTGAGCCCGTATCCCACCCCAAGCAACAGATGAGAAGAACGGCACAGCATCAAGCCACAATTACTATCGGGTGTTGACGAGAATCAGTGAAAAGAACGTGCAGGAGAGTTGTGAAGAGGTCATTTTAGTGCTCTTTCATTTCTCCCCTGAGAAGGAAGTTAGAAAAGCAGAGCTGCAAAGCAGCATTGAAAGAGGGGTTAGAAACAGATAATGTGCGGGGCTGAAGCAAAGGATCTCCGAGTGTGAACCGCAGTGTCTTAATTATCAGTCAACAATTGCTCCTTTCAGGGTGGAACATATGGTAGATGGTTTGCTTAAGAAAGAAAACAAAAATACTTTAGAAACTTAAATGATGTCGGAAAAATAGTAGACATTGCTTTAAAGGGCTTGATGCCTGGGGCAGAGGGAAGGAGGGAGGGCAGAGAAGGAGATGCTATGCTTTAGGTTATGTTTCTGAAAAGAGTAAGCTGGATTTTTGGTTTTCTTTTAACTGTCTTGCTCCCAGCACAGAGGAAAAAAAACACACCCTGTTCTTTCTTTCTCTTTGCACAGGCTATTTTTGAAGGAAATGCTTGAAACCGGCCAAGAAAGGATAGAGGAAGGGTCTCCTAAGGAAGCAGTTCGCAGAAGGACCTGAGAACCAGATCTCAAGGTTTTGATCAGGGAGAATCACGGGCTTTTTTTTTTACTACAAAAACTATAGGTATTCCTTGACGCGGTGGCTCAGTGGCTAAGATGCTAAGCTTGTCGATCAGAAAGGTCGGCAGTTTGGCGGTTCGAATCCCTAGCATCTCAGCTTCTGCCAACCTAGCAGTTCGAAAGCATGTAAAAATGCAAGTAGAAAAGCAAGGACCCCTTTGGTGGGAAGGTAAATGCGTTCCGTGCACCTTTGGCATTTAGCCATGCCGGCCACATGACCATGGAGACGTCTTCGGACAACGCTGGCTCTCTTCAGCTTTGTAACGGAGATGAGCACCACCCCCTAGAGCCAGAAACGACTAGCACGTATGTGCAAGGGGAACTTTTACCTTTACCTTATTCCTTGTGGCCACGGTTGAGCCCATAATTTCTGTTGCTGAGCAAGACAATGGTTAGCTGAGTTTGGGCCCATTTTATGACCTTTCTTGCCACAGTTATTAAGTGAATCACTGCAGTTGTTAAGCTGGTAACATGGTTGTTAAGTGAATCTGGCTTCCCCATTGCTTTTGCTTGTCAGAAGGTCACAAAAGGGGATTACATGACCTGGGATACCAGTTGCCACCACCTGAATTTTGATCACATGACTGTGGGGATGCTGTAATGGTCATAAGTGTAAAAAAGATCATAAATCACCTTTTCCAGTGCCACTGTGACTTCGAACAGTCACTAAATGAATGGTTGTAAGTCAAGAACTACCTGTAGATTGCATTTGGTAGGTGCATGAAAACAGGACAGAATATGCAACTACTTCCTCTTCGCGGATGATGTAAAACTATTCAACACCACCGACAATGCTACTGTCCTTCAAAGCGTCCTTGATTATGTGTCTGAATGGTCTAAAAGTTGGCAACTCCAAATCTTGACCAACAAATGTTCTGTCCTACACATTGGTAAAAAAAATCAGTACACCAAATACAAGCTAGGTGGATATGACCTCATTGATGATCCTCACTCTGTCAAGGACCTTGGAGTACTCATATCAAATGACCTAAGCGCCAGAGCTCACTGTAACAGCATTGCCAAAAAGGCATTAAGAGTTGTAAATCTAACCTTATGAAACTTCTCCTCTGGTAATATTGAATTGCTAACTAGGGCATACAAAACTTTTGCTAGACCAATACTTGAATACAGCTCATCTGTCTGGAATCCACACTGTATATCGGACATGAATACAATTGAGCGAGTCCAGAAGTATTTCATGAGAAAAGTACTACACTCCTCTGCTCACAACAGAATACCCTATACCACCAGACTTGAAATTTTGGGCTTGGACAACCCAGAACTACACTACCTTTGGTTGGATTTAAGCGTAGTACACAAATTTATCTGCTACAATGTCCTAGCAGTCAATGATTACTTCAGCTTCAAATGCAACAATACAAGAGCACACAACAGACACAAACTCAATGTAAACCGCTCCAAACTTGATTGCAGAAAGTACGACTTTAGCAACAGTCAATGCCTGGAACTCGCTACCTGACTCTGTTGTTACATCCTCTAACCCCCACTCCTTTAACCTCAAACTATCCACTGTTGACTTAACCCCATTCCTAAGAGGCGTGCATAAGTGCACAATCGTGCCTACCGTCCCTGTCCTATTGTCCCCATTTATTCATACCTATTTCCTGTATTCTTACTCATGTCTCTTCTTATACCTATTATCTTGTAAGTGATTGACAAATCAGATAAATAAATAAATAAAATTCTATAGAGTGAAGTCTACCGCCAACTTAGATTTCCATTGCCATTTCTTAAATCCCACGGTATCTAAATTAATTATGCTTTATACATCCTTGGCTGAATTCTTAGGCTTTAAAACCCAAAGTGAGATATATTGTTGAAAAGTATTGTTTCATTTGTGTCTCTGAAGCTCAGAACAAAATTACCGATCGTCCTTGAACTAGCAGCTTCCCACTGAAATGCTGACATAAAATATAAGTTTCTCTTCTTCAGTCTTGCTAGTTGCTCATCCAAGAGACAGTGTTGCCAGCTACAGATCCTGGAAAATTTAACATAACTTAGGTCTACCATGAGAACCAAATTGATGTCATGGTGGAAAGACAGCAGACTAAAAACTGGGAGATTGGGAATTCTAGCCCTGTCTTTATTCATGAAGGTAGCTGTGACCTTGGGTTAGTCTTTCTCATTAAGGCTTAGGAAGAAGAAAATCATTTCTGATAATGCTGGCAAAAAAACTCTGTGATTTATCCAGGTGGCTTTTGAGAGATGACTGATTTTAAAGCATATCCCCCCGGGTCAACCATATCTAGGCTGCAGAAATCCAGACAACTATTAGAAACGGGCAGGAGTATCCAACCTTGGCAACTTTAAGACAACTCCCTTAATTCCCTAGCCAGCCATGTACTAGAGGAAGCCAAAACTTAGTTTTACGTCTCTTTGCTGACATTTAGTAATTACTGCAGCTTGGCAGCTTGGGTTTTATTTTATTGGTAAAAGAAAACAAAAGTAAATAAAGAAATAATACTGCATAAAAGATGCATCAATAATTAATGAAACCCATATATTATTAAAATAAAAGTAGCTGAATTCTTGAGCATATTATTAAATCTAGACCTAGAGAATTACTGCATCCCAGTATTGCTCCAACTTTTATAATGCAGAGACTTTCCAAAAATGACCAAGAATATACCATTATTCACATTTTTACAAATATAGCATCATTTTAATTTTTGCCATTTACATTTCATTCTGTCCCCTCCTTTTGCATCCTTTCTTCAATGTTTCTACAGTAATCCACTATTTCTTTGATATTAATGTAACTCTTGTCCTGCAGTGAGTTGTCCAGTGGCGAGTTGGCTGCTGTGAGTTGGCCATTGTGAATTGTCATAAACCCATGCAGTCTTGCCTGAACCATTATGAATTGAACAGTTATCTGATATTTAACAAACAGTAAACATATCCTGGTGTCAATTAAATTTTTTTATATCCATGCTATTAAACTCTCTCGCTTATGACCAAAATCTTTCTAAAACAAAAGGTTTCTACAACCTCATAGAACCACCATATACATTTTGCTTTATTTAAAGGGGCCTTTCCCAGTAACTTTAATTGTGTGTGTATATATACACACACCTATGAATCACTTCTAAGTAATTTTGCCAGTAATGTTATCGCTCTTCTCTGCACCGTTTTTAGAGTTTCAACATCTTTTTTATATCGTGGCGACTAAAATTGGATGCGGTATTGTAAGTGTGGCCATACCAAAGCATGTTAAAATGGTATTAACATTTCATATGGTCTTGATTCTGTCCCTCTATTAATGCAACCTAGGACTGCATTGGATTTTTTTGGCAGCTGCAAGACACTGCTGGCTCATATTTACATGATCATCCATTAGCACTTCAAGATCCCTCTTGCTGCTGCTACTTTTCAGCCAGGCACCACCTATTCTATTCACCTATACTTCTGCCTTTGGTTTTTCTTGCCTAAATGTACAACCTTACTTTTTTCTATATTAAATTTCATTTTTTTAAGATAGGGCCCAGTGTTCAAGTCTGTCAAAAAAAATTCTGTATTTTGAGCCTATCTTCTGGAGTATTGGCTATTCCTGCCAAGTTGGTGTCATCTGCAAATTTGGTAAGTTCCCCTTCTATTCCCTCATCTAAGTCGTTAATGAAGATATTGAAGAATACGGGGCCTAAGACGGAACCTTGTGGCACCCCACTGCGTACTTCCCTCCATGTAGATGCAGTTCCATTAAGGACTACACTTTGAGTATGGTTGGTCAGCCAGTGTCAAAGCAAAACAGATGTCAAAAGGTGGAATCAAAAATCCACTACCATTGGAGGTAGGTCACCCAAGGTATTTCTCCACAAGGTAACCCTAGAAGTAAGCAAGGGCAGTTTGGAGCATCTCATTCACCCTTGTGACTTCCTAGGGATTTTCAAGCAGTTGGTGATTGTAACATAAAGATGAAATCTCCAGAATCATCTATGAGAGAGTTGGGCAGCTATATAAATTTGTTTAATAAATAAATTTAATAAGGGAAGGGGGTTGCAAGATTCATCTCGAAAAAGAAATGAATTGGTAACCACAGGCCACAAGCCTTCTGAGCAGCCACTTTTTCTTAAGGCATTTATGTTGGAAATTTGGGGTGAAACAAGAACATATTTTGGAAGGCCAGCCAAGTGAATTAAGGGAAGTTACCCCAATTAAATCATGAGTCTCGAGCCAAACTTCCAAAACTTCAAAAAGATTTATTGGGAGTTAACATGTCCGGCATTGCCTGGGTGTAGTTGACTCTGAGACATGTAATTCATTGTCCCCCTGACCCTGGTTTCCCCCACCCCCTGGGTGTATCGTAATTCATATTCTCCAATGGGACACATCCATAGCCAAAAGTCATCAATCATGCTCTCCAGTTAGAATTTTGTACGGCAGAAACTTCAGTCACTAGTTACTATCTTTGAAAACTATTTATGGAATGCACTTTTGGTTTCCAAGCTGCTGCACTGCTCTTTCAAACTCCTTCCCCCGCTCCCTTTCTGTTGGCAACTCTAAAAAGACCATAGAAATATTTTGAGTTGACATGAGAATTGCAATCATCATCATTTGTTTCTGAAGCATTTTGGAGACAGAGATTCATTGCATGCCGCTTAGGGAAGGGGACATCACAGATCTGTGGGGCTTTGAACAGGTGATCATGGACACCATCTTGGCTATTTTTCCCCTCTTCCCATCCTTAGACGATGGTATGGATCAGTGGTGGGATTCAATTTTTTTTTACTACCGGTTCTGTGGGCGTGGCTTGGTGGGCGTGGTAGAGCTTGGTGGGCATGGCAGGGAAAGGATACTGCAAAATCTCCGTTCCCATCCCACTCCAGGGGAAGGACACTGTAAAATTCTCATTCTCTCCCCACCCCACTAACCTGCTTTCCAGCTCCATTCTCCTGTCCAGGGCAACAAAAGAAGACCCAGACTGGACTTGGGAGGCAGAGAATAGATTGGGGTGGGGCCAGTCAGAGGTGGTATTCCAAAGTACTCAAAATTTCTGCTACCGGTTCTCCGAACTACTCAAAATTTCTGCTACCGGTTCTCCAGAACTGATCAGAACCTCCTGAATACCACCTCTGGTATGGATTTACAATGGTTGCAGTGTCCCAGGGTCACGTGATCTTCACTTGAGACCTTGCCAGTGGTTTACCAGAAGCAAAGTCAATGGGGCAATCCAGATTTGCTCAATCCCCATACTATCTGCTTAATAACCAAAAGGCAAAAAAGTAAAGGTTGTAAGTTTGGGTGTAGCTCACTTCACAACCGCCTCGCTTACCGATGGAAATTCTGGTCCCAGCTGTGGTTGTAAGTCGAAGACCCCCTAAACTGGAAAAAGCTATTTCGATATATATCAGGCAAAACTGCACCAATGGTCTTGTAGCTATTACAGACTGAACTGAGACCAACAGTACTTTTGCTGTTTTTTTAAACCTTTGAATCAAATAGGGCAGTTTTATGAAGTTATAGTGATGGAGATTCCAAAATAACCTGCTCATCTTCCAAATTTTGTTTGATTAGAACAGGGGTCCCCAAACTTGGCAAGTTGAAGACTTGTGGACTTCAACTCCCAGAATTCTGGGAGTTGAAGTCCACAAGTCTTCACCTTGCCAAGTTTGAAGACCCTTGTTTTAAATCTTAACCCTCTGCAAGGCAGAATGGCAAAATTTCTCTTTGTCCCTCAGGCTACTTGGAATTCAATGGTCCTGTGAAAAAACAAAGCTGCTCATATTGTTGTTTCCATAGGATTTCCAGTAGGAAATTGAAGTAAGAGTGAGTATCTTTTTAAAAAATGCAAATACATAGACGTGCCATTTAATCTGTAAGAATAAATTATCCCAGTGTGCAAGAAAATCTTCTCTCTTTTGTCACCTGCAGTAGGAACCAACCCAAAATCTTCGGCCTTATCCTAAGGTTGGTGGAAGGAAGGAAGATTGAGTTCCAGAAGACAGTGAGAAAACATCTCTTGCATGGTAGTTGATTGTCTGTTGCTAACTAATCCCCAGGCTGTGTCTGTGTTGCCCAGGAAAATCTCCAGAGACCTTCCTCTATGTAGGGACAACGTTTTTCCCTTGCACTTTCTATGTTTTGTATGCACAAAGGACACTGTGAAAAAGGGCAGAAGATTTACTGTGCCAGAATACAACTGGCAGGGTTTTTATCACCGTCCTTGCCTGCTTTTCCTATTCACTGAATTAATGAGGGATTATTCCAAAGCGTTTTCAAGTTGGTTGGGTAATTAATTATTTCCCTGTTTAAAACACCATCGATCTTTCTAATACCATGGGTGGTTTGTGTGAGTGCATTCCAACTAGGGAGATGGGCAGTAGTGATTAAAAGAAAAGGATCTGGGTAAGAAGGAAAGGACATATTTTAAACTTGTTCTTTCCAAGTCAAACCTTATTGTTTCACCTTGAAGCAATCAGGGCCAAAATGGGACTTTTGCATCTCTTAAATCCCTGAATACATTACGCCGATGGTCCTAACTTAATGGACCCCAATTCACTTTGGAATTATTCTTTGGAACGAACCGGTTGGTCACCACTGCTGATTTTCTACATTAACTTAGTTCAGGAGTGGCAAACTCAAGGCCTGTGGGCTGCATTCAGCCTGCATCTGGCCTGCGGGGCCATCCTGGAAATGGCGAGGGACCGATCCATGGTGCCTCCGCCAGAGAAAATGGGCTCCTAAGCTCTGTTTCAAGCTGCGACAGCCTCCTGCAACCGTCTGCCAATGAAAATGGAGCTCATGCAGCCCTCCCAAGCTCCGTTTTCACTGGCAGAGGGTTGCAAAAGGTCATTGCGGCTGGAAACGGAGCTCGGGAGCCTGTTTTCACTTGCAGAGCTCTCGGACCACCACAGGTGCCCATGACATGAGTGACATCGAGCTGACCGTGCCTACTCTGGCCACACACACTCCAGCCCTCCGAGGTCAAACACAACTCTGATGTGGCCCTCAATGAAATCAAGTTTGACACCCCTGACTTAGTTCATTTGTATGATCTTGTTGGATAGGAGGAACTGCATTCTCTTCCGAGTTTATTCCTCACGAGAAGGGTATCTTTGGCATCATCTGGTTTTTCTACAAAGGAATCATTGAAACAGAAGACAGCCGTGAATTTGATTCTACCATTTATGGAATGAGAAAACAGGCATTGCATCTGCGGTGTCATCAGATTGGTTTCCAAGAACTGCAGAGAAGATTGACAGACAATCCCTTGGCATTACTTGCAATTATTCTGGGTTCCATTGCATTCCATAGAGACAATGTCCCTGGTCAATATATGTGAGAGTGCCTCACTTTAGATATCTAAGTTAAAAAGGCATAAGAACAGTATGACACCAAGGAAGACTACAGATTGTCCTTGACTTATGACTGTAATTAAGCTTAGAATTACAGTCATACGTTTTTGCAGTCATTAAACAGGTCACCAGGATGTTATGATAATTTTTGCAGGGGCTATTGATGCTGAAGATCCTAAACAAATTCATTTTGGCCAATGGGTGTTTGGATAAATCAGAAGTAAATGCTGGGAACCAGCAAAAATAAATAAATGAAGAAAATGGTGGTCATGATACTGCAGGATGCTACAAATGGCCATAAAGGTGAGCCAGTTGCCAAAATGCAGTTGCTGTCAGGCACAAGAAACCAGGAACCAGGATACAGTTCAAAAGTACTACAAGTTTATTTCATTCTATCTACAAACAAAAATCTGCACTACTAATGGTCAAGGCAAATTGGCAGGAGATAAGGGTTAATAGAATTCAAGGTGGGGGGCTGGGCATAGATCTCTTGTGGGAGCATAGTGACTCTAAACTGATGATGTATTTGACCCCACCCTTGCCCTTGGCCTGGTCACCACTTACAATTGCATGACCACAGTGTGTGTGTTATGTTTGAAGAATAAGGAGACCAGACATCTGACCAGTGACTTCAACTCTTTAATAATAACAGGAATAGGAATAGAACAGAGCAAACTCTATGGGCAGCAGTAACCCTTTTATAGGGTTGGCTGCTATCCTATTAACCAATAACCTTTGTGATAAGTTCAAATAATAACCAATAAGGAGTGGCCTCATCCTGACCAATCCCTGTTCGTTGTTTGAGGACCAATCAGGTGTGCAGGCCTTCAAACCCTACTTTGCATTTTATGCTAGTTACTTTACGGGGAAACTCTGTCCGCCTGCCGGGGTGCTTTGAAAGAAGTACATACAAACTGTAAATAAAAAATCCACACAAAGCACGCTGCAGCAATGAATAATTTGATAGGGCAGGATAAGGAATTGCAGAGTTGAAAGGCCAGCAAAACATACACAGTTAAGGGAAGACACCAGGAACCCAGGTAAGCCTCGACAATACCAGATAATTCATGATTAACTTCCCTTTTTAAACACTGTTCCCAGCCGCAGCCAATGAAGGGAATCAGGGCCCTTCCTCCTCCCCTGTAAGCCACGCAACCCATATTGCTCTGTTCTCCGTTCCTCCCTGTGTGCCCTAGAATGAAGAGGGGGTGGTCCTGGGTCTTCCTCTGAACTCCCTCTCTCTTGTTCTACTTCTTCCCTGCTCTGCCCAGCCGGACTTTGCCCTTCCCAATTTCTTCCCCAGCCAATGGAGCCACACTCCCACTCCCTATCAGCTTCTTGGCCTCCCCCTGACAGTGTTTGTGTTTGTGTGGGAGGGGCTGTCATGACTTCAAAATTGGGCTGTAAGTAGCTTTTGGGGTGTTCATCATAACTCGGAATGATTGCTATGCAACCAGTTGTAAATCAAAGACAATCTGTATTGATTAGGGCTGTGCAATGCTGCCAATTAGAAAGCCTCAGAGCTCACATAGGCAGTCATGTTGTACCTGCCCTTTCCCCAAACATGGGATTATACTGGTGCTGCAATGTGGAGTTCGGCAATACTGGGGAATGATGTAGCTGTTTTAAGGAGTTGTAGAGAGGTGTTAGATTTGGGCCGCAGGCCCTCTACAAATACTTTTTGGAAATTAAATCATTGCATTGCACAACAGGGTGTCTGTAGAGTACAATTAAAACGAAGACAAGATGATGGCTGTCACATTGCGATCAAAGCAATGCTCATAAAAAGGGGGTGGAGCTTTGATTGTATCATCATGGCACACCTTGACTGTTGTGACTACACCTAGTGGACCTTCCGGCTGTTGAGACACTAACAAACACATGTTAGTCCCAAAACCCTTTTTCTTTATTTCAACGGCTGTGAATTTTATTCATTCATAGCCCGTAATGAGTCTCAAACAGTTTGTAAATAGTTCCATGGAAATCTGCCAAAGTCCTTCAGGATAAGTCTGATAAGCATGCACCTTTATCTTCCTTGAAATGCTGCCAACGACTAAATTTCCAATTAGTTATACAAGGCCAAACGGAGCACAAATTCAACAGAGAGCTTCAGGTTTCAAACCAACCAGTATGAACAAAGTTGCTTCCTGCAAAGGTTCGTGTCCCTTTGCTCCTCCTTTATGTCTTATGGGAGGGCCAATCACCTCCAAGCCTTAATTGCTCTTGCCTTCTGGCAGTTCTGTGCATGCGTGCACTGGGACCTGGCTCCCCTTGCTTCTCTGCCTCACTACTGCCAGATTCTGGAGGCTCCGGAGTCAGCACATAACTCCCAGATGGTCCTTGCCCCATCTCTGTATCAGATGCAGGATCATCGTCTGAGTCCTCCCCAGACTCCCGGACTGGCCCATGTTCCTCCCTAATGTCCAACTCTGCTGCCATCTCCGCAGGCTGCCAGCGGACCACAATACCAGCTGCAGAGCCATACTCTTCACACAGATCAGCAGGATGAATTCTCAGCAAGTTTGAGACAGTCTTGCATGCTACCAATGGAGTGAGGAGATGTATCCTCAAACATTCTCCTATGGTACTCTTAACCACTGGGTAATATTTCTGTAGAAGACCATTTGCTAATATCACATGGTGTTACTTACTTTTGTTACCTTACTTTTGTTACTACTAACTTACTTTTGTTACCTTACCAACAATGCCAACATTTGTTCTCTTTTCAGAGCATGAATTTAACTAGCTGTATTGTAGTGTGTTTGTTGGTAACTAGGTTAGGGATTATCTGGACAAGTCTGGTGTTAAGTTCTTTCTAACCACAGTTATTGGATACCTGAAATGACAACTCAGATACTGATCAAATTGACATGAGAAATGTCTAATTCCTCTCTAAAGCAGAGATTTTTAAGTAACTGTCCCTTCAGGTGTACTTTGAATTACTTTAGGACCTGAGGCTTCTTCAGAACAGCATAGAAATATGACACTATTGTGGATAAGCATCTATATTATTGCTTCTCATGTCCACTTGTTACAGCATCACTTTTTCTTTATATTCATGCAATTGTTTCATTTTCTCATATGGATCTACAATATTTGAGATTTCATACTTTGAACCAATAGTTTCTAAGAACTTTAGAATACGATATGATATGATCAATCAGTATTTGATTAGCATTTAAAAATAGCATTTTGTTTTAATAAGATTGAACTGATTTTTCAACGAGTGACAGCTCATGATCACAATCAGAACAATAACAAATAATACAAAGATAACCTTAGGAAGCATAGTTTTGTAATAAGTATAAGATTATATTTTCCCACAAATCTGATATCTCGGCAAGTTTAAAATGTGTGGATTCCCCAACTGGCTGGCTAGGAAGTCCTAGGAGATGAAGCTGACACATCTTAAACTTGGTTCTGGGAGGTGCAACGGTACACAAAAAGAATGAGTACCGAACAATTTTTTCCCATAAGGAATAATGTAGTGAGTCACAAGGCAGACAATACCAACAAGTTCTAGCTTTTGTGTTGAGTACCAAACAAACAAGTACTGGGACAAACTTTTTGCGTCAAAATGCATTGAGTATCATATTTGATGAGTTTCAAACAGGGGTGGGATTCTACCGGTTCTGTCCACCTCTGTCCACCACCAGTTGTCCTGAAGAGAACCTGTTCTGTGTCTGCTGCTGTTTCGGCCCACCTGCCCGCCCGGGCTCTTACCTGTCCTTTATTTCCTGCTTTTTCAACCTCAGCTGCTTTGTGCAGCACAGCTGCAGTTGAAAAAGCAGGAAAAAAAGGGCTTTTCTAACCACCGCACACCCGCATGCAGCACTGCTCAGCTGTCCAGGCAGCTCAGCAGGTTGTAAATTGCACTCGCGTGACTCGTGCATGCGCGCGCGACACAGAGCAACAGAACTGGTAGTTATACTGGTCGGATCCCATCCCTGGTTTCAAAGCAGTTGAGTACCAAGGTATCACCATAAGCAGGGGTGGTTTCTGCCGGTTCTGTCCACCTCTGTAGAACCGGTAGTTCTGAAGAGCAGCAGACATAGAACCGGTTCTATGTCTGCTGATGTTTTTTGCCCACCCACCTGCCTGGGCTCTTACCTGACCTTTATTTCCTGATTTTTTTCAACTTCAGCTGCCATGCGGCGCAGCTGCCAGTTAAAAAGCAGGAAAAAGGGCTTTGAAAGGCTGCTTCTCTGCACGCAGCATGCTGATGAAGATTTATAGGCGTGCGCTGGCAGCATGCAGAGAAGCACATCGTAAATCACCGAAAAAGTCTTTTAAATGTTTTAATTCCCTTATGCTATTGTGGCAATACAGGTTTTAAAAAATTGCTTTTTAGCATGCAAACCCTTATCATCCACATTTCATGGAGATAGCAAATTATTTCTTCTGCATAAGTGCACTAACGTGCCTATTGTCTCTGTCATTGTATTTTTATTCTTTTATTCTTGTTCTCGTTTTGATTTGACAAATTCTAATAAATGATATGGCCAAAACGTCACTTGTTTTGACTTGCTTCAATCACACCAGAGTGGCTGTTATCTTCACACACCTAGCAAACATCCCTGATATTTTCAGTCTTTTGAGCAAAGGAACTGCAGCACATTTTCTAACCTTTTATCATCAAGAATTGCCATGCAACCAAAAGGGAATCCTTTATGCTGATTTCCCCACCAAAACCATTACTGAATTTTTTTTTAGAACCTCTATCTTATTGGCGTTATTGTGATTTGCTTTAAAAAAAACACCTTTCTTGCAATAACACTGCCAAGCAGATTAATACTTCCAGACGATTATCTATTTTAAAATTTCTCCTTTTAAGTGTTAATATTATTGTTGGAATTATTGTTAAATTATTCTTGCAAATAACCTGTTACCTAATTCATCATAGTGTGGTGATTGTTTGGTGGGTTTCTTCCGTCTGGTTTCTTCGCCTGGGGTTAGTGGTAGACGGGTTGTTTCTGTAGGAGTGGTTTCCCCATTGGTGGTTCAGTTTGTCTCGGTGTGTACCGAGGAATCCTAAAGACTGGCATTCGGCCTGTCGGGGTTTGGAGTTGGAGGCTTGTTTGCTTCTGCAAACCTTTGCGATGTGACCTCTTTTTCTGCAAACGCGGCAGAGTGCGTCGAGGAATTTGCAGTTGGATCGTGGGTGACTCGCTCCACATCCTGCGCAAGGTCGATTTGAGCGTTGTGTGAACTGGTCTCGTTCAATTCGGAGTCGGTTGACCTCTTCCTCGTCACTTTCTGATGGGGATTCTAGGTCTTCGTGGTGAGTCGATACGGGTGTCTCTCTGGGCGAGGCGAGGTATCCTCGGTGAGTTGGCGTAGCGGTGCGCTGGTACGGCGCATTCGTGCTGCCGACTTCTTAGTTGCTTCCGCTGCGAGGCTTCTTTAAGGGCATCGGTAAGGCTGATGTCCCCCTAGCCATGATTTTGCTCTGGATTGTGCAATCCTCTAAACCCAGAACTAGGCGGTCCCGGAGGGCTTCTTCTAAGTTGGAGAATTCGCAGAGGCCTCCGAGGTTTTGAAGGTCTGCGACGTAGTTGGCAAGGCTTTCGCCCTTCCGCTGGCCTCTCTGGTAAAATTCGTGCCTTCTCACTAATGTTGGCACGGTGGGCGCGTAGTGGGCCCGTAGCAAAGGCTCGAGGACATCCCAGTCCATTGCTTTTACTTCGGCTGGCTTGGCAAGTGACTTCGCCATTTTAAACACAGTAGGTCCGCAGTGGGTTAGAAAAACAGCTCTTTTTTGCTGGCCGTTGCATCTTTCAAGTTGTTGGTCTCCAAAAACATTTGGAACCTATCCATGTATGACTCCCAGTCTTCAGTTTCTGGGTTGAATGGAGTGGGTGGTACGGCACCGCTGGCCATGATTGCCGTTGATAGTGCGTGTTCGACCACGTGCTCTGTTGGTTGCTCTGTAGATCAGTCAGATCTTCGGTCTCCGCATCCCACCTTCGTCGCCAGTGTTATGTTTGAAGAATAAGGAGACCAGACATCTGACCAGTGACTTCAACTTTTTAATAATAACAGGAATAGGAATAGAACAGAGCAAACTCTATGGGCAGCAGTAACCCTTTTATAGGGTTGGCTGCTACCCTATTAACCAATAACCTTTGTGATAAGTTCAAATAATAACCAATAAGGAGTGGCCTCATCCTGACCAATCCCTGTTCGTTGTTTGAGGACCAATCAGGTGTGCAGGCCTTCAAACCCTACTTTGCATTTTATGCTAGTTACTTTATTGATTCATAACATGTGTGATGACCTGGGGCGTGGCACAAAGGCGACACAGTCACATAAGTAATAAGAGTTCCTTTAATACCTCCAACTTTGCCCCCAATATCCAGGTTACCTTCGGCTGAAGAAAAAACTCTTCCAGGAACAGTCTTTAAGTGGAGGAAATTCAGTCTGAAAACAAAGTACATACAAATTGTAAATAAAAAATCCACACAAAGCACGCTGCAGCAATTAATTTGATAGGGCAGGATAAGGAATTGCAGAGTTGAAAGGCCAGCAAAACATACACAGTTGGGAAGACGCCAGGAACCCAGGTAAGCCTCGACAATACCAGATAATTCATGATTAACTTCCCTTTTTAAACACTGTGTTCCCAGCCGCAGCCAATGAAGGGAATCAGGGCCCTTTCCTCCCCTGTAAGCCACGCAACCCATATTGCTCTGTTCTCCATTCCTCCCTGTGTGCCCTAGAATGAAGAGGGGGTGGTCCTGGGTCTTCCTCTGAACTCCCTCTCTCTTGTTCTACTTCTTCCCTGCTCTGCCCAGCCGGACTTTGCCCTTCCCCAATTTCTTCCCCAGCCAATGGAGCCACACTCCCACTCCCTGTCAGCTTCTTGGCCTCCCCCTGACAGTGTTTGTGTTTGTGTGGGAGGGGCTGTCATGACTTCAAAATTGGGCTGTAAGTAGCTTTTGGGGTGTTCATCATAACTCGGAATGATTGCTATGCAACCAGTTGTAAATCAAAGACAATCTGTATTGATTAGGGCTGTGCAATGCTGCCAATTAGAAAGCCTCAGAGCTCGCATAGGCAGTCATGTTGTACCTGCCCTTTCCCCAAACATGGGATTATACTGGAGCTGCAATGTGGAGTTGGGCAATACTGGGGAATGATGTAGCTGTTTTAAGGAGTTGTAGAGAGGTGTTAGATTTGGGCCGCAGGCCCTCTGAAATACTTTTTGGAAATTAAATCATTGCATTGCACAACAGGGTGTCTGTAGAGTACAATTAAAACAAGACAAGATGATGGCTGTCACATTGCGATCAAAGCAATGCTCATAAAAAGGGGGTGGAGCTTTGAATGTATCATCATGGCACACCTTGACTATTGTGACTACACCTAGTGGACCTTCCGGCTGTTGAGACACTAACAAACACATGTTAGTCCCAAAACCCTTTTTCTTTATTTCAACGGCTGTGAATTTTATTCATTCATAGCCCGTAATGAGTCTCAAACAGTTTGTAAATAGTTCCATGGAAATCTGCCAAAGTCCTTCAGGATAAGTCTGATAAGCATGCACCTTTATCTTCCTTGAAATGCTGCCAACGACTAAATTTCCAATTAGTTATACAAGGCCAAACGGAGCACAAATTCAACACAGAGCTTCAGGTTTCAAACCAACCAGTATGAACAAAGTTGCTTCCTGCAAAGGTTCGTGTCCCTTTGCTCCTCCTTTATGTCTTATGGGAGGGCCAATCACCTCCAAGCCTTAATTGCTCTTGCCTTCTGGCAGTTCTGTGTATGCGTGCACTGGGACCTGGCTCCCCTTGCTTCTCTGCCTCACTACTGCCAGATTCTGGAGGCTCCGGAGTCAGCACATAACTCCCAGATGGTCCTTGCCCCATCTCTGTATCAGATGCAGGATCATCGTCTGAGTCCTCCCCAGACTCCCGGACTGGCCCATGTTCCTCCCTAATGTCCAACTCTGCTGCCATCTCCGCAGGCTGCCAGCGGACCACAATACCAGCTGCATAGCCATACTCTTCACACAGATCAGCAGGATGAATTCTCAGCAAGTTTGAGACAGTCTTGCATGCTACCAATGGAGTGAGGAGATGTATCCTCAAACATTCTCCTATGGTACTCTTAACCACTGGGTAATATTTCTGTACAAGACCATTTGCTAATATCACATGATGTTACTTACTTTTGTTACCTTACTTTTGTTACCACTAACTTACTTTTGTTACCTTACCAACAATGCCAACATTTGTTCTCTTTTCAGGGCATCTTGGTTAAAGTTAAGAAATAATAATTAAATGAAGGAAATTAAAATATACATTCAGGGTTTTCCAGGTTTCCATGATGTCATCACACAATGACACACTTACAGTCAGGGTTAACTACCCGTTCGGTGATTTACGAGGTTCGGTGATTTACGATGTGCTTCTCTGCATGCCACTTCAGTGTATCAAATGCTTTAGCATCTAAAGAAATTATAGTGATTTTAAGTTATTGTTTTTAATGTGTTATGACAGAGGTCTCCAAACTTGGAAACTTTAAGACTGATGAACTTGGTGGCTGGAGAATTCTGGGAGTTGAAGTCCACCAGTCTTAAAGTTGCCAAGTTTGGGGACCCCTGTGTCATGATCTACGATATTGATATTCATAGTTTTAATCAATCTTCATTAGATATGAGCAGTCTTTCTACAAAAATAGCCTTTGAGCGGCATGCAAAGGATCATGTCTCCAAATTGGTGGGACCAAGTTAAAGAAATGGTTTGAGCTATGACAAAAAATTTAATTTAATTGGATTTAAATAAAATAAATTATATAACTTTTATATAATTACTTTCCTCTTTTGCCTCAATAAAATTTATCATTTGGTGGCAGCTTTGAATTCTACATCCTTTGTACAATAAGATAATTGTCTCACTGAAAACTCAGACTTTGAACTTAATTATTTATGAATTGGTTTTATTTATAAAATTTATTCACTGCCCATCTCACCATCGCACAACTAATATTTTGGCACAACTCCTAGGAACAGGTCTGTACTTGGTTAGTTTATATTAGTTTATGTTTTCCTTCTAAAAAACCCATTTTCTGTTTTTCTAATAAGTTTTGATATTATTTGTGAAATTTGCTATGACTGGATATTGTTTTTCCTTGAGAATTCAATGGAATAATGTAATTCAGGGCAGTCAAAAACTCCCAGCCCATGGGCCGGATCTGTCACATGTTGGCCACACCCACGCCCAATTTAACAAAGGGGAAAAAAGTCCGTTCTGACCATATGAGTTTGACACCCCTGAGGTAATTCGATAAGAGAATATTCTTTTAACTATGAATAATCCTAAACTTACCACCTTTCATTTAGTGACCATCCAGAGTCATAACAGCACTGAAAAAAGTGACCTGACCAGTTTTCAAGGCTTATGTGATGACCTGGGGCGTCCCTTTATTATCTCCAACTTTGCCCCCAATGTCCAGGTTACCTTCTGGCTGGAGAAAAATTCTCCCAGGAACAGCCTTTGATTGCAGAGAATCAGGTCCAAAACATGGTCAACAGAAACTGTAACTTAAAGTCCAATCAAGCCAAACTGAAGTAATTAGTTTGGCAGGGCAGGAGCAAGAATTTCAGACTTGAAGGCATGGCAAAACTCACACGTTTGGGAAGATGCCAGGAACACAGATAAGCAATGATAGCACAAGATAAAGTCATGTTTGCTCCCAGCACCCTGCCGCACGCAGCCTGCCTTTCTTATCAACTGTGTTCCCAGGTGTGGCTAATGAAGGGAATCAGGGCCCTTTCCTCCCCCACACAACTCACGTTGCTCTCTTCTCCATTCCTCCCTGTGTGCCCTAGGATGAAGAGGGGGGTGGGCCTGGGTCTTCCTCTGAACTCTCTCTCCCTTGTTCTACCTCTTTCCTGCTCTGCCCAGCCAGACTTTGCCCTTCCCCAATTTCTTCCCCAGCCAACGGAGCCACACTCTCACTCCCTGTCAGCTGTTTGGTTTCCTCCTCAGATTCAGACTCCGACAGGGGCATGACAGCTTACGCCATTGCAGCATCCCCATGGTCACGTGATCAAAATTTGGATACTTGGAAACTGGCATGTACTTATGATGGTTGCAGTGTCCTGGGGTCATGCATTCGCCTTATGTGACCTTCTGATAAGCAAAACCAATGGGGAAGCCAGAGCCACTTAACAACCGTGTTGCTAACTTAACAACTGTAATGATTCACTTCACAACTGTGGCAAAAATAGGTCATAAAACAGAGCAAAATTTACTTAACAACTACCTGGCTTAGCAATGAAAATTTCATTGTTCAGTTATGGTCGCAAGTCAAGGATTACCTAAATTTGGTTATTCTTTTTTTAAATCCAGGCTCTGACTATATGATCTTCCCTAACATTAAAAGGTTTAAAAACTTAAGCCAGGGGTCTTCAACCTTGACAACTTTAAGGCTTCTGGACTTCAACTCCCAGGGTTGAAGTCCACAAGTCCTAAAGTTGGAGGAATTCTGGGAGTTGGAATCCACAAGTCTTAAAGTTGGAGGAATTCTGGAAGTTGAAGTCCACAAGTCTTAAAGTTGGAGGAATTCTGGGAGTTGAAGTCCACAAGTCTTAAAGTTGGAGGACTTCTGGGAGTTGGAATCCACAAGTCTTAAAGTTGGAGGAATTCTGGGAGTTGGAATCCACAAGTCTTAAAGTTGCAGGAATTCTGGGAGTTGAAGTCCACAAGTCTTAAAGCTGCAGGAATTCTGGGAGTTGAAGTCCACAAGTCTTAAAGTTGGAGGAATTCTGGGATTTGAAGTCCACAAGTCTTAAAGTTGGAGGAATTCTGGGAGTTGGAATCCACAAGTCTTAAAGTTGGAGGAATTCTGGGAGTTGGAATCCACAAGTCTTAAAGTTGGAGGAATTCTGGAAGTTGAAATCCACAAGTCTTAAAGTTGGAAATATTCTGGGAGTTGAAGTCCACAAGTCTTAAAGTTGGAGGAATTCTGGGAGTTGAAGTCCACAAGTCTTAAAGTTGGAGGAATTCTGGGAGTTGGAATCCACAAGTCTTAAAGTTGGAGGAATTCTGGGAGTTGGAGTCCCCAAGTCTTAAAGTTGGAGGAATTCTGGGAGTTGGAGTCCACAAGTCTTAAAGTTGGAGGAATTCTGGGAGTTGAAGTCCACAAGTCTTAAAGTTGGAGGAATTCTGGGAGTTGGAATCCACAAGTCCTAAAGTTGGAGGAATTCTGGGAGTTGCAGTCCACAATTCTTAAAGTTGGAGGAATTCTGGGAGTTGAAGTCCACAAGTCTTAAAAGTTGGAGGAATTCTGGGAGTTGGAATCCACAAGTCTTAAAGTTGGAGGAATTCTGGGAGTTGAAGTCCCCAAGTCTTAAAGTTGACGAGGTTGGAGCCCCCTGATTTAAGCCATGTTTATAAATATAAAAGGGTTAAAATCCTTTTGTCTTCATGACATGGCTTAGTTAAAAGGATGCGAGGGGAGGAGATGAAGCTGTGACGAAGCTTCATCTCTTTCTTCCCCGCTTCTCTGGGCATCTTTGCAGAATATAATGGGCCGAAGGAAGAAGCATGAGGAACTGGAGGAAGAGACAGAACCAAGAAAAAGGCCGAATAAAAGAAACCCAAATGTTATGAGGAAACATCTCAGGTAAGACTTTCTAGTTCTTTTGAAGGTCAAGAGAGGGAGGTGGGAAACACATTCAGACTTACAAGATTCTATTACCACAACTTACAACAGGTAGTCCTCGACTTACAACAGTTCATTTAGTGACCATTAAATTCACTTAACAGCTGGATTACTAATTTTAACAATGTGATGACCTGGGAAGCAGCACACATGTAACAAATTCCCAAACGTAAATAAATTTCCTTTAATGCCTCCAACTTGGCCCCACTGTTCAATTGTTCTCAGTTGGAGATTAAACTCTTTCCAAAATAGTCTCCAAAAGAAAGAAATATAGTCCAAACTCGAAGAACAGATAACGGAGAAATAAAAAACCAAAACAAACCGCACTGAAGGAATTTCCATGACAGACCAGGATAATTAATTATGAACTTCAAGAAGATAACAAGGCACAGTCCGTTGGAAGAACACCAACCAAAATAAACTTCAGCCAGAAATGAAACACACTTTGCTTCTAGTAATGCTGTGTTTTAAATGCCCCTCCTATATACTATTCCCCCCAGCTGCAGCCAATGAGGGGGATCATGGCCGCTTCCTGTCCAGTAAGCCACGTTGTTCCCTTCTCCGTTCCTTCCCGCATGCCCTAGGATGAAGAGGGGATGGGCCTGGGTCTTCCTCTGACTGCCCAGCTGACCTCTGCCCTTCCCCAGCCTCCTCCAGCACCTCTGGAGCCACACCTCCACTCCCTGTCGGCTGTTCCTCCTCTCCCTCAGAGTCAGTCTCCAATAGGGGCATGACAAACAACTGTGGTGATTCGATTAACCCGTATGGCAAGAAAGGTCATAAAATGGGGCAGAGTCCAGTTAACTCTTTCCCTTAGCAACATAAGGTTTGGGGTCTCTTGTGGTTGTAAGTCAAGGAACTACCTGTACTAAGTTTAATATTAGCATGCATGGTTTTACTAATCGTGGCTTCCTAATCTGGACTGTCCTGAAGGATACTGACATAGAAGGATCTGCGTTGCATTCCCATTACTAACTAACCTCGATCATTTTCTGCCATTCAGTTTGAGATATCTTGTTCTTTATTTGGACACTGGATTCCATGGTGGAAACTTCCACTGAAGGCAATTGAGATACTTCAATCAATCCAGAAGATTGTCTTCTTATTCAATGTTCATGTTCCACTTTAGCAGAATTACAACTCTTAGCAACTACGTGAATCTAATTTATGTGTAAACCACATCTCTATGATGATTGTCCCTAACCGGGTCCTCCAGGATTTCCAAAACTTCACCCATGACCACCGCTTACCTCCTTGTTATTTAGATCTACCACTGTACTTGCTCAAGTAATACCTAATATTTTAATATTACTAGGTACTATTTTAAGTTATTTTTGAAAGCTATTTAATCTTAAATATTATTTTAGGTGAATTATAGCAAATTATACAATGTCTCATAGATTTTAAATGTAAAGATGGAGGCCTAATTTCTAGCTTTATAGAAGCAAGCGTGCTTCTGGTTAATTCCCTGTCCCAGGAGACCTTATACCATTCTGGACAAATGAAGGTTCAATCTTTTATTTAAAACCTCCAGGAATGGAGTACCCACAACTTCTAGAGGGAAGTCATGCTACGATTTAATTGTTCTCATTGTCAGGAAATTTATCCTTAGATTTAGGCTGGACATCTCCTTGGTAAGTTTCTGTCCATTACTTCATGTCCTTCCCTCAGCTGCTTTGCTTCTCTGTGACAGCTCCTCAAATATTTGAAGACTGTTATAATATCACCCTTACTCCTCCTCTTTGTTCGTCTAGACCAGGGGTCACCAAACTTGGCAACTTTAAGACTTGTGGACTTCAATTCCCAGATTTCTCCAGCCACAGAGGTGGTATGCAGCAGGTTCTGACCAGTTCTGGAGAACTGGTAGTGGAAATTATGAGTAGTTCAGAGAATCGGCAAATACCAGCTCTGACTGCCCCCGCCCCCATCTATTCTCTGCCTCCCATTGAGTCCCAGCTGATTGGCTGGGTCTTCTTTTGTTGCCCTGCACAGGAGAACAGAGCTGGAAAGCAGGTTAGTGGGGTGGGGAGGGAATGGGATTTTGCAGTATCCTTCCCCAGGAGTGGGGTGGGAGTGGAGATTTTACAGTATTCTTCCCCTGCCATGCCCACCGAGCCATGACATGCCACACCCACTAAGCCACGCTGACAGAACCGGTAAACATTGTTGAATCCCACCACTGTCCAGCTATGCTGGCTGGAGAATTCTGGGAGTTGAAGTCCACAAGTCTTAAAGTTGCCAAGTTTGGAGACCCCTGGTCTAGACATACACAGTTCCTGCAACCATTCATCATATTATTTTATCCTCCAGTATCCTAATTATCTTTGTTGCTCTTGTCTGCACTCTTTCTAGAGTCTCAACATCTTTTTGTATCCTGGTGACCAAAACTGGGTGTAGTATCCCAAGTGTTGTCTTACCAAAGCAGGATAAAGTACTAGCACTTCATGTGATCTTGATATGATCCCTCTGTTGAGGCAGCCTAGGACTGCATCAAAATATGGCAGCGAGCATCGGAAATTTCCCCTCCCGTTCCTTTCCCTCCCCTTGTCAGCAGTAAATGGTTGCTGTTGTATGGGGAGAAACTGGAAACTGTCACAGAAAGATGAACATGAAGATGACATGACTACAACAGCAGCCCAGGAGCAACCAGGAGCAACCAGGAGCATTGAAGCAGCCATACCTTTCGTTCCCTCAGGAATCAGGGATCCCAGATTTTAGATGCATTCTGTACGATAGGCCATTAGTACCTTTCTTCAAAAACTGTTGCCCTAGGATGCAATGTTTCAACCAAATGAAAAGTCAGATGAGAATTTTAGTAGTGCATAGATTTCACGGAATTCATGAATGCTCAGTTATTTGCTTTGTAATGTTGCATCATGCACCTTTTTTATTTATTTGCTTTGTAATGTTGGTTCATGCACCTTTTGCACACATTCATATTTTGGAAAGTTTTATTTAAACATTTAAGAATTTATTGAAATAAAAGAAATAAAAAGATTAAAAATAGATTTCTCTTTTTTCTTTCAAAAATGAGCACCTTCAGAGGTTTGAACAAATGGCACGGGGAGAAAGATTAAATTCCCCTTGTGCTGGAGACATCAGCTGAATCCTTTCTCCCAAACACTTTTTTTTTTTTTTTTAAATAGATGGCAGATGTGATTACAGATCTCTGAAAAATGGGGTTATTTTTTTTTTTTGCCTTGAGTCAATTTTCAGTTTTAATACTGGGTTACAGCTAAAGGCACAATATTAAAGTATTCTAAGTAGAAAAATCTGTGTATTAAAAATGACACAATAATTCACATTTAAGCCTTTGCCCCAGAGACAAATCCTCTCATTTGCCTTGCAAATTTGTACAGCACTATTTTTCATCACTGAATTGACACTTGTATTGTACAATTTCAGATATTCCCTGGCCTCTCCTCTTACAATAAATAGAAACGATGTCAGTTATATGACTGAGGACTGTTTAATAAAATCCCTGAAAAATCAGAATACTGGGAGGGCAAAAGTTATCTCGAGAACATCTAGATTAAGTCTCTCCATAACAGGAAATGACTTTTTATGCCTCTGTTACTTTCCCCCCAGTAGATTAGCTGATAACTAGCTTTTGTTGTTCCCAAAAACAGAGTATGTTCTAATGGCTGAATTAAATGGTCTATCATGCCTCGTGCCAATACAATCAACTAAAGATGTGAGAACATGGATCTCCTTCCCATTTTGGCAGAATGACCTACTGGCAATCTGACTATGAAGTCGTGGTTGGGTTCATTTGCAAAAGTAGGGATGTACATACCTGGTTTTGCACATGTAATAGTTAGTTAGCACGACTTACACTTGTGCCTGCTATTTTGGAACTAGAACTTAAGGCACAACTGAAGAAATAGAAAGTCGCAGACCCATAAGGGCTGAAAGCAGGTGAGGAGGGAAGAAGTTGTCAAGCTAGAGAGAATCTTTATGTTGAACTGATGTCTTTCAATCTCAAGACTGGGACAAAATGGCCAAATTTCCACTAAGTCTAAAAGGCAGAAGACATATACGTTAAACCCTGCAACTGAATCATCAAACCGACTTGATTTCTGGGTTCTGCCACAGACATATCCTCTTGTCTATATATGGCTTCCAGGTTCTCTGCCATAAAGAAGCTTATTTGGCTATTGCTTGTCTGTGAGCTTCTGCTGCAAACAAGCTCCTAAATATGGCCTTGAGGTCCGAAGAGCTGATTGCTATTGCTACAGCATGGTATTTGACAACTGTATGGTTTCTGAATTCACAGTTAGGAGTGGCGCATCAGCCATGATTTCCACAGTTTCACTTATGCTACCTAGTCCAATTTGAAGTCTATCGGATGTTTTGGAATCCAATTTCCAGAACAATGTTAGCCAACATGGATGATGGGAGATGGTATCCAGCTCGTCTATTGAGCACAACTTTAGGATTATGAATTCTCAATGTAGAATTTCTATCTAGTGAGCACCAATTCATTCTAGCTCAACCTTCTGCTGTGGAGATTATCCATATATTCAGATAATATTTAGGCTACTTTACATTAAAGTAGCAGATGAAAGATAAAATACAAGTATCATTTGCCTTAAGGGTAGCAGGTACAGATAAGCTAGCTCATGTTTGAGTAAAGAACTAAAGGTATTTGGTGAAAACCAAAAGGAAGAATATATGATGCATTCCCTAATTTCTTAGCAAATCTCTCTTTTATCCTCTCACCTCCCAAAATAAAAGCAAGATATTTTGGGGGTATTTGGATAATTGGCTCCATTTTGAAGTTCAGTTTCTAGTAAACAAAGTCTTTCCGAGGCTAACAGCAAAACATCGCTCAATTATTTCCCTCAATTTGCTGTTTAACTTCTCTTCTGATGTTGCTGCTGTTAATTATCACTTAAGTGGTGGCTTCAAAACAGAGGTCCAGAAATCATGGAAAGTCCCCAGACATGTCACTGTGAACTTACTGGCTTATCCACATTCAGTGGGGAAAAAACCCAGCAAGATACTGTAATATACAACCATGCGAAAGTCAGGAAGCCTTTTCCATTTGCTTGCTCTGCTTTGGTTTTTGCAACTAGGCAGAAGTTGGACAGAGCTTAGACTAGCTTTCATGAAAGAGATTTTAACGCAGGGCTCCCCAAACTTGGCAACTTTTAAGAGTTGCTGGCTGAGGAATTCTGGGAGTTGAAGTCCACAACTCTTAAAGTTGCTAAGTTTGGAGAGCCCTGTTTTAATGCATTACATAATGCGATCCGCAAAAGCTTAGTTAGGCCTTTAAATATCAGAAACAGTGGACGTCCAGACTCCTTTCATTTTCATCCAGCGGGTGTCTTTCAGTTACACTGAGAAAACAACTCCCAGAATTCTCAGTTAGCTTGCTATTCTGGTTTCAGAAAGCTAGCTTAAGGGCACATTGGACAAATGGGCCTCTGAAACCCTTTCCCCCCAAACTCCTACGCACCTTTTCTAACCTTTCCAAATTCCAAATAATTAAGGGGTGGAACGCAGCTTTCCCCCTCAAAGTGAAACATTTCTGCCTATTCATGGATGGACTCAATCCCCCAATTTCCCCAGTCAGCATGGCTGGCTGGAGAATTTTGAGGCTTGAAGAAGTCCATTCACCTTTAAAAGTTGCCAAGGTTGGGAAACGCTGGTCTAATCTTTGAGTTCCTCTCTTTGGGGATAGAATAGACAGGTAGAAAATCCCCCTCCTACTAAGAAAGCAACTTCGAATTTGCTGCCTCTCAGAATCGAGAAGAGTGAGCTCCCCCCCCTTTTTTTTTTTTGCGCCTGGCATTCGCTTTGGGAAAGTTGAGCTGGGAAAATGAGAGAAGGTGGAGAAGGGAAAGAGCAGCAGGTGTATGGGTGCGCGTGCCTTTGGGGAGGGTGGGAAATCGAAGCCCATCTATCCAACTTGAGGGCAACTCCCCCTCCCCTCCCCTCCCCACGAGTCCTTGTTTTCTTCAAGGTTGGTGTGTAAACAGGGGCGTCTGTTAAGGGCGCGCGCCTGTGCGGGCGCGCGTGGCGGGAGAGAAAGGTGCCAAGAGGTGGCTTCGCAGCGCTGGGTAGGTATGGCAGGAGCAGCAGCTGTTCCCCTGGGCGCTTCTGAAAAGCAGACAGATGTAGGCGCTCGACATATGGTCTCACAAATCACGCTCCCTGGCTAATGGCCCCTCGCCTCGCCTCTAGGCTTTCGGGCTTGAGAAAGGCGGGGGGGCGGGGGGCGGAGGGGGGTTGCGGAAAGCGAAGCGCTGAGAAGTTCTCCGGGCGCAACAGGTGTCCCGGCGGTCCTCCGCACCTTTCCGTTGGGCTCCTCTCAAAAGGGTCCGTTTGTCAAACGCTGAATAGGGGAGAGGCCCCGGGTGCGCGCGCGCAAGAGAGAGGCCAAACGGGAAAGGGGGTCTTGCGAATACAAAGCCCTCCGCCCCGGTCTGACTCTCCATCCCTTGTCTCGCTTGGTGCCCGTCTGCGGGAACCTCTTTCCTTTCCCAAGGGAGTTGGCGTGCGCCTTGATTTTGGCCCCCAAAGTGACATATGGCGGGCCTCTTACCTCTCCAAAATTCATTCTTATTCTAACAATACACATGAACTCCGAAAGGTTTGGAGGGTCCTCTGGAAATCCAGAGGGTCGGGGTTTTTAGTTTTGCACGTGTGTGCGCGTGTGTGCACCCGCCGGTCTCTGATTGACAAACTAAACAGTACCAGTTGGTCGCAGGCAGCCTGCAAGTCAGAGTCCAGATTGCCCCAACCCTTCCCCGACGCCTGGCAGGCGAAAAGTAGGATGCTCCGCTCCTCTAGTTACCATATGCTTTCAATAAAATAAGACAAATAGGACCGAGCGATTAGGATTGCCGTAAACCTGTTGTAAAGTAGCAGAAGGGAGGCCAATGTAAACGCCAGAAGGGTCCCAACTGGAAGGGCCATTTCAAGCCAAGCAGGCCTGCAAGCTGCCCGGACAGGTGTGAGGAAGAAACCAAGGCGGCCCCCACCTCACCTCGGTCAATTTTTATCACGTTTGTGGTCATATTGCTCTTGTTATGCTAACTGTGAGTAAACAGAAGCGACCGGCCAGTTGTGGCAATTGGAAGGAAGTTATCAGAAAATGGCACAAAGGGAGGGGTGTCGAGGCGGGAGAGAAGGTGCTTTAACAATAACGTTGCCTGCTTTTTTCTGAGCAGGTGATGGCTGCCCCCAGCCTCATGATTAATGTTTCCCCAAAGCACTCCACTTGGCAAACTCCTGCCATTATTTATTAAACGAAATCTATTTATTATTATTTTAGCAAACAGTGCGGCCAGGTGGGGCTTTCTTCTCTCTCGTTAGCCTTTGTTTGGAGGACGTTTGAAGTGGGCAGTCTAAGGGGTTGGTAACTCGCTCGCCAGATTTTTTGTCATCCATTTGCGAGCTAGTAGAAAAATCTGTCCGGGCTATTCAGTCCCTCCGCCGCTCTCCTTGGCTGCGGATCTAAAAAGGCACAGAAAAATTCGAGAGGGAGAAAAGGCCACTTCCCATGTCCCTGGGAGGAAAAAAAAACACAAAAAAGACGGCAACTCTTTCATACCTCTCTTTTGAAGAAGAAAAAAAAGGATAGGAGCCGAACGGCTGTCGCCAGATGCACCAGGCTCCCGTCTCTCGGCGCCACTTCCCTTGCGCCTTTGGAGACAGTCGTGCGTAAAAAGACGTCCGCTCCCCCCACCCACCCACCTGGTTGCCCAGCGCCTCAGGGGAGCCGAGGACGGGCTTGAGTCCCCCAGCTGGCAAAAGGGAAGGAGCTGTTTCAGCCCCACCACTTTCCCCCATAGGGATCCGCCACCATTTCCAGCAGGGATTGCCGCAGCTCATGCCAACGCCCTCGGGAATGGCTTTGGTGCAGAAAGTGCGGGTGACCTAGGAGAGCCGCCAGCAACCCGCCTTTGGGGGATGGTGCAGATTCCCACCCCATTCCAATCCCAGCTGTAGGCATCCCACTGACCCTCGGAAGGGTCTTCCAGGGGAATCATTCATTACCCCCGCTGGAAAAATTGACCAAAGGCTCGGCCATTTTCTCAAGTGCAATTGCGCACAGTTCCGAAGTCATTTTTGCGCACTGAAGTGTTTCCTCCTTTTCTTTCGTTCGGGGCATTTCTCTTCAGAGAAAAGACTTGTTAGACCTTAGACTTCCCTAGTATCAGCATTCCCTGCTATTGGCCACTTTCCGGGTGCTCTGGAGACTGGACGATGTCCCCTTTGGCAACGATTGCAGAGATAAGGGAGAAGGAGTTGTGGAAACGTCCTCCAGTCCTTTATTTTACAAGAGAACTGGAACCCAGGGGTCTTGGGCGGGGGGCGCAGGAGAGTTTCCTTCTTGGCCATTACTGAAATGAAACACTGGATTCTTTATTTGTGGAGGGGCTCCAAAGAGGTGTTAGCACATCCCACCCAGCCTTTTCTAACCCGGGTGGGTGAGGAACTGCAACTTTCATCTCTTCCCAGCTAGCAGCCCTACGCTGGTGTGGATAATAAGAGTTGAACTTCCTCGGTTTGGTGGGCACCTGGTTGGAGAACGATAGCAATTAGGGGTGTTAGGTATAGGGGTGACTCCACATCCCAGATGGCTGAAACCAGTGTGCATAAAGGAAAGCCAACTGTGGCACCTTTAATCCTATGTTTTCCAGTCCACAACAACAGCGTCTTGTGCTCCTGGTTGCATCTTTTGATTGTGGCCCTGTGCCAATGCCTTTGTTTCACTCCTAGTTATACATGCCTATCACTACAAATACTTCCTGACAGCTCACAGCCTGCTCCCAGGTAGATCTCTCTGCCCCCCCCCTTCACCCAAAGGCAGTCTATGCAAAACTCAGTCTAACTGTTGCTTTTAGCCAAGAGGAAAGGAGGAGGGAGGGAAAGAAAGACAGCAGATAGTTAAATAAGGGAAGGGCATAAAAATGAAGCCACAAATTAAGTCATATGGAGAATTGAATGTGTATGGGGGGTACGGGGGACAGGGCTTGAACCATCTTCCCAATAAAACCATCCATTTTCTAGAATATAAACGGAAAGAATTAAAACCAGAAGGAAACTTAGTGGATTAGATGTGAACATTGATCCACTCCCCACCACACTTCTTGCTAGAACTTTTCTACCCTGAGCTGAACAGAAAGGCAGCTACCAAAATAATAGACAGAGGTGAAATGATTTCTTTTGACTGCTTATTTTTCATGGTTAGGAAGATGCTTCAACCTCATCTTAATTGGACTTCTTGCTTAATATTACCATGAACATTGGAATAGCTTTGCATTGTAATAGAACAGATTCCTTGCTATTGCATCTTTCTGCAGTAAAAGTGTAAAAGCAGAGTGTCAAGCTTTTGCTTTCAAAGTTGCTTCTGTGGGCTTTGTTGTCACAATTCCAGGGTCTCCTAAAATAATATGTGAAACGAACTTACAACTATGGATCCGGGTTATTACTTTAGATTTCTTAAAACTCAAATGGAGGCTATAGAATGGAATATATTTATGAAACATTTGCTTTTTGTATACTAAAAATAATGCTGTTATTCAGCATTATTCAGGGTTTAAAGTATTCAGGGTTTAAAGTATTTTCTTGGCAACAACTGGGCACACCATTCCTTCCATCCCAAAACAACCATGATATTGGACTTGGCTTTAAAGCTTAAGTGAGCTGTGCTAAATATCAACCCTTTATAAGAATGGGCCACAAGAGTGAATGTAGCCAATTCCTTGAAGTAATCTCTTACTAATTATGAACTGATAAACTTGCCAATGTCGTTTGAAAGTTAGTAGTTTCTGAGTTATTATCACCTTGGGACATATTAGTTCGACACATCTGGAGGGTTCTAGAAGAATGACTTAAATGAAATTCAGGGTTTAAAGTATTTCCCCCTTAATTTCACTTAAATATATTTGCTTAACAAACTCTGAAAGCTTCCTTTGTTTGGCGAATGCTGTCTGTGGTAAATAATTCAATGGAGATGTTGGCATTCGCTCCAGTGGCTACCCTTCATGCTGCAGCTTGCAGTGGTGTTGCACCTCTACAGCCAGACTATTTGTGGGACCACCTTTCTCTCATTACCTCTGCTCACCTCTCCAAATCTAGCACAGAGGATAAAGTTCCAAGTTCCTTCTAGCAAACAGTGTAATCTTGATGGAGCCTTGAGTTGTGCCTTCTCAGTGGCGCCATCTGCTCTAACAAACAGAATTGCCTTGGATAGTTGGGTGGTTCTGGGTTGCTTTCACAAAGCACTGAAGGACTTTGGGTCAGAATAGGTGAGCTTGCTGCTGTTCATGTGTGTATGTGAGAGAGGGAGGGGCAGAGAGGGAGAGACAGAGAGAGAGGGGGAGAAGAATTGGGGCATTACTTTATCTGGTGGCATTGGAGATTGTATATATTGCAGTTTTTATGCTTTTAATTCTTACATGTTGCCCAGAGTCACCTGTGGGAGATGGGCAGCTCTATAGAACAAATAAATAATGACTAACATTTCAAATTGTGACTCCAACCTAAGAAAGTGATTTTAGGATTTCTGTGTTTTTCAGCTTCATGCACTTCACAGATGCTGTGGGGAGAGAAAGACCGAAATGGAGGTATGCTTCCCTAAGCTCGTCCTTGGACGGATAAAATTATGTCAGATTTGCTCTAGTCTCGTGGTTAAGGCTTCAGACTAGAAACGAGGAGACTGAATTCTAGTCCTGCCTTAGACATGAAAGCGACTTGACTTCTTTGTCGTCACCCCTGTCAGAAGAAGTAGGGAAAATAGGAAGGGAAAGGAGTATTAGCTGTGTTTACCACTTGAGATTCATAAAAATAAGAAAGGTGGGATTTTTAAAAAATCGAATCAAGTAAATAAATAAAAAAAGAGTCTTGATAATGTCAATTTCTTTTTGCCCAACTTTTTTTTAATCATTTTTATTTCTCTACCCCATAGAAAGATACCATTGATACTTTTATGCCTTATTCCAAAATTCAGAAGTAGGAATGGAGACAGGGCCTATCTAAGGACACTCTTCACAAAGAAGCCTCACCCAAGGGAATTTGCTTGAGAAGGTGGGCAATGTTTTGTTTCAGGACTTCACCCTTTTTAGCATTTGGTTCTTGTTTCTCAAAAGAAAGAAGTCCAGGGCACCGTGGATCCATCATGGAATTCTCTGCCACAAGATGTGATGATGACCGTCAGTCTCTTTTAACGGGAAAACGATTCAATAATGGACCAAAAATGGGACTAAGGTCTCTTATGTAAGTGTAGAGCAACAACGTTATGATTATTGAGACAAACAATAAAGGCAAGCAACTGCCCGGTGCTTAAATGCGTTTCCCAGCAAAACCATTCAAGTTATCAGATCAGAGGAATTTTTAGTAGTGTTTTCAGTCCGCAGTCTCGACCTCCAAAGTAAGTACTCATTTGCCCACCTACAAATGGGAGATGTAGTTCACATATTTACATTTGTGGGGCGTGATGGTGGTGCACCAAATCGGAGAAGCTGGGACAAGTGTGCATGATTATGAGAGGGGAAAGAATCAGGATTTTTGGACAGGAAAGCTGTGAGTCTTTTAAGCATTGGCAACTTTAAGCCTGGAGGACTTCAACTCCCAGAATTCCCCAGCCAGCTTTTTCTGGCTGGGGAATTCTGGGAGTTGAAGTCCTCCAGGCTTAAAGTCGCCAAGGTTGGAGATCCCTGTTTCAAAGTGGCTAATAAGGAAGCAGACGCTGGTTATGTCTTCCTCTGCCACGGAGTCGTGACTTTGTCCCCCTCTTCCAGGGTAACCAACCTCACAAGGCTGTTGTCCCGCGGGCAGCATTAGGGAGAGGAAAGAGGAAGAAACCCCACTGGAAAGGGGAATCTGAGGGCCATGGAAAAAAAGGCCTAACAAATCCTTCGCGCTTCACTCAGGAAGAAGCGCTTGGGGAGTGGGGGCAAGGGAGGTAAAAGTCGCCCCCAGTGACGATAGGCGCGCGGGATAAAATGTGTGTGTGTGGGGGGGGCTGAAACCCGCATCTCAAAACCCGCCCGGCAGTCCCAGGACGCGGCCGTCTCTCCAAAAGGACAACGCTGCGCTCTTTTTGCGCGCGCCCGGGGCGCCAGGCGGCCCGGCATTACAACTGAGGCGAAAGAGGCGGTTTCCCCTCCACCCCAACCCTCATCCTCACGGGAGGGTTGCTGGGGCCGCCGCCCAGCCAAGGGGCTCGCGTGGCTGGGGCGAGCCGCCGCCTTCTGATTGGCTTCCCTCGGGCGGCTAGAAGCCGGCACGCTCCCGGCCGGTCTGATAAGCTCAAGCGTGCCAAAAAAGCGGGCAGGCGTGGCGAGGGCCTGAGGGAGGGGACAACCCCCATCTCCATGCCGCCCAAAGGGGGAAATCCCGCACTGGGTCAGAGCACCACATATATATACATATATAGGAGCCCCGCAGCAGGCGTGTGCCCAACCCGCAGCCTGCCTCTCCTGCCGTCGGGGAAGGCGCGCTCCTCTCCTCTCTCTCTCTCGCCTCCAGCCTGGGCTTCTCTCCTAGGCAGAGCTTCGGCGTCGGCTCAGGTAAGCAGAGGCAGCCGCCGCCGCCGCCGCCTCTCGGCGGCGATGCTGTAGCTCTTCGAAGGCTCGTCTTCCCGCGGCGGGCAGCAGAGGCGAACGCTCTCTGCTTATGCGCAGAGGCGCCCTTGTGAGAGAAGCAGCCCAACTCCCAAGGGCCGCGGGAGAGAGTCTTAAGGGCCGAACCGCCTTCGGGGAAGGGAGGCCCGGGGAGCCTCCCGCCCTCCTTGGCGGGTCTTTCCCCTTCCCGGCGCGCGCGGGCCAAGGGGCCCTTTTAGCCGGGTGGTGGTGGTGGTGGTGTCCCCGGACAGCGCCTCGCCCTTTTCTAACGGGGCCTCCGCCCTCTCCGCTCTCTTCTCAGGATGCCTCCGCAGACGGCCTCTTCGCCAGCCTCGCGGGAGTCGAGCGAGGGAGGGACGCCCTCCTGGGCCACCTCGGACGATGAGGACGACGACGCCTTCGCCTCCTCCTCTCCCTCACGCGCCGCCGCGGCCCGCCCGCCCGCCTCTCCCGGTCCTGGCCTGCTTGTCCCGGAGGGCGCGGGCGAGCGGTCGGCCCGCGGCGGAGCGCCCTGCGAGGGAGGCGGCTCCTCCAAGGCCAGAAGCCGTCGAGGCCGCGGCAAGGGCAAGGGCGACGGTCTGGGGGTGAGCAGGGCCAAGCGGAGCCGCCGCATGAAGGCCAACGACCGCGAGCGCAACCGGATGCACAACCTGAACTCGGCCCTGGACGCTCTGCGCGGCGTCCTGCCCTCCTTCCCCGACGACGCCAAGCTGACCAAGATCGAGACGCTCCGCTTCGCCCACAATTACATCTGGGCGCTCACCGAGACCCTCCGCCTGGCCGACCAGAGCGCGCTGGCCCGACCGACCCAGGAGGCCGCCGCTTTCCCAGCGCTGGACGGCTGCGGTGGCAGCCCCGAAGGCAACCCCGTCGCCTGGCTCTGTCCGTGGGACTCGCCCGGCTCGCAAGAGAGCAGCCTCAGCCCGAGTGACTCTGCGGAGGAGGCGCGCCCTTTTCGCCCTCCCTGTCTCAAGCTCCCGACCCAGGCGGCCTTTCCGGACTTCGTCTGAACTCCGTGCTGCCTTGCGCACGAGGTCGAACCACGGCCGGGATCCCGGGCGACTCTGGTGGTTGCTGCGCGCACAGGGCTGCCGGGGAGGAGAGGAGAATCCCTTCCTTCAGAGTCTTAGCCTTTTGCCTTAAATAGGAAGTCTCTGTCCACTTCCCTGCACTTTTCCCCCCAAGGTCCTTCCTCTCCCTTCCTTTCCCGGAGAAAGACGCCAGCTCTTAATGCAGGGCTGATAGAAAGAATTGGGATTCAGTGCCAAAGGGGTTCCTTCCCTGGTGTGATTGAACCATAAAACCTGGCTGTCTGATTTGAGATATAGACGGCCTGCCTGCCTGCCTTTAACAGGTTCTGGGATTCAGCTGCTGGCTACTTGGCTGTTAAAATACTAGAACAGTATTTCTCTAGTATGATTTCCACTGCAGCTGAAAACTTTTGGAGTATCCTTAAATGACTCAGTGAAGTTGTCTTTTGAAGCTGCTTTTGCCAAGACTTTTGCTAGTGTAGGTTCCAGACGAATTGGTCGTTCTGGGATGTCTAGGGAGGAGGGAGCAAGAACAGGGAAATCTGCTTTAAACCTAGCTCTTAAGTCAGTCAGGCATAGACTCCTCTGTAAACTCTGGGATGAAGTTTTGTCACACTTTGCTAATTAAGGTCTTCTAAATATTTGGAGTATATCTCCCTTGGAAAGGTTGCCTCACTTTATGTTGCGTATGTCAAAGAGCTGTGCAAGCCTATTCAGGCACACATTACCGGTGAGTTTAATGAGACACATTTTGAGATAACTCTATAAAGAATTGCAACCCTCCCTCCCAATACCTGCCTTTCTCAAGTTACAGTGATTTCCATCTTTGAGGGTTGTCCAGGTGATACAAGAGCACTTTTGAAACGATTTGTGTGAACAACCTGCTAAGAATGTAAGGTGGAAGCACACTCCATCAATTTAGATATGTACTCAATTCTTCTTACATTGAAATCAATAGGATTTAAGTCTTGGTTGGGTTGGGCAATGGACACCCTGTTCCCATCTCCAGCACACTCGCAGGCAAATCAGCTCTGTGCTGGATGTAGCTCTTCAAAAGTTGCTGAGTTCAGTTGGCAGCTAATTAATTCTGAATATCAAATTGCCATCGCTTCTTTTGATAGAAATCCTCTCTGTGTATTGAAGGATGGATAAACCTGCCCTTTTATGATATTCGCAAATCACCCAGAGAGTACTTAATTAAGAGCACTTAATATAAATTATGAAGCCATTTTTCCTTTTAACTATTCTGTGAGGGAATGATGTCCAGTGCAATTCTATACATGTCTACTCAAACCCAACTCCCCTTGCATTTAAATTTAATAACGTTTATTGGGACCAGTTGGTTCTGAAGTAGGCAGATAGATAGATTTAAACGGGAAAGAGGGAGAATAGCATTTTTCTTTTGAATGTTGCTTTTCTTGAAGAATACTTCGTTGAGACCCAGCTGCATAGCAGCAACTAACAGACTTTAATCTTAAAAAATGGAAAAGTATTTAAATAGGAAATTTCAGGGCTGTAGGCAAGACTGGAAATTATGTCCTTGAAGAAGGCATTGGCAGACCACTTCTGTATTGTTATCAAGAAATTATATGAACCTCTGAATATATTGACATCAGAAGTTGAGCTCAATTTGAGGTGACTATATCAACTTATTGAGGACTACAAACGGATTAAAGCCAGTTTGGTATAGTTGTTAAGATGCCAGACTAGAAACTGAGAGACTGAATTGTAGTTCCATCTTAGACACAAATCTAGCTGGGTGACCTTTGGCCAATCCCGTTCTCATCCATCAGAAGAAGTCAAGGGTAAACAACTCCTGAAATTTTTTTCAGGAAAATGGTATGGACTTGTAGCCAGGAGTCAAGAATGACTTGACACAAAGCAATCAGCAATAAGGCTCTTCCATTTTCTCTTTTGTGTGTGTGTGTGTGTGTGTTATTTGATTGTCTTTTTCTTTCTGTCTTGCCTTCCATCCCTTACTCATCCCTGGGAAAGGTCACTCCAGAGATGCCTGCCACAAGCAATTCCAGACACTTTTAAGATGAAGCTGTCTCCACTTTCCCTGAGAATGAGAAGTAGCATATGAATAAACTTAAATCAGTGTGTGTTATTTTGGAATAATGATTTTTAAGATGTTTTGTTTTGATTTTGGGTTCCTCTTGTAACTAAGAAATTAGGTGTGTGTGTGTGTGTGTGAGAGAGAGAGAGAGAGAGAGAGACTGAAATCAGAAATGCCTATTCCTTTTAGGCAAAGCTTCCTATTTTCCTTTTTCTACTGAGAGATTGTAATTTATAAAAAAAAATCATATTTATTGATTATATTATAAAACAAAGATATAAATATATGTGTATGTATATAAATTTATTAAAAGTTTGGTACCTAAGATTATAAATTATATGTTTTGGAGAAAGGTGATGGGAAAGATTAAAATTAATATTTACTAGCGATGGGACATTGAATTTTCTTTGGAAATCTTTATTTGCCACTTTTCAATCTTCACAAGCACAGGGGAATTTTGAATGGCACTCAGTTCTGGGGCACCTTTGGGTGGAAAAGATATTTTTTGCTTATCCTTTCCAGAAATAAAAGTCACCTTTGATATCTTTGGTTTTGAGTGTTCATTGTGTATGTGGGGAATCATTTACTTTTGAATAAAGATGACTTGGGATTTTTTGCTCCAAGCAACTTGACTGCTTTGGAGTTACAGCCACTGCTGATGCGGCTTCCGTAGTCTTCCCCAGTGCCTTTCACAAGCATTCAAGAAAACCTACACTTTTTTCAGTGCTCATCTCTTAACTGATAGCAGCAGCTGTCAGCTCCCCATTTGAACAGGTTGTCCACTCATTCTCCTTAGTTTCTGTTTAAAATAAATGGATTGCTAGACTTGTACTAGATCAAGTGGTATGTACTAATTTGTTTATGAGAAAAAAAGCAGGATGGAAGTTTCTTTATGTCTTCATGCCAAAGAAAAGGTAAGGCTACTTCAGAATTGGGTGGACAAATGGACAACAGGAAATCAGAACTGGCTGTAATGGTTAATTATGTTTCCTAAAACTAAAACTCAGGAAATCACATTTAATGCAAATTTGATCCAATATGTTTCGAAATATGAATGTCGATTTCCAGTATTCTGTTGAGTAGATGGTCCAACCACTTCCTATACAGCAGAGGTCTCCAAATTTGGCTACTTTAAGACTTGTGGACTTCAACTCCCAGAATTCCTCAGCCAGCAAAACCCCTGTTCTAATCAAATGAAATTTGGAAGATGAGCAGGTTATTTTGGAATCTCCATCACTATAACTTCATAAAACTGCCCTGTTTGATTCAAAGGTTTAAAAAACAGCAAAAGTACTGGAAGTTGAAGTCCACAAGTCTTAAAAAGTTGCTGAGTTTGAGGACCTCTGCTATAAAGGATCACTGGTAGGAAATGGAAACAGAAAACCCCAATAGATCAATATTATCTTGAGAATGGAATGTGCATATCCATTCGTGTGCCTGAATCTCTCTCCTTTTGGTATCTTCAAAGGATTAATTTTACTACAGGAGCTAAGTGCAAAATGTTGGTTTTACTGTTCCATTGTAGGAGGCTGTAAGTCAGAGCTGGCTGGAGAATTCTGGGAGTTGAAGTCCACAAGTCTTAAAGTTGCCATGTGTGGGGACCCCTGCTGTAAGTAAACAGACGGGAGTCAGTTTTGTGTAGTGATTGGCACCAGCTAGAAACCAGAAGGACACGAGTTCAAGTCCTGATTTAAGCACAGCGCTAGCTGGGTGAGCTTGGGTTGCCTGTGAGCTCTAGGAAGAAAAAGGCAGGGGGAAACCATTTCTGAAATCTCACCAAAAAAGCTGCAAGAATTATCCAGATAGTTGCTAGGTATCAACACAAATCAGAAGGCACCCACTGCCAAAAATAAATAAATTGCAAATTACCTGGAAGATGAATATATATCATGGGTGGAACAAGCAAGTCTTGCTAAGCCAATTAGATTTCTCAATAGTAAATTTATTTTCTGGTTAATATTTGGCACACTCAGATAAAACTTAAGGTGAAGTCATATTTTAAATATAGCCTGTAATATAACGGGCATTCCCATAAGTTATAACATAGCCTTTCAATATTATTATAACAACGTAGGAAAAATGTGAGAAGGGTTTTCTTTTTCTTCTCCAAACAGGTTCTGTCGATTGATTTATTTGTAGCCTCTGATACCAAAATTCTCTCCAGTGGTCCTGAAGCTGTTTTTTCCCCTCTTTCCCCATTAAGATGGCACTATGCAAATTAATATGATCTATTCTGTGAAAAAGAATGTTTCCCATTGATAGCTTTTAAGCATAACTAGACAATTTATGCCCTGTTGGGTCATTGTTTCAGGGATATTTCATTACCTAAAGAGAGAAACAGAATCACCAAGGACGGGCAAAAAAGCATTGAGAGCAGGAGTGACTTTTAACTTTCTGTCAGCTTCCGCACTGATTTTCCCTTGTAGAAAATGACTGGATCACTTGGAAATGATGATGTGTCCATGAGTAATCACAGTAGCACAGCAGCACTGAAGTGGCCACAACTTGGCAAATTTAGTTTAGTTTACTTTATCGTCACTGCACCTCGTACAATGAAATCAAACCCCATCTTCAGTGCACATCATGTCCATGAAAATAAACACAAGCACACATCCTTCACACAAATTTAATTCCCCCTTGGAGTCATGGATCCTGACTTTCGGACACATTCTTTAAATTAGCCCATTTGAAGTATGTTGGTTTAAAAATGGTTGCCCTATGGTGCACCATTTCGTCCAATTGAAAGTTACCGACACATTTAGTAATACAAACCAGCAGATAGCAGTGATAGCAGTGGCAGTAGTAATAATATTAACATCCAATTTCCATACACTCATCACTTCCATTTATAAAATTAAAGTAAGAAGTATAAGTGAGACTACAAAGAGTAACAGAGATGATGCCTAGGTGCATAAGAATTATTTACACCATGATGGAGCAATTCTGAACAGAATTGTTGGGAGAACTATCAGTGTATCAAAGGTGGGCGAGATGAGGAGTATAGAATAACATCATCTCTCATTCATTCTATCAGATGACATGTGAGTAATATGTTGCCTGCAGGCAACACCTGAAACGTTGCCCTTCACATTTTCTCAGCCACCTGATCAGAAAAAGGACAAAAGTAAGCAAGGTCAATAGGAAGCATCATGTAGGATTGCAATGCAAAAGATGATGGCAAATAGGATTTTGCTTGATTCTTCTTTGGTAGTTTCTCCTCAAAAAAAAAAAGTCATAAAATCACACCTCAAAATTCCAGATGTTCACAAGAGCTTACAAAAGTTGGGGAGAGCACGAGAGCTGGAGGCTATGTTAGACAAAGGTAAAGGTAAAAGTCCCCCTCGCACATACGTGCTAGTCATTTCCGGCTCTAGGGGGCGGTGCTCATCTCCGTTACAAAGCCGAAGAGCCAGTGCTGTCCGAAGACGTCTTCGTGGTCATGTGGCTGGCATGGCTAAATGCTGAAAGCGCACGGAACGCTGTTCCCTTCCCACCAAAGTGGTCCCTATTTTTCTACTTGCATTCTAACATGCTTTCGAACTGCTAGGTTGGCAGAAGCTGGGACAAGTAACAGGAGCTCACTCCGTTACACGGTGCTAAGGATTCGAACCGCCGAACTGCTGACCTTTCTGATCGACAAGCTCAGTGTCTTAGCCACTGAGCCACTGCGTCTCCTTGTTAGAGGATTAAGCTGTAAACAGTTTCTTTCCAATTAATATCATTATTACCCTCGGGCTTCAGTGAAATGCAGGCAGTAAATTTTGGACATTTTAAGAGCAGACTTAGGACTCTGTATATATTAATAATTGAATATATGTTCCCATCTAATCAAGGCAATGGAACTGCCAATTTGATAGCACCCCTTGTGTTGCCACCAAACTGCGTTAACAGTTCTGCAAAAGTTTCTCAATTTATCTCAAGGATGACATATGGCACTAATCAAAACCTGGACAAAGGTTGAATAGCTAACATATATGTGAAGGACGCTGTTGTTCCATTCTTGGGGATTTGATTGAGTAGGCTAAGATTAATGGATGATTAGGCATGTTTGCTGGGCTCAGTGGAAGAGTAACAACCGTACCAGGAGTCTTTAGGCACAGCAAGTTATAGCTACAGCCTGGGGAAATGGCAGCAAGAAAAGGCAAATAATTCATACAAATAGGCAGAGTACTAAACCCCTCCTTACATGAGATTGCAGGAGACATTTCAAGGATGAGTAGCCATCACTCTTGACTTTTAGAGGACAGGCAGAGCCTTGAAAATCTAGGTTAGGAGACACACCCACCCTCCCCAGGGCTTGCAAGAAGCAGGAGTTAAGGGAAGGGAAAGACAGAATAAATGCTGAAATGTTAGAAGTGGTCTTGGGATGCTAGAAAAAAGGATCAACAAGGGTCTAAGATACATGCTGATATCTATTGAGTCCAAAGAGAGTTTGTTATTAGCAGGTAAGTAGAATATAGAACATAAAACCATAGGGCTGGAAGGGACCTTACTCAAGGCAGGCACCTACTACCATCCTAGTCAAATTAATTGATTAACTGTTCTCACAGCCAGAAAATTTCTCCATACTTCAAGGTTCTCTCTTCAACAGGCTTCTATCCATTACTTCTTTTTATGCTCTCTGGTGATTCGGAGAATAAGTCAACCCCCTCTTCTCTGTGATTGCCCCTCAAGTACTGGAAGACTGATATTCTGTCACCCTTTATCCTTCTCTTCCATAGACTAGACTTATAGTACCTAGCTTCCTGATCTGTTCATCATACAATTTAGCCTGGAGACCCTTTATCAGTTTTCTCTGCACTTCTCCTTCTGCATCCAAATGTTCTTTAGAACTGGAGTCTTCAGCCCGAGGCTTGGGTCTGTAATGGTATCCACTGGTTTTTTTATTTTGGTTCCACCTGACTACTTTAAAAAAAAGATGAGAGGCTTGCAGACTGCAAAGCAAAATGTCAACTTCCAACATCTTCTTTGTTTCCAAGAGGGGCATCGTTTCCAGGGCCATGCTTAAGAATTGGTAAGGGTAGCATAACCTCAACAGCCTAAATGCACCTAACAGGCGGTGGGATTCAAATGTGTTTTACTACTGGTTCTGTGGGTGTGGCTTGGTAGGCGTGGCAGGGGAAGGATACTGCAAAATCTCCATTCCCTCCCCCTCCCCACTAACCTGCTTTCCAGCTCCGTTCTCCTGTGCAGGGCAACAAAAGAAGACCCAGCCGATCAGCTTGGGAGGAATTTCTGACCTACTAGCAATTTTATTCTGCTTAGAGTTGCATACTCTGGCACAGGTGAAACACAAGGGGGAGTACAATAAAGATCTAAACTAATATTATCATACTTAAATAAATAAAGCACACACTTCAAGTAGATTGTGCAACCTCCCTCCCTGAAAGCATAATGAAAGCCAAGTCTTCAGTAATTTCAGCGTTTCATAATAGTGAAGGAGTGTGCTATACTGTTACATTGAATTATATTATATTGATTATTATAATTATCTCTCCTGCCTCTCCTCACCTGTCACTGGGGTTTTAGGAATGCTAATGGTTTATTTGATACAGACATTTTGGTGCGTCTGTCAAAAGCAAATCCAGACATGTTGCTGAACCTTCCTGCTTAACAAAACTGGAGTATTGGTGGACGCTGGAAACAGGAAATCTTCCATTATTGCAGCAACAACATTAACAAGATCGATTCCTTCTTGGCCAGAGATCGGTGTTGAAGTTGATGGCAGTAGATGCTGGGAATAAATTGTTCACTATTAGACAGGGATAAATGTGGCTTCAATACCTGTCCCAGGTGACATCATAGTCCAATGTCTTGGATAAACCCACTTGGTTTATTAAGATATATGGATCATCCAAAATCTGTCTTAGCTAATACATAGTTTGCTCTTCTTCAAGTTACTGGAGAATTTGGCAAGATAAGATCTAGCCAATTGCCATTCATGTCCTATATCTGTCCAATCAACGTTTTTTGGCTTTGCAGAAAAAAGATGGTTGCTCCTCTTGTAAAGTTCCCCCTCCTTCCGTAAGTCAAAGGCTTTGTCTGGGTTAAAGAATGCATAGCTTAAAAGCCATGAATCTTGGCTCCCCCTTCCTTCAGCCTCCCCACCATTAACTCCCCAGACTGAGTTTGTTCTAGGTAGATTTATTGCGCCTCTCTTTTCTCTGCCTTCTCCCACTGCCTCTTTTGCCATCCATCCCATAAACAAAGGGAGGCTCCTGGGCCAAAAAGTCAATTGTCATGCTAACTGATGTCAGATGGAGGCCTCTTGGCCAGCGAGTAAAGAGACCCTATTGAGGCAATTTGTAGAACAAAAGAAATTTGGTTATTTGGGGACAAAAGCACATGCACAGAGCACATAAGCTCCATGCTTCGCCCCTCTAAGAAAAATCAGCCTTGCAAAACTGCAGCCTAAACTGGGATTGCTGTCTGTCTGAGATTGTTTATAACCTGCCCCTCTGAATGGCTTTTGTGGGGCATTTATTTTTATGCTCCCCTGTTTCCCCCGTAGGAAAGCTCGACTATTTTCTCCACCCCCTTATTTCAATATGCCAAGGGATGTTGAGGACATATTATGAGCGCTTTCATAAACTGATAAACCAGTGGGTCATTCTTAATGTCTTAGAAGCTAGGCCTTCACCTCTGAAGCCAGGAATTCAGCTACTTTAATGAAGAGATGAATGCTTATGTGAGGGATCTGGGCTTGGCTTTCTTGAATAGGTGTCCTTTGGCTCATTTCCCTGTGATTGTCTGACAATGGAGGAAGGGTAGAGGAACGGAATCAAAAGAATGGAGGATGGGAGGCATATGTAGGCATCTTGACCTGACACATTTACTGAGGAATACATCCCAATGATTTCAATGGGACACTTTTCTAGTCCAGCGAATTTAGAGCCAAGGCACTAGCTAAAGGTTACAAATTAATGAATGCCTACAGTGGAGGTTGGTGACCAAAAAAGAATTGATGGGTGAGAGTCTTTAGTCCACCTGCATACGCTCCAAGTTTACTCTCAGACTTACTTGCTTTCTTCTCCTGACCTTCATATATGCAGTGCCACTCATTGCTAAGTATCGGAACAGGGTTTCTTAACCTCAGCAACTCAGAGATGTATGGACTTCAATTCCCAGAATTCTGGCTGGAGGAATTTGGGGAGTTGAAGTTCACGCATCTTCAAGTTGCTGAGGTTGAGAAACATTGCTCTAGATAATTTTTTGATGCATCTTCCGATCTTTTCTTCCATCTTAATTGCCTCTCTTTCCAATGCATCTGAATCAGTCCAAGGCTTCTTGTTGGAATCTGTCCATTTAGTTATTATTTAAGGAAAGTCATACTTTCCTTTTCAGAAGAATAATGCAGAGCATATGCTTCCTTCAATTCCCCAGGTTGTTATCACAATCATCTGGATGTGTTACATTAGCTGTGGATGATGGTGGACACGTGTGGCACTGTGGAAAACCAATTTGATTTCTGGGCTGGGATCTTCAGTCTTGCATTCTGTCATCCTCTTTGGTGTTGCAATAGTGGGGGAACATTTGCATCATATAATACAAAACTGTCTTCTCTCATCTCAAATACTTATGGAAGTAAAATCTGGCCTACAGAAATACTCCCATCTCATGACTTTCAGCATTTCTATCCTATAATCGGTCCCTTCTTAGTGAAACATCTCAGGTCAACTATTTTTGTAAGGACCTAAAATATTCAGCTAGTGGGTTGAATAGTATACAGTAGGTGGCTGGCATATTTTCTAACCCACTTGTTTTGGTATCCCTCTGTGAAGCAGGTTCTCATTCACTAGGACAGGAGTCTCCAAACTTGGCAACTTTAAGACCTGTGGACTTCAACTCCCAGATTTCCCCAGCCAGCTATGCTGGAGAACTCTGGGAGCTGAAGTCCACAAGTCTTAAAGTTGCCAAGTTTGGGGACCCCTGCACTAGGATGTTACACGTGTGTAGCATGCTGCAAAAGTATAACAAAGGCTGGATTTCTTCTAATGAAGAATAGCAGCGTATTGGCCACTGACCATGGTGCTGAAAAATAAGAGCCACGATTCTGATTTTTCAGAAATTCAAACGATACTTGTGGATGTGTCATGCAGGAATCAAAGCTGCCTATGTAACCACATTGTTGTTATGGTTTGTTTGAAATAACTAAGATGGATCTTGGGAGGAGATATGCACAGATTTTATTTATATTTATAGTTTGTTGTCAACAATGAGGATCCATTGGCTGAAATTGAAAATTGATTGAAAGTGCCCTGGTAGTTAGCAGTAGTTGACTGGGCCTAAGAAATGTTTTTTTTGTCCAGAGCTAAATTGTTTGTTAAGTAAATTGATTCAGGCTCAGAAGAGGAGGACAAAAATCTTTGGTTTCATATCCTTCACCGATAATTATTAATGTTTGTTTCAGGATGCAGGTGGAATATTTGTGGGTGTTTTGCAAGTCTGTTAGAGCTTTACAAATCACCTTGGTCTTTTCCTTATCTTCTTGCATGATTCCCTGCTAAAATATGGTATAAATAAACTTGGATAGACTGGTGTAATTTAATAATTACATTATGTAGCATACCATCATTTTTTTAAAAAACAAGTTTTATTAATTTTCAAAACACACAAATCATCATTATCCATTACATGTTTAAACCTTTTTCCATTATAAATTTAACAAGTCAGATAAATTATAATTCTGTTTTAGACCATTTCCATATAAACATACAAAAACCTCTTATTCAATTTCTCTTTACTTCTCTTTACTCTTATTCAATTTCATTATTATTATTTCATCTATTTCTTTCTGACTTAGTTACCATTATTCTCATTCTATATTTCTGCAAGGTTTTATTAATTCTCCCCCCCAAAAAAAAAAAAAACATATACACACAACACACAAAACATAAAAAAATCTTTTTGAAAGTAACTTGGACCCAGGTATCTCTCTCTTCATGGACTTCAATTATATTCATGCTCATCTTACATATCATTACTTATTTTATTTACCATTCTAAGTCTTCTATATTAACTTCTCCACATATTTCACTCTTCTTAATTCTATCTTAATTAATCATCTTAATTTGAGTCATTATATTTGTATCTTTTGTCCATTCTTTATTGTCCCTTTGTCTCGTTCCTTATAAAAAAAAAAGAAGTTTCTCCTGAAATCACTAATCAGAGTATGATGCCTTTCTATCTCCCCCTAAATTAATCAAATTAACCTTTAAAATAACGCCCAATACCCAATCCGATTTTGCTTGGTACATTCTATCTAAATAGTACATCCAGAATAATTAAATACATAGTTAAACAATAGATCTAAATATTAAAAACAAATACTATAATAGAAATTTTATAATAACATCAATACCATAATCTTATTAAACTCTTTAATTAAAACTCAATATTCTAAACCTCCCCTCATATTATTAAATTTTAAAACCAATCATTATTAAACATTTCAACATTTTAATCTCTTATCAACTCTTAAACCATTTAAGTTTTCTATTTCTAGTACAATACTACAATATCATCTTATGTACCTTGCAAAATCTTTTTGAAGAAATTATACTTTATCCTTTATCCCTAAAAAATTCCTTTTTCCCATTTAATTTCAAAACTTTGTAGCTTTTCTCCACCTTTTCCCTTTCTTTCTTCTCCCAACAAACCTTTCTACCCCCCCTTCTTCTAGCCTCTGCCTTACTGGCTTCCCTTCTCTGTCGTGTTCCTTTTCCCTTTTGTTTACTATCATTATATTGATTTTGCACCTTATTTTTCCCTTTCTTAAGTGTTTTTTAAATCTTAAGTCCTTTATTTCTCTTCCTTTCCCTCTTCCTTCTTTCTTGGTCGAGTTCTGAAATTTATTAAAAATGGCTTCCTCTCCTTCTTCTTCTGCTGTCTTCATCTGTTGTAATGTTTGTTGATAGTTAATAAGCGCCATTTCTAAAAAAAAGGAAGGCTTCTTTCAAACCAGCTTTACCATTTTTTTGCTTGTTCATAATCTTTTCTCAGTTCCACAATAGAAAGAGCCATTATAAATCTTTTCTTTTCTTTTCCCCTTCTTTCTTCTTACAACAACCAGAATATTCCAAAGAAAAATAAAACAATCCCAAAGTTATCAATCAGTCCAAACCAAGGCAGAGTTCTCACTTTCTCCTCCTGGGGTAGTATCAATCAGGGAGAAAGAAAGTCCAAATCTGTTTCTTAAAATCTTATTGCAATATATTTTAGTCTTCAAGTCCTTAAGGCATCTCCTCCAACAAAGTCTTAGCATACAAATATTTTTTTTAGTCCTCTCTCTTCCCACTCATCGCTTAAAGCCAGTTTTCACCTAAAAAAATAGGTTTCTTAATATCCACTTATTTATTCCATAGGAAAAGAGGGTAAGCTTTCCTTTCAGCACCACCAAACTGCCGCTTTTTTCCTCTTCTAGAAGGTATCATTCAGAAAGTCATACTTTTCAGGAATTTTGTTAAATATGTCTTAGAGTCCTAGGAACCAAGAAAACTTTCTCCTTTCAGTAACTTTCTCCACTTCCTCCTGCGCATTCTTACCCGGCTGCCAGCTTCTTTTGTGGCGGCCATTACGGACCGCCGCTGCACCGTCTTGGGAAAAGGGGTTCTGCCGGCCGGGAGGGGTCTGCAACACCCCAAACCCCTCTCCGGATCCCCTACCTTCAGCTGCCCCTGCAGGGCAGCCTAGCTCGCACCCGTCCGGATCGAGCCCCAAAAGCGGCTAGCGCAGCAGGGATCGCGCAGCTCGCGAATCCCTGCCGCCGCGAAGCCGACAAACCGGAAGAGCATACCATCATTTTTGATTCATTCAATTCAGCACAGGTAGTCCTTGATTTATGAGCACAATTGAGCCCATATTTTCCATTGTTAACACAGTTGTTAAGTGAATCACTGCTCTTAAGTGAATCACATAGTCATTAAATGAATCCAGCTTGCCCCATTGATTTTGCTTGTTAGAAGCTAGTTGGGAAGGGTACTAATGGTGATCACATGACCCCAGGACAATGCAACTATCATAAATACATGTAAAGCGCCAAGCAACCAAACTTTGATCACATGACCATGAGGATGCTGCAATGGTTGTAAATATAAAAAATAGCCATAAGTCCCCCCTTTTCCAGTATTGTTGTAACTTTGAACGTTACTAAACAAATGGTTGTAAATTGAGGACTTAGGAATAATAATTTTTGAGATACAAAATTCTTGCAGAATTCTACCCAAAACTGTTAAAAAGTCAGCCCTTTGAGGAAGACCAGATGAGGAAACAAGACATTGGTTGGACTATTGGAACTGTATTGTTGTAGGACAGAAGAACAAAATCTTGCTTTTGCCTCCTGTTATGCCAAACAAAATCAAGTTTGATTTTCTTCCTTATGTTACTTTCCTTCCTGGGGCTGAGATTTCATTTACTATCCCTGTAACCCGCTAATAGTTTTCACATTTCTATGCTATCTTGGTCACTTCTGCACTGACCCTCATTAAGCCCACTGGCTTTATATGCCTCCAGCTTTTTTCCCATGTATCTTGAAAGCTTCGTGGCTTAAAGAAATGGTGGCATTGCAGATTTTCAAACATGAGTTGGATTTTATTCAGGGAATAGAAATAGAGTCAGGGAGGTGTGATGGGCAATATAGGAATTTGATAAATAATTAAATACACATGTGCCAAACTTTGTTCCGGCTAGGATTCATCTCATTATTTTAAATTATTTTATATCTTTTATATCCTTATACACTTATTTGACTTCTTTACTTTGAATAAAGTTCTGTAAAGGTCTACCTAACTCACATTCCAACATATTGGGGATGGATCAGGTGATTTGGAAGTCAACCTTTTCCTCCATATATATTTTTGTATGTTTCACATCTTTCATCAATGTTAAGAGAATATTTTTTTAAATGCATGTGGCTTCAATTTAAAGGGACAGCTTTTATCTTAATGAAATGAAGCCCTCCGCCCTCAGCTTCCTTTCACTATTAAAAATAATAACATCAAGTTTGTTTCCAAAACTTAAAAAGTCTCTCTTCCTCATTCTTTCTCTCGTCTGCTATAATGACAATCAAAAGAGTTCTTGATTAGTTTTAAAACATGGTTATTCATTCACTGTCTGCCAAGCATAAAACTACAGCTCATTTGTTTCCTTTCTTTGTGCAAATCACCTCGAAAGATTCGGGGTTCTAAAGCCAGGGTCTGAAAACTTGTCATTCACACTTTTAACTTCTTTCTGTTGCTTTCTTTCTATTTTTTTGTTAGGGTTTTTGTGTGTGTGTGTGCTTTTTTGTTCTCTGCTTCTTCTACAACTCCACCCTCTTTTGCAGTAACAAAGGGAAGTCTGGGAAATTCTTTAAAGCAGCCGTATCTTCCTTTAAGGCCTACATTACAAATAAGTAAGTACATTGCTGAAAAGCAACTGTGTGTGTATACTCCTTTTGAGTATATATGAATAAAAAAAAATAAAGTGGGATTTAAATTCCATTCAGTATTGATAGTGGTTTATATTTCCAGTCATGATAGTATTGACATCAGTTAATTTGAGTTGAGGGAATGTTTGCATTTTGCAATATCACATTGGAAATCTGCTATATCCTCAAATGAAGTTCTGCATGAATAATGTTGCTAGTCTCACTCCAAAGCTGCTATGCTTCCTTTCAACCCACAACTTGGTTCACAGATCCTAAACCATGGTGGGGTTAGTATGTTATGTAAGCTCAAACAGTCAGCCCTTTGAAGTAGTCTAGACTCTAGAGTCTAGACCAGGGGTCTCCAACCTTGGCAACTTTATATATTTTTTTTATAACAGTTTTTTTATTTTTTTTAAATTTTACACATCTCTTCACGTGAGCAACATGATTCCAGATTATAACACTTGTACATAGTCATACTTTCATTTCCATTAATCTTATATAATATCATCTCATATCATTATCCATTTCACTCATCTTTAAATAAAATTGCATTTCATATTTCAATTCATTAATTCAATATCAATATCATCCACACATAGGTTTTCAATTCTTTACCCCCTATTATCTCCATTTTCAGCTTACCACCTATTTTATTTTACATTACACATCATTATTATCCTTAATTTTCTCTAAACTGATATATAATAAACAATCTAAAAAGAGTATAAGTAAAATAAAGTCAATATATTGAGGATCCACATGGTATTTTTCATTCCCCTACTTTAATCATAATAAAATACTCTCATTGTACACTTCTAATATCCATCTGTATATCAACTGTATATTTTAAAATGTATATATATTTTAAAGCATCCCCCCAGTAAATCACTAAAGTAACTTCTTAATATGTCTCATTTTATCTTCACTTTACTTATAAGCATTAATAATCATATTTTTTCTTCCTTTCCACTTTCAACCTTGGCAACTTTATAACTTGTGGACTTCAACTCCCAGAATTCTGGGAGTTGAAGTCCACAAGTTATAAAGTTGCCAAGGTTGGAGATCCCTAGTCCAGACAAGAAGCACAAACCATGAGTAATAACAATACCTTCATTGTAAGGTTGTAGTAATAGATTCTTGCTAATCTGAAATAACATCCTTCCCACCTCAATTTTACAGTCCAGGATGTTTGCCATGCCTCCATTCCTTTTGTGGGCTCAGCTCCTTTTCGTCCTACTTCTTAAGGACATTCTCACAGATTATTACAACCCATACATACACTTCAGAAAATTAATAACTTGGTGGCTGCATGAAGCCATGAAATACAGTTTGGTATAACCGTGCGACCTGGTGATGACTTCATCTGAGACGTTCTGCAGAATGCCTTCTACTTGTATGTATAATGTACAATGTTGTTTTTTTGAATCTGATTTATATAAATTGATTAGAGTAGTGTCGAAGTTCTGTAAATGAATGAACAAATGAACACGCCAACCAACTCTTATTCTATTATTTTGAGCAAATTTACCTGATTGTGGATTTGTAATTTGCTGTAGTTTTAAATCTAAATCAAACTAATTGTTTTATAAATAAGGTGAATTTAACCAATGGTGCATTAAACATGATTAAACACTGAACATGTCCTAAGGTGTCCTACTAAAATTAGAGTCAGTGAGACATGTCAGGTAATCCTGATGTATTTGGGTTCTTCCAGATCATTCTGTTAATAGGAAATCTAATTTTTGTATTGAAGATTTTGTGGCTCAGAATTGAGGGAAAACTAGAAACAGGCAAGACTACAAAGAGGAAATTGGTGGATTCCTTTGCATGAAAATGGTTGATTATTGCTTTGATTGCTTGATTGATTCAGAGGTTGCATTCAGCAGGTTCTGACCAGTTCTGGAGAACCGGTAGTGGAAATTTTGAGTTAGGAGAACTGGCAAATACCACCTCTGACTGGCCCCGCCCAGGTATAGGATTCAAATTTTTAACAACCGGTTCTGTGGGCGTGGCTTGGTAGTCATGTGACTGGGTGGACATGGCTTGGTGGTCATGTTATTGGCTGGGTGTGGCCAACTCAATATCACCCACATCGAGGCATGCATCTCCTTGCCTGGCCTCTCATGACTGAGGAGATGCTGCAACAGTCGTAAGTGTGGAAAATGGTCATAAGTCACTTTTTTCAGTGCCATTGTAACTTTGAATGGTCACTCCACACAAACAAAGTACCAGCAAAGGAGGAGAAAAAAACTCCAAAGACGTTCCTGAGACAGGAAGTCTAGTCCTGCCAAGAATGTAATAAGGGTTAACGGAGAGGCAGTCTCTGTAAGCAACACCAGAATGTTTCCTTCCTGCCTTCCTTACAGGATTAGGCCAGTAATTTCTTCTAACAACCGGTTCTCTGAACTGCTTAGAATGTTAACAACCGGTTCTAACGAATAGGTGCAAACTGGTAGAATCCCACCCCTGGCCCCACCCCCATCTATTCTCTGCCTCCCGAGTCCCAGTTGATTGGCTGGGTCTTCTTTTGTTGCCCTACACAGAAGAACGGAGCTGGAAAGCAGGTTAGTGGGGTGGGGAGGGAATGGAGATTTTACAGTATCCTTCCCCTGCCATGCCCACCAAGCCCCACCCACCAAGCCACACCATGCCACCAAGCCACGCCCACAGAACCGGTAGTAAAAAAATTTGAATCCCACCACTGATATGCCATCCACTTCACTGTCCAAAGCAACTCTTACAAAGTTTATAAATAGCCACTGAAGATGAAGCAGGATACACGTTTTTTAGAATAGTTATCAAAGTTATCAAAAAGCAGGCCAAGAAAACCAATACAAATTTGTTTGTAGATGCCAGTACAACATTTCTTCTTGCATATATTGATAATCTGACTGGAGGGAGTTTTATTTCCCAGGGGAGGTGCTCTAGATCCCTACTGGGAGCATGGAAGACTTTGGAGAGAGCAGTCTTAAAACCATCCCATTTTCATATAATAAAAACTCTTTTCTCTCCAGTGCACCATTACTTTTCAATGCTTATAAAAAGAGCTATTTCAGAGGGTTTTTTTCTTCCCAAGAGTACAGTTGTGGTCTCAGTATATGTTGCCATTCTATTTTTGTTCTGTCCCTTCTTTATTTTATCATAGTCCTCTGAACAATCATGAAGTGCTTCTCTGCAGGACAAATACACACCTACACACACACATGCATTCCAATTCTTGAATTTCCAACCTGTCATTTTTTTAAAAAAAAAAAAACCAATTAGCAGTTTTGCTTGCTTAGCAACAGCAGGTAAAGAGGGTGAAACATCACACTTTTGGTTTCCCTTCAACCATTTTGCGAGGTCAGCAAATAACCTGTTCTTACAACAAGCCCTCTTTTGCCTGAGTTAGGAGATTAATGGATTAAAACAGGTGTTTTAGGCCAAGAGCTGGAAATACAACTGATAAGGTCTTAGTCCCGAGATATGGTCACATCTGATCAGGCCCACCTGGAGAACAGAACTGTCATTCAGGAATGGGAAAGGGAAAGACAAAGTGCCTGTGTTATCTGTGGTTGGCAACTCTTAAGATCAATTCAGCTGACCGCAGTTATACATCTCTCACCTGCTGCCAACCAGATAGATAATGTCCAGCACAACACACACACACACACACACAGAGAGAGAGAGAGAGAGAGAGAGAGAGAAAACATGAACAAAAAAGTATAAAGTGCATTTCCTTGGATAAGAAATGAGCATTCCTTGAGTCAGAGTAGCAGAATAACAGAGTTGGAAGGGATCTTAGAGGTCTTCTAGTCCATCCCCCTACTCAAGCAAGAGACCCCCACACCATTTTAGACAAACGGCTGTCCAGTCCTATTTAAAAGCCTCCAGGCATTTCAGCACCCACAACCTCTGGGAGGCAAATGGTTCCACTGGTTGATTGTTGATTGAATCACTTCTAAGGCAGTCAGGCAATGGATGCAAGTCCATGACCAGAGAAGGACCATTCATGGGCGACAAGAGGAGGACGTAACTCTTGACTTCAACACCTGGATGGTGGCCATCCCAGCTGATCATGAACATCACATCAACTCCCTTCTCGTTATGAGAATATGTTATAATCTTTGAATTGTGCTATCGAAGCATATTGCATTCATTTATTTAAAAAGAGATGCTATCCCTGATCCTAAACAAGGTTGGAGATTCCCAAGTTATGTTATGACTTTACAACTTTACAAGAGAACCATGTAGGACATACTATTCAGGATGTAAAATGTTCTACATGGACCACTGAGGAACAGATCTCTTGGCTTCAGCCATCTAGGAGATTCCCCTCTCTCCCCCTCCCTATCCCTCTCTCCCCCTCCTTCCCTCCCTCTCTCTCCCTCCTATAACTACAGACATGAGATGATTTCTAGCTTGGATTCTATTTTTAGGCATGTGGTTATCATCAGGATAGTGCAAACATGAGACAAAATAAAACACCGAGTCTTGGTAATGCAGTGGTTAGAATGCAGTACTGCATTCTACTTCTGCTGACTGCTGCCTGCCTGAAGTTCAATGCTCACCAGCTCAAGGTTGACTCAGCCTTCCATCTTTCTGAGGTCGGTAAAATGAGGACCCAGATTGTTGGGGGCAATAGGCTGACTCTGTAAACCACTTAGAGAGGGCTGTAAAGTGGAATATAAACCTAAGTGCTATTGCTACATGAACGAACTCCAACATCTTCAGTTTGTCCAAGAAGTGGTGTTGGTGAGCAAGGTTTCAAAAATCAAAATCAGGGATTCAAAAAATACTTGATAGAGGGAAGGTAAAGGAATATAGTACATGCTAGTCCTGGATCCAAAGAAACAAAAATTATGTAGTAGTTATTTCAGAGAAGGAGAAGCCAAGCATTGTCAAAAAGAGGGCCAACTTCAGGAGAGAATCTGAAGTTAGGGTTAGCCAATCTGGGCTGTAAAAATGCTAGATTGCAGCAGAATCATGGAGAAAATGCTAACACTTTGTTGGCATCTAGTAGTCATCCAGGTTTTTAAAGCTCAGATGCGATCGCAATAGCACTTAGACTTCCTAGTGCTTTTACAGCCCTCTCTAAGAAGTTTTACAGAGTCAGCCTATTGCCCCCAACAATCTGAGGCCTCATTTTACCAATCTTGGAAGGATGGAAGGCTGAGTCAACCTTGAGCTGGTGAGATTTGAAGTGCTGGCAGCTGGCAGTCAGCCAAAGTAGCCTGCAGTACTGCACTCTAACCACTGTACTACCATGGTTCTTGGTTGTTCTTGGTGATGATGGTTGTTCAGTTCTTCAGTTGTTTCCATTCACTGGACATCAGTAACTGCTTATTTGTGTTCTTATAAGCTTTTTCTTGGTTAATGAGCAATAGTACCTCATTACTATTGCTAGTACTCTATACCACCACTTCTTTTTTGTCTTTTAACAATACTTTCTATGTTTTGCAAGCATCAGGACTTTCTCCAGTGATGTTTGTCTCTACATTATAGGTACAAAATATTTCAGCTTTAGTTTCATTATTCTAGTGAACAGTCTCATTTTACTTTTTTCTAAACTGAATTATTCTTTCTTTTAATCCAAGGTATTCACAACCAATTTCTTCAGTACCACATTTCAAAGGCTGCATCTTTTCTTCAGTTGGCCTTCTTGATAGTCCAGATTTTATAACTGTATGTTCCGTTCATGGCCAACATACTACTATTACTACTACTACTACTACTACTAGTAGTTACTACTCTTTAAAAAAAAATTTAGACTTGTCATGGTCTTTCTCTCCCAAGTAGAGGGTGTGTCTACTTCATGGCTATAGTCATTATCTCTGGGCATTTGGAGCTTAAGAAGATAAAATCTGTTACTATTTTAACTTCTCTATCATAATATGTAGTAGAGAGCATTTGCACTCAATTCTCTCAGCTTAGGAGAGCTTTCTTAAATCTTCCAGCCTTCAATATGGCATCATCTGTATGTCTGAAACCTTTGATGGGACTCAGTGATCAAATTTTATATGTCATTTATTTTGGGTGCCACATTGAGAATATGGAATAGATATAAACACCCTTATGGCTCTGAGAACCAGAAAAAAAGCAAGCAAACACAAAGGTATTGTGTGTCAAATACTCATATTGTGAAATGCTAGAATTTTGTCAAGGGAAATGTAAAACAAAAAGAGAGAGAAGAACTGGTGGCAGAGGGATATAGTTATTCATAGGTCTAATATTTACAATTACTAGAAAAATTCAAACTGGACAAAATAATATATGTTCTGAACATTCTCAAGCCTGAGTTAGAATTGTGTAAACATGTAATAGCTAAACTTTTACTGAAATTTGAAACAGAAGAGCAAGTGATTGAATGCATGATAAAGAAGACCAAAAAGTTTGGATTATACAGATAATCCTCAAGTTGTGACTGTTTGTTTAGCAACAGTTTGAAGTTACAATAGTTACTGTCAGGTTGACTGGTTGGAAGTTTTGGTTTGGACATTCACTATTCCAGGTATGATGTCATGTCATGTCGTGTCAGTCTTTCCATCCATCCATCCATCCATCCATCCATCCATCCATCCAACCAACCAACCAACCAACCAACCAACCCAACCAACCAACATGGATTTTCCTGTAACTATTGTGCTAGTTACGTCACGGGTGTCCAATCATGACAATTTTAAGACTTCTGGACTTCAATTCCCAGAGTTTCCCAGCCAGCATTCAACTTGTAAATTTAGTGGGTGGCCATCTAAGCCTCCACTGTTCTGATGTAACATCAGCCTTCTAATACAAAGACAGTGCAGAATGTTAATGACCTTCTTTCATGGGCCCTACTTTATGGTTGCAGAGGTACAAGCTCCCTAAGCTTTTGCTTGGGCTCCAGCAAGGAAGCATGCAGGGAAGAGGCTCAAGATCTTGGTGTCGGAAGAGCTGCTTCTGAAGCAAATGCAGAGCTGGCAAGGAGGCTTTGCGAGAGCACCCAAGTCTCTTCTGAAAACAGCCGTCATCCTCCCCCCTCCGCCCCATCCTGAAAGGTCTGGTGCAAACAAGCCAAGAAAAAAGGTCAATTTAGACGTTAATGTGAGGCATACGGCTGGCTCGCTGTCTGACCTTGTGGCTCTGGTAATGATTTAACAAGAGATCTGTAAACCTGTCAGATGTGAGCATGCCTGTGTGTGTTTCTGTGTGTGTGTGTGTGTGTGTTTGACAGAAACACAGGTTCTTGCCTATGTTCCTATGTTTCACGGGAGCTTCAGCCCTTTATCTGGGCAGGAGTGGGGGAGGCAAAAAGGGAAGCCCTTTTGCTTGTGGTCTCTGTCCTGCTTAGTGTCCCCCACCTGGCCTCTCTTCAGCCATCTGCCGCGGCTGGCTGGTCCTATTGATAAAATGACACTCAATAGCTCATCTTCTTCCCCCAGCTAGGCCAGGCAACCCCAAGGGTTTGGCTCCCTGTCCATTCATAACCCTAACTGAGCCTGCTGCCTTTAAATTTATTGCTACTCCTTTTTTTCTTAAAAAACAACAACAACCATTCTTCATGTGTTTCTCCTTTTTCTTTCCATTTTAATGCGCTGGCATTTCATCATTGGGCACAATGGCTTGCAAACACTCTTCTCTCTTGGCTAATTCGAAGTCTCCCCATCATTTCTCAGAGACACAATTATATCCCTCACCCACTGTACTACCATTTGGACTAAGTTATTGCTTTGAACTCATGGCCTCTCTGTCCTAGTATTATTTTCCTCAATTGCCTTTATGTTGTAGAAAGTATCACAGTTTCGGAGAATTAAACGCAGTTCCTCACACCCTTCCCTGGTACGCACAAATGTTTTCTCTCCAAGGGTAAATCATCTCTATATGGAATTTATATTCAAGGCGGGGATATTCTTGTCCCATAGTATTTTTGTGTGTGTTGAACTTATCCATTAGTCTTCTCCAGCTTATGGCTCTTTTAGTGTGCTGGCTCTCAGTTTACTTCTCACTCAACTCATTTCTCTTCCTTCACTTTCTCTTATCCTTTTCTCTCTCTGCGTTTGCTCTCAGATGTGAACTAGATTGAGAGATGGTGAGACTTGATATTTAATATAAACAATGGATGCTGATTTTGTTTCTCCACCTGGCCCAATCATAACAGAGGACCTGATGAGAACCAAAGAGGAGCTGAACTCAGAAATGTTGTTGTTTTTGGAGCTCCACAGACTTTTGGGAGAGAAATTCTGAAAAGTGTCACCCCTCCTTCAATGCCACACTTCGAAGCTTCCTTTTACCATTTGGAATGTTCCGTTCATAGTTCACTTGATTCAACATCGTTATGTTTTGTTTGTTTCTAACTAGAATCCAGGCTGCACAAGGTCAGTTAAACTCTCATCCCCCACCATAGCCCAATATTACTAGTTTTGCAAAGCAAGCTAATGATGATAACCTATGTTCCAACTCTAACACAACCAAATCTCTAGGTATTAAAGGCCATCAGAAAGCTAAAAATCCAGGCACTTCCCTTCACAAGTACTCCAATATGGTAGGACTATCTTCTTCCATGTTTACTTGCATGGCATTTTTTTAGGATCACCTCAACTCACAAATACTTCTCCTCTCCCTCTTCCTCCCTCCTGGAAAAAACCTGGTTCATTATACGCCTTCTTCCTGAGGAATGCAAGCTCTCAGCTGGACATCCATATTTATCCTTCCAATCTCTAGTATTTGGGCAGAACTTAATGAAGGTTTGGTAATAATGACCTTCATCTCTCTTTCTCTCCACCTCAGTATCTTGAAAGTAATACAGAACTGGGCAGAAGAGGTCTGCAGTGCTGAAATAATTTCTGAAGGACCAGCAGTCAGGCTGGTGTGTAAATCAGGGGTCTCCAACCTTGGCAACTTTAAGACTTGTGGACTTCAACTCCCAGCTGGCTGAGGAACTCTGGGAGTTGAAGTCCACAAGTCTTAAAGTTGCCAAGGCTGGAGACCCCTGATCTAGAGTGTGTAGTGACTAATTGGAATTGAAAGGAACATAGAAGGGAGGAGCACTTTTGCAGGCACTAGCTTGGCCATCTAGTTTCTGACCTCCTGACCCCTGAAGATGCTGTTTGGACTCAAAGTTCATTCACTGGATTGGAAAAAGGGTCTTTTCTTGTCCTCCCCGCCTTTTCTTCTTCTTTTGTGCCCCCTCTCCCGCTGCTCTTCACGGAGGAACTCTTGTTCGGAGCTTCCCGAAAAGGAGAGTTCAATTAGCTTAGTCAATCGTCCGGAGAAGAAAAGGCCGGCACAATGTGTGGGCTTCATTCAGCCCTGCGGGGGAGGGGGCTTTGAAGGCAGGGTTTGCTCAGCCTGGGCAGAACCAAACAGATGCTAATTCACCTGCAGTGCAGAGAGCAGGCCGAGTCAATGCTTGTCTCCAAGGCAGTGGATGGTCGATCAAGCTTGTCTGAATTGATAGAAGGACTAAAAGGGGAACTCTGTGTATCTCTGTATGTGTGTGTGAGGCGGGGGGGGGGGGGGTGGAGAAGAGAGAGAATTGAATTGAAAATTCAATTCACTTCTCTTCCACTTTCTCTTATCCTTTTCTCTCTCTACCTTTGTTTCTCTTTATCTGAAGTGATGATAAGAGTTACTCTTCATTTTCACTCTTTCTCAAGGAGAGACTAAAGCAAAGGCAGTTAAGAGAATTTGTGTGTAGAAACTCCTACGGGGAAATACTTTGGAATAAAACCTAGGTTACTGCTGGAGAGATGTGCTGGTAACGGCTAACTCAACGACTCAACTCAAGTAGCAGGTTTGGGGAAAGTTCTACATTTACATAGGAAGGGACTTGACTTTGCTGGGAATCAGGTAGGCATACTGATTTTCCATTTAACCCTAACCCTAAAGTAGTATGGGACCAGAACAGTTTTATCAGCTCATTGACTCCCAGAAGAGAATGAAGAAGGCTCTTGTGGAAAATCCTGGGTGTGATAGAGGACCAGGGTAGATGATAGACGACATGCTTTTGGTTGAAATCCTAACTTTTTTTTGAAATTCCTATCCTTCCCCCTTGATGCTCCTGTATCTGAAATGTCTCTGTAGCTGGCTTTGGGACTATGTTGTGAAGAACATCCCTAAGAACATAGAATAACAGGATTGGAAAGGAATTTGGAAGTCTTCCAGTCCACCCCCCCTGCTCCAGCATGACACTCTATACCAGGGGTCTCCAACCTTAGCAACTTTAAGACTTGTGGACTTCAACTTCATCAAAGCTGCCTAAGGAATTTGGGGAGTTGAAGTCCACAAGTTTTAAACTTGCCAAGAGACCTCTGCTCTATACCATTTTAGAAAAATGGCTGTTCAATCTCTTCTTAAAAAATGTCCAGTGTTGGAGCATCCACAACTTCTGGAGGCAAGTTGTTCCACTGGTTAATTGTTCTCACAGTCAGGAAATTTCTCCTTAGTTCTAGATTGGATCTCTCCTTGATAAGTGTCCATCCGCTGCCTCTCGTCCTGCCCTCAGGTGCTTTGGATAATAGGTTGACCATCTCTTCCCTGTGAAAGCCCCTCAAATATTGGAGGACTGCTATCAAGAAGCTTGTTAACAAAGTAGGCATGCTAAACCCCGCTCTTAAAAATGGGAGCAACTACAAAAACAGTAACAAAAATGTCCATCGTTATTTTGGCCGTGGATCAGAGCTCCTGGAGCCTTTGGATTATCTGGATTTTAAAAAACAGCATAGTTCAAATATAGTAGTATAAAAAGTTTTAAACTACTAGGTTACCAATTGTTAAAATGATTTAACAACTAAACATTGTCAAAATCACTGTAACAGTGAATTGACTTGAATTAAATATAATTCACTAGTTGAGAAAACCAGTGATGTCCCAGATCTCATTTTAATAGCTATGGACATAAAAATCTGGGGGAGAGAAACAGACAAGTTAAAATATTGGTCTCAAACTACTAATAAAACACACACAAAAAATAATGGAACTTCAACAAATATCTACTACTATCAAAATTATATACTATAAACAGTTCCAGAATAGAAACCAAGTAACAAGATGATGACAGATCTTGATGAACTCTTCAAAAGCACAAATAATTATATATTTTATTCCCCCCCAGTTGTTTACTCTTAAAATACATAGGCTTACCAATACTTTTATATACCTGTCCTAATCACATTAGGTACTTTGCACAGTTAAGTATATTGTGGAGTTGAGACTGAGGTTATTTAAACAAAAGAATGCAGTTTGTGTAAATCATGTTTCATTTGTACCAAAAGCGAAACGTGAATTTACATTTATCAGTTGGGAAATCACCTTGGAAATCTCTGCATTAAGAAACTAGAAGAGCATAGTTGAACCGCCTATGTCAAAATTGTCAATGAGATTCTAAGTTTCCCAATTTGTAGAAACAAACAACCGCCCTGCAGAATATCATTCAGCCCTTAAATTGCTGCAGGATTTTATGTGAGCAGGTGCTGAATTTCTAGACAGATAAAGAACTGGTGTTTGAGTGGTTACTATAGTGGTTTTAGTTATTAGTCTTCAGTGGCAACGAAAACCTTTGATTTGTGATTCCCTGTTTGCTGTTCTAATATGTAGCGAAGGAACTTCCGTTCAGGCCTTCTTCTAAAAGCCTGACCTTTGACATCTGTCTGGCTTTAATCCAGTGTGGACAGTGGCCACTCCCCACCCGACACTGTTTTCCCCTGTGCCAGAACGCTGCCCATATTGTATCTGCCCACTATACCATAGCTGGGGTCCCCTCCCAGACTGGTTTGGGAGAGCCGTTCCCTGCCTTGTCTCCGTTCCATCAGGCACTCTTCCACTTGAACGGCTTATTAGGGAGCCTCTTTGTGGTGTAATTGGATTTATCCCCTTGTTCGTTGCCAATGAAAATGTCATTTAGCTAGAGGGAGGTGCCCATTCTTCTCCAATTAAATTCAGTCATCTCTTGAGAGAGTGTGACACTATTCAGGCTGCAACAAGCAGCTGCAACTGGAGTTGCTGAGGAAAATATGCCAAGCAAAGCTCACTTCATTCCTGGCAAATTAGGTGGCCTGAACCCAGTGTTTCTCAATCTTGTTGGCTTTTAAGATGCTTGGACTTCAACTCCCAGAATTTCCCAGTCACCAATGGTGGCTGGGGAACTCTGGGAGTTGAAGCCCTCACATTTTGAAGACAACAGGTTGGGAAATACTGCTTTAATTTGTGGGCCCTTCCAATTCAGAGAGTAAGAGGAATTATTTCCTGTATTTGCTATAGGGCAGGGGTCCCCAACCACCGGTCCCCGGACCGGTATCGGTCCGTGGAACAATTTCTATCAGGCCGCCGGTTTGCTGGGCGCCGCCATCTTGTTTTGATGAAAAAGTGCTTCCAGTGAGTTTTTCCGGGTAGAAAGCGGCGTTTGGGTGCTGAAAGAATCCTCGCGCCTTAGTTTCATCGAGGGGGGGGGGCGGCTTCGAACAAAACTAAGGCGCGAGGATTCTTTTTTTTCTTTTTTTGAGAATCAAAAAGCTTGCAATTTTATGATGCTGAACTAATATAGCAAACATATTTCTTAAGTTTGGATTTAGACAACTTTTTTTAAAAAACAAGTTTTATTAATTCTTCAAAACAAACAATACATACATACACAAAAACACAAAACATAAAAGCATAAAAAATCTCTTTTCTGAAAGTTGCTTAGTCCCGGGTTATAACTCTTGGTACAGACACAAATTCAAATTCATATTCCTTTTATATACCATTTCATATCTTATTAACATTTTCAATTTTCTATATAGCTTCTCCTCTCTTTTAAATTTTCTCAATTTTATTTTATTTATCTCCTCTCAATTCAGATATTTATTATTCTTTGTCTGTTCTATTTCCAGCCATCCTTTTATTTTTCTTCTTTAAAAAAGAAAAAAACTTCTCCTGTACACTATATGGAGTATGATGCCTTTATCTCTCTCCCTATATTTATAATACTTAATATAAAACACATAACTTACATTGGGATTCTGTCTGGTACATTCTAAAATTATACTATATTATCAAAAATGATACAAATCTAATCATTAGTATTGATATTCATTTATATCTTGAACGTTTAACACATTACTTTTCAATTAAATCACATACTTTTATGGGAGCCCTATTTTCCATAATTATTCCCCCACATCACATATTATAGCTCATTATTTCATTACAATGTTTCTCCTTCTTCTACTTCAAATCTATCATTTCACGAAAAATTTCGCTAATATACCATAGTCCGATCATTAATATTAACAATCATTTATAGCTTAAACATTTTATCCATTTCAATTAAATATCATGCCTTTGTGGGAACAATTATGCTTTCCAAAAATTATTAACCCCCCCCAATCACAATCTTAAATCATATTTCATTGCAGTACTCCTTTTTTCTTAATGAAAATTTCACTAGTTTATGTTAAATATTTTATCACATTTTAAATTACATATTAATTCCAATTTTCTATGGTTATTTCTAAATACAAATATAAAAATACAGTCTTATGTACCTTTCTAGAATCCCTTTATCAATAAAGTTTATCCATTATCTCTAAAAAACTTTTGCTTCTTAACATCTTGCTCCCCACCATTAGGGCTTCTCATCCCTTCCTTTCTCCCTTGCTTCTTCTTCTCATTGTCCTCTTTCCTTCCCCTTGTCTCTCCACCTCCTTTTTATTCTGTTTTCCCCTTTCTGTTGTTTCCTAACATAATGTCCCTTTTTCACCTTATTCTTCTCTATTTGGGTTGTTTTTCCAGATCTTAGAGTCCTCTTTTCCTTTTCTTTTTCTTTTCCCTTCTCCAACCAAAGTCATTTGTTCATCAAAGATGGCTTCTTCTTTGTCCCCTTCATCCTGTTGTTCATTCTGCTTCACATAAGTATAAACCGCCATTTCCAAAAATTGAAAAATAGTGCCAAGACCATCTTTCCCTTCTTGTTTTTCTTTTTCATATTTTTGATATATAAGTTTCAATCCATCCACAAGTGATGCCATTGTGCAGAGAAAAAGTTTTTCCAGACAACCACCCAAATGTTTTGATCAAAAATAATTCTCAAAAGTTCCAAAATCACCAAACAATCCAAACAGGCTGTTTCTTTTAAATACCTTCTTCTTCTTCACTTTCTCTTTCTGGAGTTAAAGTTTGATCACAAAGTTCCCTTTCAAATATATTTTTGGAAGTCTTATTGATGTTTAGTAACTCTTTAAAATTCTAGGCAATCTTCTCCTTATTCTCAAATTTTGCTCCAATTTTTTTCCTCTCCTTCCCACTCACAGCCAAAAGGATTTTTTCCCTCCACTATCACTTTAGGAAGGAGAGTGGAACAAAGAAAAAAACTCTCCCCTGTAAAGTATTCGCAGCTTGTAACTCTCACTAGGGACAATACATACTTAGCAGCCTTCAAGTTTCCAGGTCGCTTTCTCTTGTCTTGTCCCGGTTAGAAGCAACTTTCACTATTCTTCCGACTCTCTCCCTCCTGCACCTGCTTGTCCGGCTGCAGATTTCTTCGTGGCGGCCATTGCTGACCGCCGTTCCTCCGCCTCGGGAAAAGGGGTTTAGCTGGCTGGGGAGGGGGTCTGCGATGCCCCCAAACCCTTTCCGGATCCCCCTGTCTTCAGCTGCCTCTACGGGCAGCTATATCCCCCAGATCCAAACGGATCGGGGAACCTTGGCGAACGCAGCAGGGATCGCGCGGTGTCGCGAATCCCTGCCGCCGCCGAAAGCTTGCAAACCGGAAGTCCTGGCGTGAGGATTCTTTCAGCACGTATGGCAAGGCAAGCCGAGCGACTGTCCTGAAGCCGTCGCGAAGCCCATCGACACAGGTACAAAGGAGGAGTTGAAGGTGGCGGGGAGAAGCGGGGGACGGCTGGCTGGCCGGTCGCTCGGCTCGCCTTGCCATGAGTGCTGATGCCGGTACCGGGCCGCTGATGATTTTGTGATGCCGGTACCGGGCTGCGGCACAAAAAAGGTTGGGGGCCACTGCTATAGGGGACTGACTGCTAATTGAGTAGGTATGTTTTTCAGATCCTGATCATCATCCAGTAGTCCCTGAGTTTATATCTCACATTTGCAGTGATTCCCTTTAAGACATCTGGCCCTTTCCTTCAAGTTCCACTCCTAAAACTTTCTACATAACTATATACCGACCGAAAATGCTAGGATGGGCTGGGCGGGACAGAGAAGCATATCTATTCTAGAATCCGGAGGGAAGAATTTCATTTGCCCAGTCTGATTGATCTCCTGCAATGAAGCTGTGTAGGGAGGCTAGGCAGAACAATTGTGACTATTTCCAGGGTGTGTCCATGGTTGTGTGCCTGTGTGTCAAGTTGGTGTTCACAAGCATTGTCGGTTTTGGATTCCTTCCTGAGGATGCTTCCAATTACCAATCATTTTGAATGTTACTCAATTATGAGTCATAATCGCAGTTAAACAACCCAAAATTGGGTGCTCGTTAATAGTCATGCTTTTATGATGGTTGTCGTGTCCTTGGTTCATGGGATCACCCTTTGTAATCTTTCCCAGGGGCTTCTTGACAAGCAAACTCAATGGAGAAAGCTGGATTCACTTAACGTGACAAAAAGACCATATAAATTAATTGAAACTCACTTACTTGATTGCATCATTTAGCGATGGAAGTTCTCTCCCCAGTTGTGATGACCTGCAAATACAACAGAAGTTTGTGATTCTGAGCAAAACACGAGATGGTGTGAATGTGCAAATAGTCAGGGTAAAATGTATCGCTCTAAAATTCCATGTGATAAAATATTCCCCCAAATCCCTGACTTATGTGAATGAAAACGAGAACAGCGTATTAAGAATATCAGTCAGGAGTGGGATTCTACCAGTTGGCACCTATTTGCTAGAACCGGTTGTTAACATTCTAAGCAGTTCTGAGAACCAGTTGTTGGAAGAAATTACTGGCCTAATCCTGTAAGGAAGGCAGGAAGGAAACATTCTGGTGTTGCTTATAGAAACTGCCTCTCCGTTAACCCTTATTACATTCTTGGCAGGATTAGACTTCCTGTCTCAGGAACTTCTCTGGAGTTTTTTCCCCTCCTTTGCTGGTACTTTGCTTGTGTGGAGTGACCATTCAAAATTACAATGGCACTGAAAAAAGTGACTTATGACCCTTTTTCACACTTACGACTGTTGCAGCATCCCCACAGTCACAAGAGGCCAGGCGAGGAGATGCGTGCCTCGATGTGAGTGACATTGAGTTGGCCATGCCCAGCCAATAACATGACCACCAAGCCACGCCCACCAACTAAGCCACAGAACCGGTTGTTAAAAAATTTGAATCCCACCCGATATCAGTGTTAGTAAAACAGACTTAAGAATGCAGGGCTAAATGAAAATCTGAACGATCTTTCTGTGGGAAGCCCCTCCCTCCTAGAAGAATGAAATATTTTGGGAAATATTAAAAAAGGCAGATTATATTTCCCTAAAGGAGAAATGGAGAAAATATATTTTTAGAGGCAGAAAACAGCCCCCAAGTCTTTCTTAATAACCCACAGCGGATGGGTTAAGACAGTGGTGGCAAACCTTTTTGTTGTGATGTGCCAAATGCATGCGCGCATGCTGGCACCCACAATGCAATGCACCCCACCCCCCTGTGCATGCACGCTCAACATCCCCACCCCGCTCTCTCACCTGCACTGTGCATGCGCGTACCTCCCAGCTGATTTTTGGCCAGTTTGAGGCCGTTTTCGCCCTCCCAGAGGATCGAGGAAAGCCTCTGCAGCCTTGGGAGGCCGAAAAACGGGCCTTCCAGTAATACCGGAAGTGTTTGTTTTCAGCCTCTGGAGGGCCTCTGGAGCCTAGGGGAGGTTCGAGGGAAGCCTCTGCAGCCTTGGGAGGCTGAAAACAGGCCCGTTTCGGCACTTCTGATATTTCCAGAAGGCCTGTTCTTCGGCCTCCCAAGGCCGCAGAGGCTTCCCTCGAGCCTCAGGAGGGCGAAAACAGCCTCAAAATCAGCTGGGAGGCGCGTGCATGTGTGGTGCAGGTAAGTTTGGCTGGGGCTTGCATGCTTGCATAAATGGCTCTGCGTGTCACCTGTGCCATGTGTGCCACAGCTTTGCCCTCATGGGGATAAGAGATAAAGAACTTATTGAAAGAGATAAAGAACTTATTGAAAGAGGAAGACAACTATCTAGATCGCTCTATTCATAAGCAAAGCAAATACTGCAGGTAGAAATCCATTCAAGACAAAATATTTCAAAACTCCTTGGCAGAATGCTAGGATTAGAACAAGCAGCTCCTCACCCAAGATCCAATGCAGGACAAAAGCCATTAGCCACAATAAGAATTGTCCAAAACCCTTTCAGAACACAAGTCCCTTCACTGCACCACCCCCAGAAGAGTCCAAGCTTCAAAGTCACAGAAACCTATAAAGATCCATCCACTCATTCAGCCATTTTGTCAGCTGCCCAGAATCACATGTGGTTGGTGGTTCTGCTTCATCAATAAACCTTTTTTTCCCAATCAGCCTCCATGTTTTCAGTGTCTTTCTCCCAGCTTGGAACTGAACCAGATAGATTTTCCTTCCAACACTTCTTAGTGAAAATGTTTTTAGTACCAATTCCTTAGAGACAAAACTGTGTGTGTGTGAGAGAGAGTCTTGTTTTGCCTCCATGGATTCTCACTCCGAAAGCTCAAACTGCCCGAGGAGCTGCTGATACAATTCTACAGAGGAATTATTGAGTCTATCATCTGCACCTCTATAACTGTCTGGTTTGGTTCTGCAACACAACAGGACAGACACAGACTTCAGAGAGTAATTGAAAGCAGAAATTGAAAGAGAGAGCAGAAAAAACAATTGCTACCAAGGAATTCAGGACCTGTATACTGCACAAGTCAAAAAGAGGGCTGTGAAAATATTTACAGACCCCTCACATCCCGGACATAAACTGTTTTAATTCCTTCCCTCAAAACGACCCTATAGGGGACTGCACACCAGAACAACTAGACACAAGAACAATTTCCCCCCGAAAGCCATCACTCTGCTAAACAAATAATTCCCTCAACACTGTCCAACTATTTACAAAGTCTGCACTACTATTAACCTTCTCATCACTCCTGATCACCCATCCCCTCCCACTTATGATTGTATGACTGCAACTTTGTCGCTTTTAATCCTTACGATTTATATTGGCTGTTTCCTAGTATGATTTGATTGCTTATTGTACTCTATGACTATCATTAAGTGTTGTACCTTATGATTCTTGATGAATCTTTTCTTTTATGTACACTGAAAGCATTTGCACCAAGACAAATTTCTTGTGTGTCCAATCACACTTGGCAAATAAAAGAATTCTATTCTATTCTATTCTATTCTATTCTATTCTATTCTATTCTATTCTATTCTATTCTAGTCTAGTCTAGTCTAGTCTAGTCTAGTCTAGACTAATAAATTTGTATCATTTTTCTTAGGGCTAGTCAGCACAAGTGTCTTAAGTCCATGAACTTAAAAATTGCTAAGTTTGAAAGACAAAATGCAGATTTAACTCATGTCCTGCAAAAGAGCATATACTTTCTATCCCCCAATTTCTGATATCACTATACTAAGGGGAGCTGAGCAGATTTTTATTTGATTTGATTTGCAAGCGATATTGCTGTAGCCAATCAGAGCGAGCCTCTCCTGACTAAAATGCCCAAGCCAATCCATGCTTGCTTGCCACCTGACCCAGTAAGGTAAACTTTGTCCTGTTTCTCTGAATTCCTTCAAAAAGTGAAAATCTGCTCTGAATTGCAGAGGCGGTGCCAAGCCAGGGTGGCTCCGGTCCAGCTGCTGGTGCGAGACAAAATTGTACGCAATGATTGGTCTGCTTCAGTTGCAAAGATTTCTTGCTTGCAAAAACAGGGCTTGGCAATATATCCAACGCCCACCAGGCTCCCTTTGCAAACTTGCCTCCTCCGGTCTCCCCAATTTTCTCGTTTAGCCCAGGGGTCTTCAACCTTGGCAACTTTTAAGACTTGTGGACTTCAACTCCCAGAATTCCTCAGCTAGCTTTGCTCAAGCTCAAGGATCCATCATGTAACAAGATGTCTCCAGAGAATCCAACTATCACCTGGTGACTTCCAGATGCATCCCATTATTATTCCCATCAGTCTCAGTCAACCAGGCCTGTAGAAAAAGTCAACTATTATAAACCAATGGAAATGTGTTGCAAAATGTGTTTTGTGGATAACAGCCTCCTGTTTTGCTTGCAGATTATCATCTCCAAGTGGATATTGTCCAAATATGTTAAGTCTCATTGCATTACCTAGATATCTGAATAGCCTTCTGTAACCAGGAGTCCTCCAGACTAGTTGGACTACAATTTTCATCATCATCATCCTTCTCTAGATGCCTAAGTAGAAAGGGAGTTACCTAATGCAAGGGTCTCCAACCTTGGCAACTTTAAGACTTGTGGAGTTTGGGAGTTGCAGTCCACAAGTCTTAAAGTTGCCAAGGTTGGAGACCCCCTGGGCTAGCCTATATCAACGAAATGCTTGGGAAGACTCCACACGCCCAATTCAGATTTGCTAAAGCACTCTCAAGGTTGCTCGGTGCTGTCACCTGCCTCTTGAGGCCAAGAGCCCCACTCCCTCAGCCATTATTTTCACCCAGACAGCTTTCTGTTATTGTTGTTGTTGTTGTTGTTGTTGTTGTTGGAAAATGCCATTTCCATTCCCTCTCCGCCCGCTTAAGGAATTGCCTTCTGTAACCCCCTGAGCGCTTGTGCCGATGCATTGGCTCGCCGTACAACCTGTTCATTCACCTTGGCGCCTGAAGAGGGAGCTAATTGCACAGTTCCAACCCCTTTGCGCGAGACTCTCTCTCTCTCTCTCTCTCGAACGATGTCCGGTGATGACGTCCCTAGAAGTCGCCGGGCTGGAGACACTTGGACAGTCAGCAGAAGGAGGGAAGGCTGACGTCAGCAAAAGGAGCCCAGAGAGAGAGAGAGAGAGAGAGAGAGAGAGAGAAAGAAAGGCGAGCGGTGAGTGGGCACATGGGGGGGGGGGGCGTTGCGACTCCATCTGTACAAATCAATTTATTAGCCTTGAAACCAACGTGGAGAAAATTTGTCGGGATGTGTAAGCGTAGATAGAACTGCCGGGTTTCCCCCCACCCCCCGAAACTTGCTGGCATTTGGGAAAGGGTTAATCCGGGTCCCAGACACGCTCTTGAAGCTAACCAGACAGCCGTCGTGCCTCTGACCATGTACAGAACGTTCCTTTCCGGGGCCAGGGCGAGGATTCCCTGAGCTTTTAGTTGATCCCTCCTCTCCTCCTGTTGAGACCAAGTCGAGTATCGCGTCTTGTTTTCTAGGATTGAAGCCTTGGCATGAGGTATAATTGTGACATCATCGCTGCTTGCTAATCATTTCTCTTGCTGCTTAGTGCCTTTATATATATATCTATATCGTCTCTCTTCTATTCCTATTCCTATTCTATTCTGATTCTATTCCATTCCATTCCCATTTTTTCTATTCTATTCTATTCCCATTCTATTCCCATTCCCATTCTATTCTTTTCCCATTCCATTCCCATTCCATTCCCATTCCATTCTATTCTATTCCATTCTTGTTCCTGTTCCTATTCCCTTCCCTTCAATTCCATTCTATTCTACTGTACTCTATCATTATCAATCATCTATCTATCATCTATTTATCTCTATCATCTATCCATCTATCATCTGCCGTGTTTCTCATATAATAAGGCTGGGTCTTATTTTTTTTTGAGCCCCGACAAAACGGCTAGGACGTCTTTTCAGGGGTGAATTTATTTTTTCCCTCCCTGTGCACCCTCGCCTAGGGCATCCCACGGGCAGCTACGCCTCGTCACCAGCCACTCCCAACGGCCAATCATGGCGGAGCACGAAGGGCTCCTTACCCCCGCCAAGCACCTTTGCTGCAGATCCGGGTCAGCGGGCAGGCGTCGTTGGCGTGGATGTCCGCTGGCAGCATTTCAGCTGCTTCTCAGGCCTCCGTAGCTTCCACGTAGCTTCCACAGTTCCCACCGGTGCTGGCGCCTCTCGCCAGCGCCGTCTCCAACAACAGCGTCTGAGTCACTCCCGCTTTCCCCCCGTCCCCGTTCTTGCAACAACAGGAAAGAAAAACACATTTTGACGTACCTGGGAGTGCCGTGCGCTGCGTTTTGGTTTAATCCCAAGTGGCTGGGTGGCGTGAGAAGAGCTGAGTGAGCATCTCTGCTGCTGCTACCCTTGGTGCTCCAGCCTCGGGCTCTGCAAGTTTCCAAAAGTCCCTGTGCGCAGCCCGTTCCTGCATTCCAAGCGCGCCCAGGCCGAGCTGCAGCTGTCCCTCTCTCGCCAGCGCCGTCTCCAACAACAGCGGCAGCGGCGGCGGGAACCGTGGAAGCATTTCAGCCACTTCTCGGGTGGGGGAGCCACCTCCGTAACTTCCATGGTTCCCGCCGCTGCTGCCGCTGTTGTTGGAGACGGCGCTGGCGAGAGAGGCGCCAGCACCAGTGGGAACTGTGGAAGCTACGGAGGCCTGAGAAGCGGCTGAAACACTGCCGGCGGACATCCACGACGACGATGCCCGCCCGCTGACCCGGGTCTGCAGCAAAGGCGCTTGACGGGGGTAGGGAGCCCTCTGCGCTCCGCCATGATTGGCTGTTAGGAGCGGCTGGTGGCGAGGCATAGCTGCCTGCAGGGCACTCCTAACGGCAAGTTTCCCCCCGCCTTCCCCCCCCAATTTCGCATGTTTTAAAATAGGCCTAAATTTGGAGGGGCTTAATTTCATTTTATGCTTAGAAAACATGCTGGGTCTTCCTGTTGGGGGGGCGTATTGTTGGAGAAACACGGTATCTATCATCTATCTATCTATCTATCATCTATTTATCATTTATCATCTATATTTATCTATCTATCATCCATTCATCCATCCACCTATCCATCCATCCATCATCTATCTATCATCTATCCATCTATCTATCTAAAAGCGAAATACCACTCACTCACGCATCATCACAAAATCTCCAGAACTGTAAAGCCTACAAACTTGAAATTTGGCACGTATGTTCCTCTTGGCTTCAAGGTGCTCACTATGAAAGGATTTTTTGAGATGACCATCAGACATCGCTCTGATGCTAAGGAGTTCTACTCCCCCTCCCCACTGAAAAGAAATCTGTTCCAGATGCAAAACACAAGCAGACGAGAGGAGTTTCCATTTCTATTTCACAGCAGCAAGCAGCTTTAGTATAGAACAGTTGAGCTAAGCCACGCCCAAGCTCCTTGCTGTCTCCTTGCTCACACAGCAAATACTGTTTCAGTTTCCATGTTTCAGTTTCCAGACAGCCCTCAACTGTCTCACACACTGACAAGGCTCTAGCCAGATGAATACCGATGGATGCTGGTAGGCAGAGGCAGAATTCCACCCTCCTTATTTTCCTCCCCAATAACTAAGCCCAATCACATAGTTTCGTAGCGAACCACGGGTATAGAGCTAGTTGTTGGTATGTGCACTTTGAGTATTCATTTGTGTGGGCCCCTAATGTATCTTGTAGCATAAATAGTTGGTTAGAAGTGAGGCTTCAGGTTACTAGAAGTGAGGCTTAATAGAAACTGGAAGTGAGGCTTAAGGTTTACCTTATGGATTCATGCTGAAATGGGAACTCCCAGGTTTTGTGGGTTAATGCTTCGTATTGTCTGTGCTTGTAAAAATAAAATATTTCTCAAAAGAACATGATATATAGTCCCTTCTCAAGGTAGAAATAGGCACAAGCTGGTCTCATTGCACTGAGCTAACCTATGTGGGGGATGGGAGGGATCTTGCACCTCACGCTTTTTATTCATATATTTTCCAGATTTGCATTTAACCCCAAACTAGTAAGATTCTCTGTAGATAAGAAATTCTCTGTAGATAAGGCTGTGGGAATCTTGGGAATCCTGTTTTTTTTCCCCTAGGAATAAGAGAAAGACAAGTTTCTTTCTAGATCTAAGGACATTTTAAGCCAGACCCATTTGTTGACTAAGAAGTTACATTATGCAATTGTGTATTTTTACCTCAGCTGCTATTTATGTCATTTAAAACTTGTTACGTTGTTTTCATTGTTTTGCAGTATTGTCATGGGTGACCAAAATGCCTGAATAATATATTTATTACCTGTTTTTTGCTCTGTTGTATGTCATCCCAAGTTGCTTATTTGGTGAGACGGGCAGCTGCATAAATTGGTTTAATAAATAAAATAAAACACACATTAAATAAGTGAGATCCATCCCCATACTCCTGGCCTTTTGGAAAAGTCGAAATACTTGGTTCTGTCATTTGAACCGGAGCTCTGACATGGGCCTTGCTACACTGAGGGTGGCTGATTGGGTAGGCAAGATACCTACCTCCGAGGCCTCCCATCATCTTAGTTTTTACCTTTTCAACAATTTCAATTGTTGTGTAATACTTTTAAGCATATTACAAGTCTCCCAGAATTGCTGTATCAGTGACGGTGGCATAAAAAAAAATTCCGTAGAATATTATAATTAATTTTATTTTAAACCAATGGAGCATATCACATTTTTTTTTAAAAAAAATGTAAATCGTGGATACAAAATATCATTCAACAGATTTTCCTTTCCCTGAACCAGGAAGGAAATATCTTTTCTAAAAATGGTGCCCGTTATGAACATTTTAAAAACCGATGGCATTTTGCTTACAAGGAAAAAATATTTTTTTTAAAGTTTTAGAATTAATACTTCTGCAGATTTACTTGGCTTTAAAATCTTGTGATCAGGTAAAGTACTGAACTGGAAAGTGTTTCTAATTGAGAGAACAGGATGTGGCACTTCTGTTCTCTGGCTCAGATGAGGGTCTGGAACATTCAGTGCACAAAACATAGCTGCCATAGAATGTGACAAAAAGAATATATTTTTGAATATCTTTTAGTCATCATTCTTACTTTTTATGTGAATTATTTCAAATGTTTCTGTATGCGGTGCAAAAGTATTTCAATTAATTGTGCCCTTGAATTGTACAACATTGTAAGAAAATTGCTCATGCATAGTAGTAGATCTATACATGTGAAGGATGCAGCAGTGGAATGTTATTAGCTATTGTGTCATGTATTAGCTATTGTGATTGTGTAAGAAATGCTTTGCTGCTAGATTTATATATCATGTTGGTATATTCAACTTATTTGGGTCTATTTTAATCATATTAAAAAAAAAATCTTCACACTGTAAATTACAGGTGTGACAAAGCAAACACAAGACTGCTATAAGGATGGTGCGAATTTTGGCTAATGGAGATATTGTGCAAGATGATGACCCCCGAGTGCGACAGTCCACTCAGGTGAGGGAGAACTCATCTCGACTCGTGAGGAATGGTGTATGTATTGTGGTTTGTGCTTAGAATTATTCAGTAAAAACCTTTCTCCTAGCAGTTTGGAAATTTGAAAAAGGTGTTAGGGAATATGGGAGAATTCGAAGATTAGCTTTTTAAAGTATCTGTACCTTTTCCCAGGATCACATAGGCATCCTCTAGAGTCCCCAAGTGATTCCAGGAAAAGATAGGATTTCTTTTAAGAGTTATAGACAGGAGCTCTATTTTGTGCTTTTGAACACACTTGTTCTGACCCAAGCCTCGTTCCAATCAAATAAACACAAAGTATATAGAAAAGTAAACCTTTTTAATGCGCTTCTGGGAATTCTGTTCATTCACAGCAAAGAGTCATTAAAACTAACTATCCCAGATAAGAGCAAGTCCTCTCAAGGATGTGAAAGGCTGCCAAGAACACAAGGTTAATTGCAGGGAAATATCCAAAGCCAAAAGTCTCCGAAAACAAACCAGAATAGACAGAAATTCCACAAGAACTTGGAGTCCAAAGAACTTCTTTGCTTCCTGCAAAGAAGCCAACCCCAAAGGCTGGCTTTTATCCCTTATGGGAGGAGCCATCCCCTTGCAGCCTTATTCCCAAGTTGCCTGTGCTTCTGCAGCTGCTCTTTCCTTCGAGCAGCCCTACGCACATGCGCACTGAGCACAGGCACCCCAGGGGCCTCTTTGTCACTGCTGCCAGACTCCACAAGCTCTGCAGCAGCACCCCACTCTCTGACAGTCCTGGCCCCATCCCTGCATCACACACAGGTCCCTCGTCCGAGTCCTCGCTCTCGGAGACCTCAGCCGTCTGCACCTGCTGCCAGCGAACCACAACAACACTAAAACACCATTATGAAACTGAACTGTCTCCCAGTCCTATATTCAGCCTTGAATTAGTGCTTGATTATTCAGTTTGTTTAATCTGCTCAAAGAGAACTATTTTCAGAGCCAATTTACATATTAGAAAGATTGTACCGGTAGAAAGGACTCTGAATTGGACTAAAAGGTTTTTCTTGTCCAGAATCCTGGGTCAATCTGGTACCCTTAAATTAAATTCACAAGCAAGACATGAGCTCTCTGTGTATGTGTGTGTTAACATTAGCTGTCCATTTGAGATTTGAAAGAATAAAATTGGAAAATTGGCACAGGATGAACTTTGAGTTGCTTCAAACATGCACGCTTGCTTATTCATTTTGCAATTTCAAATGAGAATTAGCATGTTTAAATGGACTTCAGAAAGTATGGTAATGATGTGATTTCACAAGTTAGGCTGAATATGTGTGTATGTGAGAAGCATGTGAGTCCTTTGAGTGAACTTGTGTTATTCTCTTCAGGCTTTAATTCTGAAAGGAATCTGTTGAGTGTTTTAAAATACGTAGGTGGGCCATTTCTGAGAGAAAACAAGCTGTCACATTCCTGCCTTTGGCTTCTAATTAAATTATTTTCATTGCATTAATCATTGGTTTCTGTTCATCATTGCTTTCTCTTGGTGGAATCCACATGCTTTCCAAATCTGTTCAAAACTTCCAGGAGAAATGTGCAGGAATCTTTGTATCAGCAAAAGTCCATCTTGAGTTCCCCTAGGATTTGGGTTATGTTTTCCACTGTATTTTAATGCCTTGAGTCAGGGGTGGGCTGCTGGGGGCTTTCAGGGGCTCGGGTGATCCCCTAGCTAAGACTCCTACTCCTGGCTGGCTCCGCCACGCCACGCCATGCCCCACCCAACCCCACTCCGCCCCATCCTACCTTATAGATCTACCTACTGTCCTCGCCTCTTCTCCTTCAACCACTCACGTCTGGCTCCCTCACTCATTTGGCAGCTTTTGTCAGCCCGATACCGCACTCCCCAGCTCCGGCTTCCTCACTCCTTAGATGAGTTGCCATGGCCCGTGGGTTGGGGGGGGTGAGGCTGCGATGGTCTCCTTTCGGCCTTTACGGGCCAGGCCCAGCTCAGGGGTTCTGCGCGCGCCTGCTGCATGAGGCTCGAGGCTTGGGGTACAGAGTTTCTGATGATTGCCTTTCAGGCTTGCTGCATTTGGCCGGGGGCTCGTGGTAGGGACTGTGGGGTGGGGAAAGAATGTGACAAGACAGGTGCCGTTTCCTGCGGTGGAGAGAAGTTCCGTGATCGCTCAGGGAGACACATGACATGACTGAGACACTGGCCCGGCCTGGCCACTTGTCTCCACCACTTCTGTTGCTGCCTCTATTGGCTTCACAAGACCCCGCGAGAGCTCTCACAACGTCTTATGCAGCCCAATACAAGCTCTGCACAGTGACCGCTATTCGCAGCCACCGGCAACAGCAGCGGTGGCGGCTGAGTCGGGCTTAGGGCGGAGCCGTGGAACGGGTTGTGAACAGCAGATGGGCGGCAGAGGGGGATCTGGTCCTTGCCACTGTTCCATTGCCGCCTTCACTGCTGAGCTGCCGCCTCTCCCTCTGCCTCCCCCCCAGGTGTAGCCAGACCCCCGAGCCCTTTAAAACTAAAAGCCCATTATGGTAGCTTTGCAAGGACAAAATGCTGGCTCAGTCTGGATGGCCCATCAAAGGTGGGGAGGACCTCCGCTCTGCCTCTAACACGGAGTTTCCCCCCCACCTTTAATGAGCCATCATCAAGGACCGAGCCAGCCTTTTGTTCTTGCAAAGCTACCATGATGGGCTTTTAGTTTTAAATCCTTTCACGGAAGTAGCGGCAGGGAGCAACTTTACCAGTTTTTGTCAGATTTAACAAGATTAACAGAGTTGGAAGGGACAATTATGAAAAAATAAAAAGTACACACAAAGCCAGAGTAATAAAAATATCTAAACAGCATACTGTCAACCAAGTAACTAATTCTTAAGGAGCAGTCAGACTCACTTTCATTCTCCAAAAATTTTAGGAAAGCAGGGTCATCCTTGGATGACAACAGAGAAGGGCTTTTCCGATCTTGGCAACGGAAGGTCTAGGAATTATGGATGCTGAAGTCCAGAAAGCCTCCTTACATTTTTCTTAGCTTATATATATATATAAATTGGTTTTGGAAAAGGGGCAATTCTCAGCATAATGCCAGTTTCACAACCGACGACCTCATTTAGCAACCGTTCAGTTACAACGACGATGACCAAAAAAAAAAAAAAAAGCTTTGCAACCCATCCTCGTATTTGTGACCTTTGCAGGTCTGTAAAGCAGAAGAAAGCTAAAATAAAAGTTGTAAGCCCAGTTGCGGTATTGCTTAGCGACATCTTCGCTTAGCGGCTAAGCTGCTGGTCCCAATTGTGGTTGCTAAACAAGGACTACCTGTAGTCCTCTTGGCGCTTGATATTCCTTAGCCCGGCCCACCAGGTATCTTTCTCTGTGAAATGACCTCTAATTTGCCTAAAGTGCTGTATTTCGGACTCCTCCCTTTTACAGTTCCCTTTCTGTGGCTTGAAAGACGGCTTCTTGTGCTCATTCCCTTTCTCCTGCTTGGTCTCCACAGGGCTTTTTCAACGCAGCCTCAAACGCTGGTCCTAACCCACCACAGCAGCAGCAGCAGCAGCAGCAGCGCCAGAATGCGAGGCCCGGGGAGCGTTCGCCATTTTCAGACATCAACCAGCAGCTGGTGAACATGGGTTTCCCCACTTGGCACCTTGGCAACCAGGTGGTGGAGCCCGTGATGTCCATTTTGCTGCTCTTCCTGCTCATGATGGTGGGCGTGCGTGGCTTACTCTTGGTGGGCCTCATTTATGTCATCTCCCACCTAAGCCAGCGATGACACGAACTCCTGCACAGACTACCAGTTGCCTGAGGGACTCGGAGCCAAAATATTTTTGCCCAGCGTACGGCCGTGGGTTAGAGAAGAGAGTATGTATGTCCACGTATGTGCGTGTTTGAAACAAATTCTCCTTGCTCGAGAACTTTTGTAAACAGTTGTTTCCAAGAGACAGAATGAAGCAACTTTTGGAGTATACGAGCTAAGGAAGATAATATAGCCTCTTCTTTTCTTTCTCTAGCTTGAAATGAGCCATTTTTTCATTCGGGGCCCATGATATTCCGGTAGGAATGATAGCTTTTGTTTTTGCTGAGGGTACCATCTCACGGTTATCAAGGGAACTTTATTTAGGATTTTCTGACAGTGAAAGCTCAACCTCTGATAGAGAAACATTTAAAAGGCAGGTTTAAAAAAAAACAAAAAAAAACCAGGTGGGAAATCATGCCTTCCATATAGGTGGGAGAACAGAGCAGTTGCATCGAGATCACTGCATTTTTATAAACCGAGCCTCTTGGTGTGGAATATTCAAAGGTGACTCCTCAAGTGTTTATCTGGAGGCTGCCTGATGCCTCAGTCAGGCCATCATCCTTTTGTAATATTAAATAAAGAATGCAAATGCAGTGTTTCTATGTGTTGGGGTGGGGGTTGTTACCAAATGAGACTGCAATTTATGTATGTAAAACGATACATTGCTTCAAATAAGCAGAATTAGTGGGACAGAGCAAATATCCATGTGTAACTTGATGAAACAGTGCCCCCAAATGCTTTTTCTGCTAGTATTGGCTGCTTCCTAAAATAGTGCAGAGGAACTGAGTCGAAGCAAAGAAAATGCTTTGCTTTATGTTCCATAAAGTTATTTGTAAAACCACCATCAAGAATCTTGATTCTAATTACTGGTATATACTATTTTTTCCTCTCTTTATATTTCCCTTCTTAGCAGAGTATAGTTGCATTTCTTTCTTTTCTTTTTTTCATTTTGGCCTATTCGCACGAAAAAGAAATAAAAAAATATCTACCTGCTTCAGCTCAATTTTTTATTTTGAAAATTTAGGGTGACTTGCAATATATTTAAAGATAACAATTAAAAATTAATCTATAGCTCTTAATTTAGTTAATAAAACATCATATAGGACAGCAAAAATCTATTTCCGTTTGAAAAAGATTCTAGTTTTAAAAATGGGGGAAATTGTTGAAATAATAAATATTTGAGGAGCTGCAAGAGAAAAACAAGGTGTGTGTGTGTGTGTGTGTGTGGTTTTTTTTGGGGAAAAATCAAGCTGTAACTTAACATAGTGAATTTCAGTTCCATAAAGCCTTTTTCCTAATTTCCACTAATTAAAATGTAAGAGTGAAACAATGGGTTTAGCTGCTTGTCACATACGTAATTCATAAGATTGTACTATGAGAAGGAATTCCTAAATGTAAGGGGGAATTTAATGGAACAGTGAGTTGATCAAAGGATGCCCCCAAATGAATTTCATATTTCAAATGGCAAATTCAAATAATCTCAAGTGTAGGTCTCTGTGTACAATAAATATATCTGTCTGCCATTGTAGTTTTCTAGATCTGAAATGCAATCAGTTTATGTAATGCAATAGGGCTATTGTGAGTGAGCTATATAAAAAAAACTTTTTAATAAAAAATATCACTCATTTTGGGAGAAGAATACAGGTAGCCCACAACTTATGACCACAAATGAGCCCAAAATTAATGTTGCTAAGTGTTACATTTATATGTTGCTAAGTGTTATATCGCCCCATTTTTATGACTTTTCTTGCCACATTTGTTAAGTGAATCACTGTAGTTGTTAAGTTAGTAACATGGTTGTTAAGTGAATCTGGCTTCCCCATGGACTTTGCTTGTTGGAAGGTTGCAAAAGGTGATCACATGACTCCAGGGACACTGCAGTCGTCATAACTGTGAGTCAGTTGTCAAGCATCCAAATGTAAATCATGTAATCATGGGGATGCTTACAATGGTCATAAGTGTGAAAAAGACATAAATCACTTTTTTTCAGTGCTGTTGTAACTTGGAACAGTCACTAAGTAAACTGTTGTAAGTCAAGGACTACCTGTAGTCAATAAGAAATAGACTCCCAAAACACATTTCAGGGGCTCCTGAAAATGTCTTATTCAGAAGTGCAAAAGTTTGAAATGGAAACCTTGGATGTCTAGTTCAATTACACTATATTTCCCTTCTACCTTGGTCAGGTGTCAACCTGGAGTACTGGAAGTACTGGTAGCTTAAATGGGGTAACATACAGATTGTGTCCAAAATCTGGGACCTGTGAGTCAGAGGTGGTATTCAGCAGGTTCTGACCAGTTCTGGAGAACCAGTAGCGGAAATTTTGAGTAGTTTGGAGAACCAGCAAATCCTACCTCTGACTGGCCCCGCCCCCATCTGTTCTCTGCCTCCCGAGTCCCAGCTGATTGGCTGGGTCTTCTTTTGTTGCTCTGCACAGGAGAATGGAGCTGGAAAGCAGGTTAGTGGGGTGGGGAGGGAATGGGGATTTTGCAGTATCCTTCTCCTGCCACGCCCACCAAGCCATACCATGCCCACCAAGCCATGCCCACAGAACCGGTAGTCAATTTTGTCACTGCTATGAATCCCGTGGAACTGAAATTTGGCAAAGTTTATAATACATTGCATAATATAAAGCAGGGGTCCCCAAACTTGGCAACTAAGACTTGTAGACTTCAACTCCCAGAATTCCTCAGCCAGCTTTGCTGTTGTGAGGAAAATAGGAGGAGGAAGGTATATTAGATATGTTCACCACCTTGAGTTATTTATAAAAATAATAATAAAAGCGGGATAATAAATAAAATATTCTTATAGCTCAATATTGAGACTAAACAGTAAGCAACTGGATCATAGCTTTTTCACACCCCACCCTCGTCCTGAGGGAAAAGATAATGTGAACCAGCAGGTTTCATGAATTTACAGATGATCTTGAAGAAGTGAAGTTGGGTGTGCAAAATGTTTTGGGCAGAAATGTAAGGCCATGTTTTGAGTTCATGTTCTCGCTGTTAGGAAATTTCTCCTTTTTTTCTAGGTTTGTTTCTTTCCTTGTTTAGTTTCTAACCATTGTTTCTTGTCTTGCATTCTGGTGCTTTGGAAAATAGGAAGACTGTTATCAGGTCACCCCTAGTCCTTCTTTTCACTAAACTAGACATACCCAAATCATGTAATGGCTCTTTGGACGTTTTAGCCTTCGGGCCCCTAAAGCTAAAAGTTTCGGTTTAGTTGAAACTATTATGAAAAGTGACCATGATTCTGTGGAACGCTGCAAACGGCTGCCAAATGACCAAATGACCAATGCCCCAAATTTAATTGCATGATTGCAGGGTGGGGGAGGAACTGTAGGAATTTCAAATCCAAGCCATAAGCCTCCAGAAAAGTCCATCATAACTGTTGGTTCTAAGACAAAGAATACCTGTATACCAGTGATGGGATTGAATTTTTTTTACTACCAGTTCTGTGGGTGTGGCTAAGTGGGTGTGGCTATGTGACTGGGTGGGTGTGCCTTTTTTTTTTTTTTTGCAGCCAACCCTCCCCCCACCTGTTTTTTGGGCCTTCTGGGCCTCAGAGGATCCTCGGGGTGTGTGTGCATTTTTGATCCCAGAAGGCTCCTTTGGGACTCTGGAAGGCAAAAAATGGAGGGGGGTCTGAGCCCCTCCATTTTTTGCCATCCTGGGCCTCAGCAAGGGGAATCCTGGCACAGCTGATCGTATGAACAGCTGATTGTCGGGAGGGAAAGAAAAGAAAGAAATACCTTAAGGCAGTGGCCCCCAAACTTTTTTGCCGCGCCCCGGTACCGCATCACAAAATGATCCGCGGCCCGGTACCGGCATCAGCACGCATGACAAGGCAAGGCGAGCCGAGCGACTGGCCAGCCAGCCGTCCCCCGCTTCTCCCTGCACCTTCAACTCCTCCTTTGTACCTTTGTCGATGGGCTTCGCTTCGGGATGGCTTCGGGACGGTCACTCGGCTCGCCTTGCCTTGGGTGCTGAAAGAATCCTCGCGCCTTAGTTTCGTTCAAGCTCCCCTTTGATGAAACTAAGGCGCGAGGATTCCTTTAGGACACAACGCCGCTTCCAACCGGAAAAGCTCACCCGAAGCACTTTCTCGTCAAACAAGATGGCGGCGCCCAGCAAACCGGCGGCCCGTAGGAAATGTTCCACGGACCGGTGCCGGTCCGCAGCCCAGTGGTTGGGGACCCCTGCCTTAAGGGGCAGGCGTCAGGCAGGCGGGGTGAGCAAGCATCGGGCGGGCAGGACAAGCAAGCCAGTGGCGACTGGGCGACCGGGTCGGGGGTGTGGCCAGCCAGAACTTACTACCATTTTGGCGACCCACGCCAAATCCTTGCTATTGGTTCGCCTGATCCGGTGTTAACCAGCTGAATACCACAACTGCTGTATACCCACAAAACAGTCTGTACAGGTAGTCATCCACAACAGCTTGTTTAGTGACTGTTCAAAGTTACAAACAGCACTCAAAAAAGCAACTTATGACCATTTTTCGCACTTACAACCATGGCAGCATCTCCATGGTCACATGATCAAAATTTGCACGCTTGTCAAACTGACTCATATTGATGACGGTTGTAGTGTCCTGGGACCATGTAATCCTCTTTTTGTGACCTGACAAGGAAAGTCAATGCAAAAATCAGATTCATTTAACAATTGTGTTACTGACTTAACCACTGCAGTGATTTACTTAACAACCAAGAAAGGTTGGGGCAAAATTCACTTAACAAACATCTTAGCAACAGAAACATTGGGTTTAATTGTGTCATAAGTCGAAAACTATGGGAAGCTGTAGATGGAATAACACAACTCGGTACCTTTCTAGGGAGGATTGTGTGGCACAGACAATGCTAGGTTGCATTTTCTCCTGTCTGTTTCTGCAACAACACAACAAAAAAGGATAAACTTTTCAATGGTACAATTTCGTTTCTTTTATTATCCTTTTTATTTAGAATTTATTATTCTCACCCTGCTAGTAATTTCTGGTCATATATGCCTTCTTCTGAATTCTCAGAAATCATCCATCAAGGCACTGCTTTGAGTGGACTCGTACATTCTGGAGCAGGGAGTCTCCAACCGTGGCAACTTTAAGACTTGTGGACTTCAACTCCCAGAATTCCTCAGCCAGCCAGGTCCACAGGTCTTAAAGTTCCCACAGCTGAGGATCCCTGTAATCTGGAGCAACCTGCAATTGACTCTATCTTCTTGATCTTTCAATCCTTTGAATTAAATGACAATATGGGTATGTTTCTTCCCTCTTTGTAGTAAAATGATAATGATGATGATGATAATAATAATAGTAGTAGTAATAATAATAATAATAATAATAATATAAAAAATACAGAAAATATGTTTGCAATATTGCTCTTGAAATACAGTTCCAATCCCTGCCTTTGGAACAATCGCTCAAGGGATATATCGGTTAATCTAGAATTTGTTTTTGTTTTTTTAATCTCCACTTTAGCCATTTCTGTTTTTCCCATTTCCACCACTAGATGTCATTGACCTATTGCTTTATTACTAACGCGTGAGATTCGATGTGCAGTGAAATTAGACATGTGGAACAAAAAGCCACTGAGAAAGATGCTGAGATTTAATGAGTGACACCTAGGAGAATAAGTCAAGGGAAGATGCTGGTATTCCTGTATTTCCATATTGGGTTAGCCTGAACATGTTCTCAAGAACCTACAGCAGAAATAGCTGCAACCAACATATTCCACCTTAAACAGAAGGTACCTGCTGTCTTAGGGGCCATTTCCATAGGGGGAAAGTGATGCTACATACATGAAAAATCCATGTCATCATCTGTGGGATATTATCATGTGCATATTGCCGTTATGTGTTCAACTGAACACCAGCTATATCTATCTCTAAAAAGAGATCCAACGGCAATGGTGAATAGAGTGAGGTCAAATTTCTTTTAGATAGGGCTCATACCTATAGTATCTTCTAATCTAATGTATCTCTAAAAAAACCCAAAAAGTAACTGTCTGATTTGGTTCTGCAACTCAAGACAGACAAAGACTTCAGAGGATAATTAGGACTGCAGAAAAAACAATTACTACCAACCTGCCTTCCATCGAGGACCTGTATACTGCACGAGTCAAAAAGAGGGCTGTGAAAATATTTACAGACCCCTCACATCCTGGACATAAACTATTTCAACTCCTTCCCTCAAAACGACGCTATAGGGGACTGCACACCAGAACAACTAGACACAAGGATAGTTTTTCCCCGAAAGCCATCACTCTGCTAAACAAATAATTCCCGCAACACTGTTCAACTATTTACAAAGTGTACACTACTATTACTGTTAATCTTCTCATCACTCCTTATCACCCATCCCCTCCCACTTGTGACTGTATGACTGTAACTTTGTTGCTTGTATCCTTAATATTGACTGTTTCCTAGTATGATTTGATTGCTTATTTGTACCCCATTAAGTGTTGTACCTGATGATTCTTGACTCTTGACAAATGTATCTTTTCTTTTATGTACACCGAGAGCATTTGCACCAAGACAAATTCCTTGTGTGTTCAATCACACTTGGCCAATAAAGGATTAATTAATTCATTAAGTCATCCATCCATCCATCCGTTAAAAAAGGATACAGGTAATCCTTGACTTACAACTGCTCATTTAGTGGCCATTCGAATTTCCAGATCACTGAAAAAAAAAAAGACTTCTTACCATTTTTTATACTTACGACCGTTGCAGCATCCCCATGGGTCACGTGATCAAAACTGCGATGCTTGGCAACCAACTCATATTTATGACGATTGCCTTTTGCGACCTGCTGACAAGCAAAGTCAATGGCGGAAACCAGATTCACTTAACGACTGTGTTACTAACATAACAACTGCACTGGTTCATTCAACAACTGTGGCAAGAAAGGTTGTACAATGGGTCGAAGGTCACTTAACAATCAATCAGACGTTTATGGTCAATGCACAACGTGTGTACAATGAAATTAAAAACGTCTCACTTAGCAACATAAATTTTGGGCTCTGTCGTTGTCGTAAGTCGAGGACGACCCATCCAAGCTTCTGATCTTTTGAAATTTCTTTTGAACATCTATTTCCATGCACCTGTCCTGTATGTCAATGACTTTGCCAGGGTGATGAAGCCCATCTTTACAAGCTACAGTCATAGCCCGGAGCTGTGACTATGAAATACTGGCTTTAAATTTATATCATCTTTTCTCTCTGTTTCGATCTTGAGAGCAGGAAATTCCTGTGATGTTGTGATCCCTGTACAGTGCCTACCGACGTCTTTGGAGGTCTGCTGGGCTCCTTGCTCCATCAGATTTTTAACACTTTTAAATTTATTATAACTCCTTTTTTTTGCGGGAGGTGTGTGTGTGTGTGTGTGTGTGTAGGGAGTAAGCCGCATATGCTGCAGAATAAATCTCTTAACATCGTTTTTTGTTTCCAAGAATATCTCAGGGGCCCGGAGCTCTTTTAGAAAATATAAAGGAGGGGTGGTTGGAAGCCAATGTTTTTAGAAACATCCTTATCCAGAAGGAGAATGAAGATCCCATGAGATAGCCAAAAAAAAAAAAAAAAAAAAGGAGTGAAAGGACTCTACAGGGTAGCATTCTGAGGCTTTATAACTGATTATACCTCTCATGGCCACCATTTTGTGATGGGAGATTGAGATGCCAACCCTCAATTCTTTTCCCAAGAGAGTCCCCATAATAGTCTCAACAGAGAAACTCTGACATGATATATTACATAACCCCACACTATAGTGCTTATCCAGGGCTATTTTCCAGTTTTCTAGCAGGTATCTCTCTCTCTCTTCCCCCCCTCCTTCCCTCTCTCCCTTTTATTTAAGGGACATACAATCTGGAGTGACTATGAAATTGATTGCAGTAGCAATGTTGGAAGTGAAGCTGATGAATCTCCTGCCTAGCCATGATGGGTAAGAGGGGATTTGAGCAGTTTGAGAGGGAAGTATTAGTCATCTTCAGTCTCCAGCTCCATTGTTTCAAACAGCTTTGGAGAGAATAAATCACAGCCTTACTTGGATCAAGTAGTAAATGGTTCCTTTCAATGTAACATCCTTGTTATATACATGCTTGGATTGCAATTTATGTATTGTATATATTATTTGTATTCTGCTGCTGTTGTTATTTGTGTGTACACTCATATTCTCCCCAGTGCAAATGTTTCTGGATCTCCTGTAATCAAAAGAAGAGACTGGATCAGATATGTCACCAGGGTAAAAACCAAACCAAAACAAACCCAGAGACGAAACTTCCTCGTTGTAAAAAAATAATAATAATCTGTATAACTATGAAATCTATACATATAAAAGCAAAATACCACTCACTCATGCATCATCACAAAATCTCTAGAACCATAAAGCCTACAAATTTGAAATTTGGCACATATGTTCCTTTTGGCTTCTAGGTGCTCACTAAGAAAGGATTTTTCGAAATGACCATCAGAGCATTAGTATTTCCTATATTATTATTATTATTATTAACACGCTCTGATGCTAAGGAGTTCTACTCCCTCTCCCAACCTGAAAAGAAATCTGTTCCAAATGCAAAACACAAGCAGAGGAGAAGAGTTTCAGTTTTAGTTTCACAGCAGCAAGCAGCTTTAGTACAGAACAGTTGAGCTAAGCCACGCCCAGGCTCCTTGCTGTCTCCTTGTTCACACAGCAAATACTGTTTCAGTTTCCATGTTTCAGTTTCCAAACAGCCCTCAACTCTCTCACACACTGACAGGATGCTAGCCCGATGAATCAACGATGGATAGTGGTAGACAGAGGCACAATTCCCCCCTGCTTATTTTCCTCCCCCAAAACTAAGCCCGGTCACATAGTTTTGGAGCGTAGCATGGATATAGAACTAGTATTTTATATATGCTGGGATTTATTTATTTTTACTCATTGGTTGCAACCTAAAATACTGTATATCCCTTTACCAAGAAAAAAGCTCCATTGTGCAAATGATTCTGAGATGTTCTCTTCAGAATTAGTGGCATGTTCTTGCACTTTTTGGAATGACCAGGGATCATTCACTGCCAAATACAGCACAGGCCTTCATATACCAGCTTTAATAAAGAAAATCAGGAGATGGGGAAGTAGCAGGGGAGTATTAAAATGTTTCAGGAAGTGCCAGTCTTGTTTTGAGAAGGCCAACATGTCTTTCTATTGATTCAATTGACTCTAGTTAAGCACAGTTGTGAAGTGTTTGAAATACTGCAATTGTACACTCTGATCCTTCCATCTTTTGTCACTTTTGCTGATAAATAAGACAAAGGAAATAGTAGGAAAGAAAGGAAGAAGATTTCTGGAAGAACCTTCAGTGGTTTGCTCCAGGTATGCTGATTTCTCTGCTAGATCAAGTTTTTTTTGGGGAAAAATCATTTCTGGGGTTTACAATGGAAGTCAGATTCAAAGCACTGGTTGGTTAATCTTGATAGTGCCAGAAGGAAACATCATAAGTCACTTTTTTCAGTGCCATTGTAACTTCGAACTGCCACTAAACAAATGGTTATAAGTGGAGGACTCCCTATACTGGAAGATAGTTATCATGTCCCTCCAATTTTTCTCTTTGATAAACTAAGATATACCTAACTCCCTCAGCTTTCCCGGGGGAAATGCAAAAATGATTTATGTAGCATTTACTAAGTGAACAAAGTCCAGACCTCACCCCATGCAAGCTGGGATGTAGTCAAGGCATGTAGAACTGCTGCTGTTTCTAACTATCTCAGGAATGGCTGTAACTGGTGCATGGAACAGGACTATACAAATACATTCCTTGTTATTGCCACTCAGACACAAGTTAAGGAGCCATTCCCGGACTCTGGGTTGACTGTTTTGGGGTGAGAGAAGTACAGCTTATCTAGAAGGAGCTAAAAACTCAACCTTCCAAACTTAGTTGTTACAGCACCACATATCATTGCCCATATAGCACCGTCCACGATTCCTACAGTATATTCTTTTCACGGAGCACCTCTTTCCTGTTTAGCTGATGATTATGTGGACAGTTGCCGGAATAACAGCCTGCGAATGATCTGTGGTTTTGGAATCCCTTCTAAGAGCGAATGATTTTTTCCCCTTTCAACAGCGGGATAATTGTGGGGAGCTTCATCATCAGAGGAGAAACGCAGCAAAGGAATTCTTCAGTTAACTTTGGAAAATCCTGCTCTTTTAGCACATATGTTTGATATAAAAGCAAATCTAGGATCATTTAAATTTTAAATAGCCAGCGAACTCCCTCTGTCTCTGTCATCTTGCCAAAGAGAATTTATGAAATTAGACTAAAGCCAGGTAGTTCATTTCATCAAGAATTTTAGTTTGCTTTCTCCCCTCCCCTTCACCATTTGCCACCCATCTTGTTAAATGGGGTTGTTATGTGTCAGATACAGTATAATCTTTCTCTCTCGCTTCGCAGCAATGGCTGAGTTTTTTCCCCCTCTCCTGCCCACTGGGGAAGGAAATGCTCTTCAGCTTATTCAATAGACTGCGTGTGAAAGTTGACTGATACCAGTAATTCATTGTCTGGCCCTGGGTATCTGCAGGATGTGGTGGAACAGTCAAGATGGGACTGTGCCTCTGTGATCAAAGCAGGGGTGGGATTCAAAAATTTTAACGACCGGTTCTGTGGGCGTGGCTTGGGTGGTGGGCATGGCTTGGTGGTCATGTGACTGGGTGGACATGGCTTGGTGGTCATGTTATTGGCTGGGGGTGGTCAACTCAATATCACTCACATCGAGGTACGCATCTCCTTGCCTGGCCTCTCGTGACTGTGGGGATGCTGCAGCAGTCGTAAGTGTGAAAAAGGGTCATAAGTCACTTTTTCAGTGCTATTGTAACTTTGAATGGTCACTCCACACAAGCAAAGTATCAGCAAAGGAGGGGAAAAAACCTCCAGAGATGTTTCTGAGACAGGAAGTCTAGTCCTGCCAAGAATGTAATAAGGGTTAACGGAGAGGCAGTTTCTGTAAGCAACACCAAAATGTTTCCTTCCTGCCTTCCTTACAGGATTAGGCCAGTAATTTCTTCTAACAACTGGTTCTCTGAACTGCTTAGAATGTTAACAACCGGTTCTAGCGAATAGGTGTGAACTGGTAGAATCCCACCCCTGGATCAAAGCTTTGCCCAATATTTATGCACAACACACCTTTGGGGCCACCATATTTGTCCCTGAACTGCTGAGCTTATTTACTTTCCACTCAGTTCCGATGCAAGAGGACTTGGTGCAATGGTGCTGTTGGAGGAGGATTTCCAGCTCTGTGGAGTTTAAGTTTGAAGCCGTCTCCTACTGCAGTGTTTCTCAACCTTGGCAAACTTGAAGAGGTGTGGACTTCAGCTCCCAGACTTCCCAAGCCATGTTCGAGTTCATAAATCTTCACGTTGTCAAAAGTTGAGAAACACTGTTCTGGTGTTTGGAAATAGCCCCACCCATCTTCTGATTCTTGAGTTCTTGCTTCTCCCTTTTTATACTGAGGGACAGAGGTGGTGTTCAGCAGGTTCTGACCAGCTCTGGAGAACCAGCAGCGGAAATTTTGAGTAGTTTGGAGAACTGGCCAATCCCACCTCTGACTGGCCCCGCCCCCATCTCTTCTCTGACTCCCATTGAGTCCCAGCTGATCGGCTGGGTCTTTTTTGGTTGCTCTGCACAGGAGAACGGAGCTGGAAAGCAGGTTAGTCGGCTGAGGACAGAATGGGGATTTTGCAGTAACCTGCCACGCCCACCAAGCCACGCCCACCAAGCCACATCACACCCACCAAGCCATGCCCACAGAACCAGTCGTAATTTTTTTTTAATTCCACCACTGCTGAGGGACCTCAGCACCTTGCCCATCTTTCTAACCTAAAGGATGCTTGATTATCACACAGACTTTTTCCAAAAATCAAATAAATTATAAAAATAGGTACTGGCTGGCTGGCTATGGAAAGCCAGTGTGGTGCAGAAGTTAAAGAGGATAGATAGTCTAAGGAGGAAGAGACCAATGCTTCAGTGTACCTACAGCCATGGAAACTCACTGGATAATTTTGTTGAGGCTTATTTTCCTTCACAGGAAGGCAAGAGGAGGTAATTCTATGGATGGTACCTTAAGCTCCTGAATGAAAAGGGATACCTGTTGAATAAATAATCTACAACACAGCATCATGTCAGTCAAAGTTGACACATGTTAGTTTGCATGGTAAAGGCTTTTTAAAACTGATCATGGTGAAGGCAATTGCAGATCGGCTTGAAAATGATTCTAAAAGTTTAAAGAGAGAGATTTTTTTTTTTTTTTTTAAAAGCCAACATTTGCAAGTTCAGCCCAATTTTTGGTCCATGTTGCTTTCATTTTGTCAATATAGAAATCCTTCAGCTTTTTTTTTTTTTTTAATAACTTCTCAGTTTGACCTTAGCTTCAGTATTCCTTGGAAGGATCCCATTTAAGTGCAAATTAGGCCAAATTCTGCTTACTATACCAGTTGGTTCAGTGGGTATGGCTGTGTCTTAGTCTTATTCTTGACTTTTTTTTGAGTTTTGTTTCTTCTCAGCCAATTAAAGGAAGACCCTTAAATTAGCAACATAAAGTTTAAACTTTGCAATTAGAAATAATATATATATATATATATATATATATTTGTTTTCTGAGGTTTTCGGGTATTTGTATGTGGATCTTTGGTTATTCGGGTTTTCTCCGCGTAAATTGGAAGTATCTGGCGACGTTTCGATGAAGTCTCATTCATCATCTTCAGGCTTGTGTCTTCGGCTTTGTGCTTCTCAGAGTAATCATTTAATTTAATTTACTCATTAATCATTAATAATTTACTCCGAGCACAAAGCAAGACACAAGCCGAAGATGATGAATGAGACTTCATTGAAACGTCGCCTAGATACTCAATTTTACGTGGGAGAAAACCCGAATAACCAAAGATCTATCTATCTATCTATCTATCTATCTATCTATCTATCTATCTATCTATCTATCTATCTATCTATCTATCTATGGTATTCATCTCTGTTCGGGTATTTTCCCACGTCATTATAGTTGTGCTTTTAAAATTGTAGCGATGTTTCGGCAGAATCTCATCTGTCATCATCAGGCTTGTGTATGGTGTTCGTCTGTGAGTCACAATACACAAGCCTGATGATGGCAGATGAGATTCTGCCGAAATGTTGCTACAACTTTAAAAGCACAACTATAATGATGTGGGAAAATACCCAAACAAAGCTGAATACCATATATATAAATACCCGCGAAAACTTAAGAAAACACACACACACACACACATACACATATTCCCTTTTTGCAAGGAAACCTTGAAAAGGTGTCATACATCTCTGCATGTATTCAGTAAAAATCACAAATTCAAGCTGATTAAGAGGATGGTGTCTGTGGGCTGATGGTATAAAAAGTCCGCAGAATGGTGGATAATGCAGCACAATATAGGCCTTTTTTGAATATGCGTTGTACATACAAATGGGTTAGGTTTGGGCTATGATGCTGTGCTTTTTATCCTGCAGATTTTGACTCACCCTCTCCTGTAGAGGCCCATGGACAGCGAGATACCCCAACAAAAGTGATCCAGCAATTTTAATTTTCTAGGAATAAAAAAGAGACAGCGGGGGTTTCCAAAGGGTTCTTCTCTTGCATTTGCAATGAACATTGTCCCTAAATAGGGATTTCAGAAATATCACTATTGTTCCATCTCTTTCCATGGGAGAGCTGGGAGAGTTCATACAAGGCTTTAATATGCTGAAATATTTCGGAATGCTTTGACTTCAGGTTCTCAGCTTCTGCATTTCTCCAGAAAGAAAGGGTGCAAGGTTCAGCTTCAAAACAGCACTCAGCTAAGAGGCGGAACTAACATTCTTACTAGGCCTTTCTACTTACAGATCTTCTATCACACATTAAGTGGTTACAAAGACGTGGGTGCCCCATCAGTGGAGGCTTTTAAGAAGAGACTGGAGAGCCACCTGTCTGAAATGGTATAGGATTTCCTGCTTGACAGGGTGGGGGGGGTGTTGGGCTAAAAGATCTCCAGGTTCTTTCTAAATGTCAGGTGGTGCTCCATTCAACATCCAAGAAAGACACTCTTAGACTCCATTGTTATAGAGAAAAGAAACTTTTACTGGAAATCCAGTGGTAGCATCAAAAGAATTCTAGATCTGAGGATTTATGCGCGAAAAACACATATACAAAATGATGGCAACGTTCCTGTTGCAGAAAATGACAAGACTCAGACCTTGGAATCAAAAGAAGTTGCTTTGATTTGCGCAAAGGTTCAGAGTGATACAGCCAAAGCAACATCTGAACAATCTCCTATGGAGCCACACGTACATATATACTTTTCAGAAGCAGCAAAACACGCAAATATAACTTGTATAACATTCATTGGTTACTTGAAATACAGCCCCTTGTGCTATGATAAAGTAGCTAAATATCTTCATAGCTGTCTTGCCAAAGCATCTAAGTTTCTGGCAGTTTGCTTGTGGTTTGTTGCACATCTTCAATTGGATGTCATGTGGGGCATCTTCAGGTGGTGATGCAGACATCTGGCCGTTGACCTTGGCCTAGTTTGATAAAGAGCTGCAGTTGCGCAGTAAAGCATAAACAATAAAGTTTTCCCCAAGTTATACAGTTCATTCTCTAAAACCTCCAGCACATTTCCCACCCCACAAAGCCCAATTAATTCACCCCCCCTCCCCGTTACTATGGCAGCCGAAAAGATAGCGAAAGAAAGGAGTCTTGAAGCCTGACACTAACCCTGTTATTCTACTGCAGAAGTCTCCAAGCTTAGCAACTTTAAGACTTGTGGACTTCAACACCCAGAATTCCTCAGCCAGCTATGCTGGGAGCTGAAGTCCATAAATCTTAAAGTTGCCAAGTTTGGGGACCCCTGTTCTATTGTATGTTCTAATTGTGGAGGATTTGGCATGGATGAAAGGATAGTGAAGGTGTGGAATTTGCTGCCTTCATGAATCAAGGCAAAAGACCCTGGACACTTTCAGGCTAGATTAAACCATCAACAGCATATGTTTATTTACATAAATCAAAATATATGGTGTGTGCAACACCTAAGACAGCTAATAACATTTAAGGAATGGGGGCTGTTCTGATGAAAACAAAACCACAGAACTGTATAGTTGGATCATTGTACAAAAGTCAACCTTTGTTCCTTCGCATTGTGCCATTAAAACCCAGCAGCACTGTTGGTGAAAAGTTAGAGTTGATTTAGGAAACTTTAAGCTTAAAAAGTTTGATCTCTTTAAGTACTATTGATTCTTCAAGCTAGGATTATCCCCCAGTTTTCAAATTAAAGTGTATTTCTTATTTGACTGTTTCCCTCTTGATATTAAATAGCATAATTTCTTATTTATATTCATGGTTGTCTGCAAAACAAGTTTCAGAGCAACCTGGGATCTATCTCAGGAAGACCACAGATGGCAGGAGACTAAGAAAAAAAAAACAAACCAACCCAAATCTCCTTGCACACAATTCATCCAGATACAATTAATGGCTGCAGAGGAGGAGAAACTGGAAAATTCATTTTCCATAGCTAATACCTCCATAGCTCTTCCATACTAGGGAGAAGACAGATGTTTAGAGCAATCATCGTTTTATAGCATGAACTAATTTTAAGGTGGTTGATATAGGATAATTATTTTGTAAGAGGAAATTTTGGGTTGTTCTGCTTTATTGAAAAGGTTTCAGAATCTGCTTCATCAAAATCTAGAATGTGCTGCCTATTAATAGATTTATTTGTTGTGAAAAGAGACTAGCTAGTTTAGAGGATAAAAGTGTGATAGGAAGAGGAAAGATACTGCAACAAGAAAATTAAAAGAGTAACGTTTAACAGATAATCCTTTCAAATAATAAAAAAAAATCTGGTCCACATGTGTTGGTATTTTACGTGTTTTCTCTACCTTGGACTTGTACGATTTGATGGATGAGTGAGAGGAAAAAATTGTCTCTGTGGAAAAACACTGAAGCCATTGAGGCAAAACGAAAGGTTTATCTATTATTGTGGGAAGCTTTAACGATCCAATGAACCCTGAATCTATTTATGAATAAAAGGTCACTATGGGCTTGCAATTCGAAGTACTCAAGCTATTTTTGGAATCAAAGGTTACAAAAATTTTAAGTGAATGTATTAGCTTGGAACAGCTTTGCTACCTGGTGATTCAATCATGCATTAGGTCAGGGGTCTCCAACCTTGGCAACTTTAAGTAAGACTTGTAGACTTCAACTCTCAGAATTCCTCAGCCAGCTTTGCGGTCTTAAAGTTGCCAAAGTTGGAGACCCCTGCGTTAGATAACTCCCTTCATCCCCAGGTGTCTGGAGAAGAATGGTGAAAATCGTACTCCAACTAGTCTGGAGGACTCCTGGTTACAGAAGCTATTCAGATATCTAGGTAATGCAATGAGACTTAACATATTTGTAGATCATCCACTTGGAGATGATAAGCTGCAAACAAAACAGGAGGCTGTTATCCACAAAACACATTCTGCAACACATTTCCATTGGTTTATAATAGTTGACTTTTTCTACAGACCTGGTTGACTGAGACTGATGGGAATAATAATTGGACGCATCTGGAAGGCACCACGTGATAGTGGATTCTCTGGAGACATCTTGTTACATTATGGATCCTTGAGCTGTGCAGGAAAGTGGAGCCTTTAATATCTTCTCTGAGAACTGTCTGACTCCACTCTTATACTTTTTTTTCTTGAAAATGGCATTTCAAACCATAGATCGTAATGGTGGGTTGCATTAAAGAACATTCTCTGTGCATACCAGTTGTCAGGGTTCCGACTTATGCCCTAATTAAATCATGAGCCTCACACCAAGCTTCAAAAGAAATCCAGTTATTTATTAGGAGTTTCATGCCGGCAGGGACCAGGTAGAGCCAACTCTGACCTCAGTTAATTCGCGCTTTGCCTCTGACCCTGTTCCCCCCTCCCCCAATATGCGTCGTTAGTCACATTCCCCAATGAGGCTCTTTCATGGGTTGTAAAAATCACTCCCTTTGGCCACTGTGGATTTCCATGGAGACGACCTTGGCATATTAGTTGGAACGTGCTTTGTTTTGACTGAAATACCAGCTCCTTGATGCAGCAGTGAGGTTCACTCTCCCATCCCCCTTGCCCATGGCAACTCGATAGCAGTTCAAGGATGCTTTGCAAGTTGACACCAGTGACATAAGTTCTTGCTTATAAGAAATTACTATGTCAGGTCGAAGGCTTATCACACAACTGCAGAATCATTCAAAAAGTCAGGGATGGCTGCCTTTGAGATTGCTTTTGTTCTTAATAACTGCACAAGCCTTTGTGTGGCCTCTTCAGCTAAGAAGGAATATCTTAGGAGCTGTCTGTCCAGCAAAATAGGTACTTTTAGATGTTCTCCAGCAGGGGTGGGATTCAATTTTTTTTACTACCGGTTCTGTGGGCATGGCCTGGTGGGTGTGGCAGGGGAAGGATACTGTAAAATCTCCAGCCAGAGGTGGTATTTGCTGGTTCTCTGAACTACTCAAAACTCCTGCTACTGGTTTTCCAGAACTGGTCAGAACCTGCTGAATACCACCTCTGCTCTCCAGATGTTTCCACCTGGAACCAACTGGCTGGCTGTATACAGAGGAAAACCTAAGGAAACATACGTTGCCTGGCAAACTGAAATGGTTCCGATCTGAGGAGCCCTTGCTAGGATAAAGCTTCTAAGAAGGACCTTCCAATGCTAAAATTTGTACTTGATGCTCATTTGCACACGGTTCTTTTCCAAATTAGTATCAGGAGGCCATAAATAAGCTTGTTTAATTTTGTAGGAGGATGCTAGGCATTTATTATTACATTTTATATTGGGCCATGATTCTTTTCTATATGGAAATAAATGGAAAAATAAATTTAAATAGATTCCCCGTATTTTCAGTCATCTCTGCCCATTGTGCCAAGCTCCACCCCCCTTTTAAATTATCCCACTGGATTGCTTTTGAAACAATGAAAGGCACTGTAATTCTAAATTTAAAGGAAGTAATGAACATCAAAGTCTCTCTTTAGGATTTCTTGGAATTATAGCAACTGGGGCTAATAAAAGGGAAACTGTGAAATGACATGGAACTGGGAACAATTAACCTTGTTCCATTATATGCTTAACAATAGAAAGCTATTCATGATGTGGAGTACAATTTTTCAATATAGAAAAATAGTCATTTCCCACAGTTTAGTTGTAAAGCAGAATGCATTGAAATATCGATAGCTATTTACAATGCTGCTTGCCCCTCACATATGGAAAATATTTCTGATATAAACAATGTACATGGTATAAGATTGGCAGTGCGGTGGGTCTGTAGCTGGCTCAATAGATGGTAGGGCTTGTGACACCCTTCATTTATGAGTTGTATATTCAAATGTTTTTTTTCATGCTTTCGGTAGACAGGGCCAGTGAAAAGCATGAACAAGAGACGCTCGATCCTGGTTTGTTCTATGAAAACTATCTAGAACCTGGGCTCTGAGTAGATTATGGGGTAGAAATGGCCTAGGTTGCCTCGGTGGAGGGAAAAGAGATGGATGGATCACAACTATGTTATTCTTATATGATCTCTGAGCTGTTGTACCTGCTCTTTCCTACGAGCAATCCTGCGCACTTGCGCACTTGGCACAGGCTCCTCGGGAACCTCCTCATCACTGCTGCCAACCCCCACAATCTCTGAAGGCAGCAGTCCACTCCCTGATGGTCCTGGCTCCTCATCTGTCTGGCCCCTCATCTGTCTGCACCTGCTGCCAGCTAACCACAACAATCCCTCATCCAAATCATTGATGAAGATGTTAGTATTGGATTAGTATAATATTTTCTATGTGAAGCTGCTTTTAACTCACCCAGAAATAGCAATTAGAACAGGCTGGATAAGCTATTTGTGCTGCTATCATATTAAAAGTCTTCTACTGGCTGCCAATCATTTAATGGGTTAAATTCAAGGTACTGGTATTATTCTAATGATAGTTCTTAACTCTAATTCCAGTACCAAGAGGTTAAGGATTTCCTGGATTACAAGGTCTTCTGGCTCTGTGCCCCCTAAATATTAACTGAATTCATATTCAGAGAGAGATAATTCATATTATTCCCACCTGTGGCTAACAATAGGAGGTGGTATCTTTTTAAATTAAAAAACAAAATAAAAATCATAAGAAATGAACCAAGAACCCGAGACCATAGATTAGAGAATGATCCTGATTCCTGATTCCATCCTACGTATTTGTTGCCAGCAACGTGGCAAGGTTGCTCTGTTTTTGTGAATGTCACTTTTGGACATGGATCTTCTTCCTTCTAGCTGGCAGTTTAGGTAATTGTGGTTGGGGACCTTTTTCTGCTGGGCAGCAAAAGACCATCTACAATGATTCTGTCTTTTCTTCTTTCCATGGACTTAAGGACAACAGAAGAAGGAATGGAGAAACGTGCAAGATTTCCAAATGGAAGACAATGATGCTTGGATCACATATAACATTTCATGGCCAGAATAACTCAGCTGCTTCACACAATATGGTACCAGGTCTTTGTGTGCTTTCTCAGGTTCAGTCAAGCCTTATTGGGGTTTGATGAACAACAACTCTTTCTTTATGCTTTTATGCTAAACATTCTGGGGTGTGTTAGATGCCAAAGGTCTATTTTAATGGGGAAGCAAGGATGTGTGTTCATAAACTTTTTACTTTATGGGAATTTAGAGATGGGAATAAATGAGGCGGCCAACTGAGTGCTAAGCCAATGGACTGAATGCCAGCATTATTCTTAGAGAGCCACATGCTTGAAAGCATATTGGCACATTTTTGAGATTCCCACCCTGGCCAAACAGCATGCCTTCTCAGGGCACCATGTCAACAGGAAAGACTTAGAATGGAATTGGCAATGAAGAGAGAGAGCCAGACACACTACCTCAACAAGGAAGAATCCCAATCTACTTCAAAGAAGGATGGAGCAGCCGAGGGAGAATACTGCAAAGATTTTTGAGGAGTAATTTAGACAATAAATAGGACTGTTCAATGCAATCCCTACAGCTGATGACAGACCTGATTTTTATCATTATTGTGTTGGCTTCCTTTTTATTGCAATGGCATCCTGCTCTTTCAGTGCTTCTCATAAGTGTTCAGTAATAAGCCAGAAACTTCTGTAGAGGGTTCTTCTGTTCTCCAGTGACAGAGGATATTCTAAAGTGTTTGACCTTGTCAAGCATCATTTATTTGGACTAAACAGCTTATGCACTGTGCTCCAATAGTGCTTTGCAAACTCATTGTACCTCTATAGCAGCAGGGCACATTGTGAAAGAATGACTGTTGCTAATATAAACTGCATAAATATTCCCAACCAAGGACCAGAACTGAGTCCAAAACAAATGTCCTTGGCTGTTGTCATTTGTTCAAGTGGCTTTTCTTTCCAGGAAATTGATAACCAGGAGCTTTTACTGGCTACTCATAACAGACATCATCTAAAAGATGCGGTGAGGCCTTGATCTCTTCCACATTCTATACCTGTTGACCAAATCAAGTTGATTCATCTCCATTTTGGGACATTTTCATGGACAGGACAAGAGGGTACCCTAAAGACTCATCTGCACAAACTGTTACTGAACACTTGTTTTTGCTTCTTCTGCCAAATTGCCTTCACAGGGGTCCATAAACATCTATCATAGCAGAAGTATCACAGAAGGTTCCAGGAGTATGGAAGGGACATTGACTTGACCCTCAGTTGCTCTTGTAATCCTGTTTCAAAAGGTCCTAGGCATTTTTATACCTTGCCTAGCATTTCCTTAGGGGCATCTGCTTGAAGGGATGTAAAAAAAAATAGGATGGCTTTTAAAAAATTTGGATCACACATGCAACAAAGCGGTGGAGCTTCAAACCCATAGTAGTGGCTGTCATCTTAACTTTTTTTGACCATACCCCTTGTGGACACCTGCTCTTCTCCAGCTGGCATGCAACACTTGGACTCTTTCTCTCTTGCTCTTACATGGGTTATGTCCAAGGAGGAGGCTTTATGTCCCAAAGATAGCCAACTTTTATTTTCTAAAGGGATTAATTGATTCATTTTTCCAGTTTAATACACATGATCTGCCTTTTATTCAAACTGTATGACAAGTGGCTAATTCTGAAAGATGTTAAGAGAGGTTATAGCAATTGCACTTATATACTGCTTCACAGTGTTTTACAGCCCTCTCTAAGCAGTTTACAGAGACAGCCTATTTCCCCCAACAATCTGGGTCCTCATTTTACCGACTTTGGAATGACAGACGGCTGACTCAACTTTGAGTCGGTCAAAATCAAACTCCTGGCGCTGGGCAGAGTCAGCCTGAAATACTGCATTCTAACCATTGTGCCACCTCGGCTCTTAATATTAGTAATATTAATAATTGCCCTTATGAAATGTTTGCCCAATTTCAGTCATTGGAGTACAAGACAGCCATGTCTCTAACATGATGGCAAGTATGGTATAAAACAGTGGCCCCCAACCTTTTTCGAACCAGGGACCGGTTTCACGATTATTTATTCTTCTACGGACTGGTACCTGAGTAGCGTGAGACTCCACCACCATTGGGACGGCTCTTCGTTCGAAGCCGCCCCCCCCTTTGACGAAACTAAGGCGCGAGCACCCAAACGCCTCTTTCCAACCAAAAACCCGGAAGCAACCGAAAACCCGGAAGCACTGTCGAAACAAAATGGCGCCGCCCAAGCTTTGCGGCCCGGTAAAAAATGATCCACGGACCAGTACCGGTCCGGGGACTGGTGGTTGGGACCCCTGGTATAAAAGATTAATCCGCAAGATCCTTGTTTGCCTCCCACCTATTTTCCTTGTCAGGTATCAGAAAACAAATATTACAGGAAGTTTATCTTGTCTTTTTTTAAATTGGCCACTGTGAAGCAGAGAAAGAAGAGCTCAAAGATAGTTTTGGTCTATGCAAGTATCTTTGACCCCCCACTTCTTTGTGGCAGCTCCTCAGATACTGGGGCATCGTTATCATGTCACCTCTAGTTCTTTTCTTCCACTGGATGAGACATACCCAATTCCTGCAACCATTCTTCATTTGTTGTTATATGTTCATCTGTTCTTATATGTTCATATGACTCAGTGACTTTTTCACATTTGAAATAGCATATAGAAGTAGGAACAGGTGAATTTCATTTGGTGGTGAGATAATGCTGCACATACAATATATGTGCATAATTTTGCATTCTATTCTCTGCAACTAGTTTTGCCTTTAAAATCTTCCCCAACCTCCTCTAGGGGACAGTTTATCTTCATTTAGTGGGTGTGAGAATAAGTTCTCACACTAAGAAAATAACCTGATATCAACTCTGAATGTTATTTAAATAATTGACAGATGGGGACTGGACCTCCCATCCACAAATGAGAGCTATGCAGCCCATTACACTGAGTGGGTGAGAGAAAGAGGCACAAAAATTGAACATCAAATTCAATGTGTATGGAGCTTACATTTTGTTATATATCCATCACTGGAATTATTTTGTTATTTTATTTTATACAACCAAAAGGGCTTGATTTTTGAGTACCTGTTAATTGTTTCCAGTCCAGTCTGCCTGGGAGAATTCTTCCAGGGGCAAATTGTCCAATGTGGAGAAGATTAATAATCTTTTGCCCTCTTTTTATTCCTCTCTGCAAGTTGTATGGGATGTTTTAATGCCAGTCTGATATTTTCAACTCAGTCACTGTCAAGTGAGTGTGTAAACTGTCTCCGGGTATCAATGAGTTAAACACTGTTTTTGAACTGTGCTAATTACTCCATCCATGAATGTCACCATAGGGCAATGAATTTTATATAATAGTATATACAATTATTTGTAGAATAGTCTAGAGCAGTGGTTCTCAATCTGTGGTCCCCAGGCCCCTCGGGCCCCACAATGTCATCATAGGGAGTCCGTGAATGCTTGAGGAAATGTTATAATTTAAATCTTGAATGATCCTGGGCCACAAAAGGTACTTAAAGGGGGTCTGTGACGAAGAAAAAGTTGAGAACCACTGAACTATAGAATCCCTACTCAAATCTGTGGAATGCCTTCTCTAGGGAGGCCCACCTAATACCCTCATTGCATACACTTATAACCCAGACTGATTCAATGGGTGATTTGTCTGAATGGCAAACTTCTAGAAATTCCCTACTGTTGTGGATTATCTTGGTCTAGCATGCTTACAGTTTCTCAGCTGAAACCATGTTTGAGTCCATCAATGTGTGATGAGATCAAGAAGCTTTCATTGTGTCTTCTGATTCTGAATCATGGATTTGCTTCTGCCAGCCGTTCCTACATAGTGATTGTTACAGTCTTTACATTGTATGTTGTAGATGCATTCTGTTTTTTTCTTTTCTTTTGGGGTTCCTTGGTCTTTTGGCTTATTTATGATTTTTGGAGGGCTTTGATGATGCCTAGTCTGTTGGTTATTTCTGACATGTTTTTGATGTATGGCAGTGTTATCCTTTTTATAGCTTGTGTTGGTTGTGCTCTAATGGGTTGAAAGGTCAGGCACTTTTCGATAAAATTACATGGGTATTCGTTTTTTTGGAAGGTATTGTAAAGGCAGTCTGTTTCCTTTTGGCGATGTTCTGGATTGTGCAGTGTGTTTGTTTGTACTCATTGATTAGGGAAATTTCTCAGAAGTTCTCCCCTGGCTTTCAAACTCTTTTAGTAGTGGAATGCAGGCTAACGTATTCACTTATATATTTAGACCTTTGACATTTATGTATCTTTTATGAATAAAATTGGAGAGATGTTGAACTTTATTCTTGTTTTATAGCATGTGTTTGGCTTTGACTATGTGAAAGGACAACTTTTATGGGGCTCATTCAGGAAAGAAGCTGCATTTTGGAAGACATTTATTCTTGTTAACTCTGGTTTTACTATTTTTAAGACCTTTTAAAATATCTCAAAACCTTTTAGGGGACTTTATTTGAACTCCGTTGCAAATCTGCCTGCTTGTAAATAGAATTTTGAGCTTCCATGGAATTTTTGTGCTTCCACAACTGTTTTAAAATGAAGGTATGAAGCACACATTTCTCTTATATGCAAGTGGGGCCTGCAGGAGGAGCTATCTCTCAGCACTTAGAAACCATGTGTGGAATAATGATCAGGGGGGAAAAAGGGGGGAAAAGGGTGGTCACATAATTCAGTGGTCCCCAACCATCGGGCCCCGGACCGGTACCGGTCCGTGGATCATTTTTTACCGGGCCGCAAAGAAGTGGGTGCCGCCATCTTGTTTCGACAGCGCTTGAGAAAGTGCTTCCGGGTGAGCTTGTCGGTCGTCGGTTGGAAAGTGACGTTTGGGTGCTGAAGGAATCCTCGCTCCTTAGTTTCATCGAGGGGGGTGGTGGCTTTGAACGAAGAGCTGTCCCGATGGTGGTGGAGTCTCGCGTTAGGAGGAGATTAAGAAAGAGCCCGAAAAGCCCATCAACAAAGGTACAAAGGAGGAGTTGAAGGTGGTGGGGAGAAGCGGGGGACGGCTGGCTGGCCGGTTGCTCGGCTCGCCTTGCCTTGGTTGTGCGTGCTGATGTCGGTACCGGTCCGTGGATCATTTTGTACATTTTGTACCGGTCCGTGGGACAAAAAAGGTTGGGGGCCACTGACATAATTCATTTCCTAGAAGAAATGGGGACAGAATGAAAAGATTAACTTATCTAATAAAATAGACTGTGGATTGCACATACTTAATTTAGGAAACTCTGATCCAGTTGGTTCTCCTAAGCTAAACAAACTGAGTACCCTATCTGACAGAGTTGAAAGCATAGAATCACTCATTCACTCAATAGAAGAACGCTTAGCAACACGTTTTGAAACAACTATACAAGCAAGCCTAATCTCTCTTGAAAAAAACAGTACAGCACAGATAAGTGAGCACCTATCAGCTCAAAATCAAATCCCACAACAACCACAACCACTACCTAAACTACAATCACAACTACAACCAAAAATAACCACCAAACCACAGCCACAAACAATTACTATCCCTTCAAATAATTCCACAAATAATATCTCCTTACTCATCAGAGACACCATGGAACGTGAACAGAAACGTCCAAATGCCATCTTATTTGGTCTCGAAGACACCAACGAATCAGACGACATCACCAAAGTTCACGATATCATAAGCAACTCAAATACAACAAACATCTCTCCTGAAGATATCATTGAAATAACCAGCTCTATGGCCCCAAGATTTTGCAGAGTTGTATGCAAAAATGAGTCCAGCAAATGCATATTCATTCATACAATAAACGCCATTGCAAAAACCAATCCCAACCACAAAAAATTTCTCAAGACCAGACTTATCCATACTGCAAAGAATCTGCTCCCGTGAGCTCTGTGCAGAACTCAAAAACCGTCTAGACAATGGAGAAAAGGATCTATACATTGACTACAAATAGCATCAAGATAGGCAACCACGATAACCTATAGTAAAGAAAGAATTAATAAAATTCTTATTAGCATTATTTAATTAACATTATTTAATTAACATTATTTATTAAAATTAATAAAATGAGGAAAGAAACCACAATCACCAGGCATATTTCAGCAAGTGTAAAATCTAAAAAGTTCCAACCAGACTCTACCCTAAATAGGGACTACTCACTACTGGGTTGTAAAAAGGGAGCTAAACTAAAAACATACTTGGCTATCTTTTTAAAAGCCTCTACTGATGGAGCATCCACAACCTCTGAAGGAAAGCCATTATGCTAGTTAATTCTTCTTTGTTAGGAAGGAGAAACTTCCTAACAGTGAGAATATATAACCAGTGAAATGGCTCGTGGGTGCTCTACCACTGGAGGCTTTTAAAAAGAGACTGGACAGCCACTTCTCGGGAATGGTATAGGATCTCCTGCTCGGTCAGGGTGTTGGACTAGAAGACCTCCAAGGACCCTTCCAACTCTGTTATTCTGTTATTTGCAGAATTAGAACTATGCAGTGCATTGGATGCAGTTCCAAAAAGATTTGATCAAACATTTGATCCAAGTACACTGAAGCTTTCTCTTGGACCTCAATCTGAAACAATGCACAGCCGTAGTATATATACAGTAACTACATGTATATACATACATTACCATAGTAAGTATAACAACAACAAGCAACAATCTTCACCTCCAAGGAATATCATCATTCGCAACAACATAGAAATTCCATATTGCTCGGAAACAGAAAATACAATTTTCGTATCAATTCCCAAAGTTTTTCTAAAACAGTTTTGCTCATGGGATGGTGTTGATCAAATCTTAGAGAGGTAGATAGAGTGGTATCCCAAAGGAGAGATGCAGCAGTGATAAAATCCTGTTTTTGTTGTCCCTGATAATAACTCTCCCTCAAAGGACTATTCTTTTGAAGAATTGCTACCAAGGGTGATGTTGCTAAAATCACATTTATACCCAATTAAAATGGTATTCCCAGAGGTGGTATCCAGCAGGTTCTGACCAGTTCTGGAGAACCGGTCGTGGAAATTTTAAATAGTTCAGAGAACCAGCAAATACCACCTCTGACTGAAGATTTTACAGTATCCTTCCCCTGCCACGCACACCAAACCACGCCTACAGAACCAGTAGTAAAAAAAAATTGAATCCCACCACTGGGTATTCCCATCAGTTCTTGTTCCCAATGTGCTAACAGCCAAATCACTAGAATAGTTCTATTTCTGCTTGAAATCCTTTGCTGTCATTCCATAAAGATGTCAAGTGACTCCAGGTTCAAATTGTGCTCTCTGTTTAATAATTTGGATCGATTATGTGCCATCAAATCATTTTCAACTCTTAGAGACCACATAGATAGATTTTCTCAGCAATGATCTATCCCTGACTTGCTCTTTCACATATCTCACTGCCATTGTAACTGAGTCCATCTTTCTTGTTGATGGTCATCCTCTTCTTTTTCTTTTCACTTTTCCCAGCATTAGAACCTTTTCCAGCCAGCTGGGTCTTCACACAATGTGTCTAAAGTAGGATAGTTCAAGCTGGTCATTTGTGCCGCTAGTGAAAACTCTTTGATGATCCATCAGTTTGTTTTCTTGGTGATCCATTGTATTGTTAGAAATCTTCTGCATCACCAGAATTAAAAAAAACACATATTTTTTTCTCAAACTTTTGTTACTAAAGAGTGTTACAGAGAATGTCACAAGTTGCAAGATTTTGGTTTTTATAGGTGTAAGATAGTTCTCCCATCATTGATATTATGTATTGTGTACCACTACTAGCTATATCATTACAGTATATACCATCTAGTTGGACTAGAAGATCTCCAAGTCTTTTATTATTCTATGCTCTATTATTATAGTAAGTCATAGTTTTAATGATAGTTTTCAGTTTCTCAACCAAGAAAAGTTGGCCAGAAGCCCTGTTGGAATACAGCCAACCAGTAGATGGCAGTGTTTATAGGTTTGTAGTTGCATCTACGGTGCAACTCTATGCCTTATCTCTGTATAGAGTTTCCTGTTTCCTTTCTAGCAGTTAAGCAGTAAAGTACATGGTGAGTGTGTACTTTGTTCTGTAGAGCTATATAAACAGATGTTCTAACAGATTGTGGACACATTCATAGCCAACTGTAGCAAATAAGTACAAGATACAGCAATAAAAAGAAGACTACAACCAAATAAAAGAAAATGGCCAATAACAGAGTTGCAACAAAGCCTTCATTTGCAAATCTGACAAACCAGACCACAAGAGGCTTCAATCAGGAAACCCACCAGAAACAATAAAGGCATCCCAGTCAAACACCTGTCCTATGTTGCTTGTGTACCATTAAAAGCCAGAAATGGGAAGAAGAAGCCAAAAGAAGCTGCAGCCACCACTCTGGTCATCAAGTCAGAGCTGGAACTAGAACCACAGCAGCTCCACTGCCAGCCCCTCGGAGAGCCAAGATCGAAACCACAGCAGCAGTGCCAGCTCTGTGGACAGCCAGGACAGCAAGTAGAAGAATGACAAGAAGAAGCACGATAAATAGATTTATAGAATTAAGATCCAAAATGGGACTAATATAAGGAGTAGTTGTTGAGTGTTGGAATAGTTTCATGTATTTTATGCAACAACTAGAGCCAACCAGTAGATGACAGTGTTTATAGGTTTGTAGTTGAATCTATGGTGCAAGTCTATGCCTTTTCTCTATATAGAATTTCCTGTTTCCTTTCTAGCAGTTAAGCAGTAAAGCACATGGTGACTGTGCACTTTATTTGTTCTGTAGGGCTATATAAACATAATTTCTAACAAGCCCCACATGTACATGAGTTGTGATCCAAGAGAGGTTTTGTTTGACAACAGGGAGTATCTCTCAGAAGGTTGTGATGGAGCCAGAAGGAGAGGTCCAGATATTTCTCCCCTAAGACCGCAATGCAGCCTGCCCATCATGGTCAAGTCATGACAGTCATAAAACAGGTCTGCCACATGACTGACATGATTTTATAACCTTTCTTGCAGCAGCTGTTAAACAAGTATCATGATCATTGAACAAAGCAATAATTTATTAGGGCTGTGATAATTACTTAATTGCGATTAAAAATGGTCACATGACTACAGGACACTGCAAATAGCTATAAATACAGCCATGTTGCCAAGTGTCCTAACTTTGGCTATGTCACAGCAGGCAGTAAATACTGGAACTTCAAACTTGGGTTGCAAGTAGCCCCAAAGTAGATTCATTGTAACTTCAGTCATAAGTTGAGGATTACCTGCAGTAACTTTTAAAAAGTTTTAATAAGAAGGTTAGGAAATAACTAAGCAAATAAATATCGACACTACTATTTTACTACTTTTGTGGTGAGTTTAGAATTTTGAGAATTTAATCTGTGCTATTCGTTTACTGAGGTAGCTAAGAGCCATGAATGGGGTTTCAGCCTCTAGTCTGAAGATGACATGGGAAATCATGATAAAGTGCTCCTCCCTGCACGTAAAGCACCGGTAGCACTGCCAGGGGATTTCTAATGACAAATGAACTTCCGAGCAAAACCACAGCTGGGCTGGAAGAAGGACTACTGTTCTGCAACTTGGTCTGAGATTCCATACGTCCATGCCGTTTAGGCCATTTGTTATTTCCATTAAAGAGCGTAGCTTCCTCGTCCCAGCAGACTAGACTTGCAAATTTGAGGTCAAAAGTGTGCTCTCATACTGTAGTCTATACAGAGCAGAAGGAAAGATCCTCAAGGAGAACTGGGTTTAAAAATAAGGTCTCTGTTATCTCATTTATTTCTCTAAAGCTCCTGCTGAGATTGGGACATGGAAGAACCTGGACTTACTGTTGAAGTTTGCTTTGCATCTCAGAGGAAACGTCAATTGTAAATGGCCTACAGTTTCTGTCCTAGCTTTTCCCAACCTGGCGCTCCTCAAACTGGGACTACAGCTTTGAGGTGTCTTATCCATTAGCCAATGTAGAAGCTCTAGCCCAAACATTTTACAGATATCAGGCTGGGGAAGACTGTGCTGTAGATTTGATTAGCCAATTTATTTATGGAGATAAATACAACCAGCCAAAAAAAGCTAAATACAATCCTTGGTTGTGTAAACAGAGGCATAGAATCAAAATCATGTGAAGTATTAGTATCAGTTTATAAAATCTTAGTAAGACCAGGGGTGGGATTCTACCAGTTCAGCCCAATTCGGCCGAACCAGTAGCTCCAAAGATCATCTGGGAGCCAATTGGTTTGTTCCGATGATCAGCTGCTGGACCCCCCCTCCCACCCCGGTTCCATACTGACCTTGCTGCTTTTGACGCTCAGCTGCATTGCACGGCACAGCGGATTGCCATGCGTCAGCTGTTGAAGACACAGAGACAATGCAGGAGTGCAGGAGAAGGTAAGTAGGAAAGCCTCTGTGCACGCGTGCAAAGCATGCCCACCGAACCAGTGGTAAAACAATTTGAATCCCACCACTGAGTAAGAGCACACCTGAAATACTGCATACAGTTTTGGTCATCACACTACAAAAAACATGTTAAGACTTTGGAAAAAAGTGCAGAGAAAAGCAACAAAGATGATTTAAGGCCCTGGTATTGTGGTTTGCTGGCAGCAGGTGTGGACGGCGGAGGTCTCAGAAAGCGAGGACTCAGATGAGGGGCCTGGGTGTGATGCAGGGATGGGGACAGGACCATCAGGGAGTGGAGTGCTGCCATCGGAGATTGTGGAGGCTGACAGCAGCGATGAAGAGGACCCCGAGGAGCCTGTGCCCAGTGTGCGTGCGCGCGCAGGAATGCTTGAAGGAAAGAGCAGCTGCAGCAGCATGGGCAACTCAGGAGTAAGGCTGCAAGGTAATGGCCCCTCCCTTAATAGATAAAAGCCAGCCTCAGAGACCGGTATTCTTTGCAGGAAGCAAAGAAGTTCTTGCACTTCAAGCCTTGTGGAAGTTTGGACTATCTTCGTTTGTGTTTTAAGACTTTTTGTTTTGAATATTTCTTGGCAACTTAATCTAGTGTCTGTGGCTTGCACAACCTTGGCAAGGTGTTGTAATGATGAGACAGTCGAGTTGTTTGATCATGAAGAACTGAATCATGATGATCTTTATTGGAGTCTAGTCTTGCATTTATACACATTTTTAGTTATCCTCCATCACTGGTTAACTTTGGTTACTGCTTAACTTTCGTTACTGTTTAGCACAGTAATCCATACAATTAATTATCTCTACTTAAAGTCTAACATATGTTTACTTCCTCTCTCTAATCCTCCTTTAGATTAGTGACTTTGTTTACCTGAGTTGTGTTTGCTTGGAAACATTCTTTATCTGAGGTTTGCCATCCGAGATTGGAATATTCCTGCAACTACAACTCTACAGCAAGGCTCGTTCTGATCAGAGTCAATTAGTTTTAATAGCCTTTTAACCGTGCATTAACGGAATTCGCAGAGAAGCATTAAAAGGTTTTGCTTTTATCTCTGTTTGGTATTTATGTACTTGGAACAAGGTTTGGGTCAGAACACCTGGAGACTAAAACACAGGAAGAACGGTTGCAGGATTTGGGTTTGGTTAGTCTAGAGAAAAGAAGGAGTAGGGAGGACATGATAGCAGCATTCCAGTATTTGAGGGGCTGCCACAAAAAAGAGAGGGTCAAATTATTCTCCAAAGTACCAGAAGGCAAAACAAGAAAAAATAGAAACTAATCAAAGAGAGAAGCAACCTGGAATTAAGGAGACACCTCCAAACAGTGGGAACCATTAATCAGTGGAACAACTTTCCTTCAGAAGTTGTGGGTACTTCATCACTGGAGGCTTTTAAGAAGAGGCTGGACAGTCACTTGTCTGAAATGGTATAAGGTCTCCTGCTTGAGCAGGGGGTTGGACTAGAAGACCTCCAAGGTCCCTTCCAGCACTATTCTATTCTATAGCGAAGTTTTCTTCACTTTTGATTTTTTTTTTTTTCATGTTCAAAGCCTGTGTGATATTTCACATTCATTCCATTCTGCAGATTTGTGAAAGTATAAAGCTCCCATAACTGCAATTTGAGTGCCTGAAACTCAAGATCCTTTTGCCTCATATATGGAAAGGGATGTTCATTATTTGGAGTAACCCAGTGGATCCCAGGCCTGGGCAAATGTTATGTGATAACATCTATGTGATGTTTCTATTCTGCTGAAGAAAACTGACCCAATTTGATTTTTACACCTGTTGGAAGAATTATCCTTCTGGGTTCAGTTCCAAGTGGGGAAAAAAAGACACTGGAGGCTGTTTGGAAAGATGGTTTAATGGTGGACAGGACCACATGGCTTGGAGCTCCAAAGTGAAAAGGGAGGATGATCACATGCTTCAAGGTGAAGGAAGAGATCAAGAAGGGCTGATATGCTGAGAGTGCCTGGGTTTTATATCCTCTGTTGAGATTTGAATTTGAGCTTGTATTCTGATTGGTTGTCAGACTCCCATGGGGCCATGCAGGGGCAACTCTGTAGGCTGTCCTGAGTTCCAGGCTTGGTTGAGCCTTGCTGGATGATGATACATTGAAAAGGCTTTGGGCAATTGCTATAGTTTTACCTGGAGATATTTGTTATGCAAGGTATTCTGTCCCAGGCATTAATGGCCCACCCATTAACAAAGGTGGGGATGAGCTTCTGAGTTTCTACTTCTCTTTTTAGGGGAAATATTCTGCCTTTTTAGTATTTCCTAGGATATTTCATTTTTCTAGGAGAGGGGTTGAGTTTTAACTTCCAACACGCCTGAACTTATTCATTGAACTGAGTTGGGCCAATTTAGAAAAAGCCATCCAAATATTTCAAAAGGTTTTTGAGGCGTCTGATTTGAATGGATAATTTGAATCTTTTCACAGCATTAATAATGAATCTTTCTCATTCAGGGCAACATTAAATAAAAAGCACCACTAAACCAATCATCTTTATTTCAGGCAACATCAATCAAATTAATGAGAAATTGAAGAGTTACTTCATCATCTTGAACTTCTCCAAGTTACCCCACTGTACCATGGTACTGATTTTATAGGGGAAAAAAAAAATCTCAGGTTTCCCTCATAGATACTGCAGTAGAAGCAAGAGGCAATGGTTAGCTTAAAAAAGAACAAAATTGTATTTCTCTTTCAATAAGAACTAAAAAGTAATCATAAGCACATAAAATGTCAGTCATAATGTGGCAGAAAACAAATAATTTCACAATTGGGTGCCCGAGGAAGTTAACAGATAACAGATAATCAGAGTTGGAAGTGACCTTGTAGGTCTTCTAGTCCAACCCCCTGCCCAAGCAGAAGATCCTACACCATTTCTGACAGATGGGAGTCCAATCCCTTCTTGAAAGCCACCAGTGATGATGCTTCCACAACTTCCGAGGGCAAGGTGTTCCATGGGTTGATTGTTCTCACTGTCAGAAAGTTTCTCCTTATTTCCAGGTTAAATCTCTCCTTGTTCAGTTTCCATCCATTATTCCTTGTCAGGCCTTTGGGTGCTTTAGAAAATAGCTTGACCCCTTCCTCTCTGTGGCAGCCCCTCAAATATTGCAAGATGGCTATCATGTCTCCCCTGGTCCTTCTCTTCACTAGACTAGCCAGGCCCAGTTCCTGCAACCGTTCTTCATATGTTTTAGTATCCAGTCCCCTCATCATCCTGGTTGCTCTTCTCTGCACTTTTTCTAGAGTCTCAACATCTTTTTATAATGTGGTGAACAAAACTGGATGCAGTATTCTAGGTGTGGTCTTACTAAGGCTTTATTGAGTGGTATTAGTACCTCCCTTGATCTTGTTCTGGACACTCTATTTGTGTGCCTTTTACTTAATTCTGGTGGATCTTCTCTCTTCGGTGTTTCTTTCCTAGCCACAATATTGTTCCAAAAAGACACTCTTGTTTCCTACATGCTGTGACCCCGAGCCTCCTACTTTCCCAGGTTTAGCACTTTTGCAGGGCTTGGCATGGCGTCCCTCCTCTGTATGGATAATCCATTAAACGGCTAGAAGAATCCTGCTGGGAATGAAAGAATCCCACAGTCAGGCACAAATAGTTCTCTTGTTGTGTCTGAGGCAGGTGAATCAACTGTCTAGCCAAATATAAACACACACAAAATCACATTTTCCTGAGCCAGTGGTGGGATTCAATTTTTTTTACTACTAGTTCTACGGCCGTGGCTTGGTGGGCGTGGCAGGGGAAGGATAGTGTAAAATGTCTAGTCAGAGGTGGTATTTGCTGGCTCTCCGAACTACTCAAAATTTCCATTACCGGTTCTCCGGAACTGTTCAGAACTTGCTGAATACCACCTCTGTCTGACCTGAGCATGAGTCCTTGTGTGCATGGCTAAAAATCTCAGTGAGGACCAAAGGATGTGGAATGCATTGTAGCTCCTGCCAGAGGAAGTGGAAAAGGAGGGTTCCACTATCAGAGAGATGCTTGCTCCTTCTGGAAGTACGTTGGCCTGAAGAAGCCCTTTTCCCCCATGGAAGGGGGAGGGGTTTCCTTTCCTCTGGCTATAAACCACCATCTGAGAAATTGCTCTTGGAAGGATCTGGCTCTACTGCTGTTAGGTAGAATATTCCTTATCTATAGCATTTTCATCAAGGTGTCTATTCAAATACTGTGAATGGGAGATTAAGACAGAGTTCTGGAAGACTGTAGCTCAAAGTCTGGGCCCAAATATATCTCAAAGAATCTAAAGTAGGGGTCTCCAACCTTGGCCGCTTTAAGACTTGTGGACTTCAACTCCCAGAATTCCTCAACCAGCTTTGCTCTGGAAACTCTAGAAGTTGAAGTCCACAAATCTTAAAGTGGCCAAGATTGGAGACCCCTGATCTATTCTAAAGGACCTTAGGAATGGCACTGCTATGATGTTTTTCAATAAAACTACCATAAAACATGGTCATGTGAACATGGAATGCCCCAAATGGCCATATACATGACCCAGTTGCTGAGCACCTGAAATTTTGTCACGTGACTCTGCGCAACCATTGGAATTTTCAGTTAGGGTCAACAGTAACTCTAGCTCGGTCCGTTGGAACTTCAAATGGACCCTAAGCAATCAAGTTTTACCTCTAGTAAGTCAAGATCTACCTCTACTTTCAATTGGAATCAGTCTTCTTTATGTTGTGTGTATTCTAATGACCCTCTCAGATTCTTCCGAAAACTCTTAAAAATGTATGTCCATCACTAACTTTACCACCTATTCCCTGTCAATACTTGACTGCAAAATTCTGGGAGTTGAAGTTCTCACATCTTAAAGTTGCAAATTTTAAGAAACACTGACTTGGCGGATGAAATCATCTTAAAACCGTAACTGAGTTCACCAAAAAGTTGAGGGTCCTTCTTTTAAATGGAAGATAGCAATAGCACTTAGACTTATATAGGGCTTTATAGTGCTTTACAGCCCTCTCTTAAGATGTCCCAGCCTTGCTGATCATGCCAGACCGAAGGCTTTGTGTGAAATATTCCTGCATATAGTTCTGGGTTGGATTTATGCATGTTGGCATAGAATGCTTTTTCATTTAAAATAGGAGCAATTTGATGAGCTGTGACCTCTGATGCAGAGGTGGTATCCAGCAGGTTCTGACCAGTTCTGGAGAACCAGTAGTGGAAATTTTGAGTAGTTTGGAGAACCGGCAAATACCCCCTCTGACTGGCCCCACCCACATCTCTTCTCTGCCTCCCGAGTCCCAGCTGATCGGCTGGGTCTTCTTTTGTTGCCCTGCACAGGAGAACGGAGCTGGAAAGCAGGTTAGTAGGGTGGGGAGGGAATAGGGATTTTGCAGTATCCTCCCCCTGCCACGCCCACCAAGGCATGCCCACCAAGCCACACCATTCCCACAGAACCAGTAGTAAAATTGTTTGAATCCCACCACTGTTCTGATGCCAGGTCTTAAATTTTCTATCAATAATTCCATATAACTGGTGGGTAATAAAAGTCCTCTGTTATGGCTTCCCTTTCCAATTTGGTTAATATTCAGCCAGTGTTCATGGGAAGTCACGTGCCTGAGAAGGAAGATGGGTCAGACACACTGTATTCTCCAATCTGAATATTCTTGATGGTTTCAATATTCCACCATTCTGCCCTTAGCATTTTCTTTGGCAGCCAAGTGGGAACATTCTATTGGACAATGCCAGAATATCTTTGGCTTGGCGTAGGTCACTACTTTTGAGACAACCCAAAAGCAATCTGTAGTATGAAAAAAAATGTCAGAGGAGAGATTAACCTTTAGAAAACCTGCATGGACGCTACTTAACTCCCACCAAAACTGTTCCCTGTCTGAGCATTGGGGATGTCAACAAATGGCTATTCCATATGGAGAGCAGTAAGAGCTGTGTGGGATGGGTAAACATTTAGCCCTGTGTGCAAGCGAAGTTCCAGAGAATAAAAGGCTTGGGGGAAAAAAAATAACAGCAGAGGAAGAAATATAGTGCATTTTTCTAATAGGACGGAGCAGGTCAATATTTCATCCCTTTGCTTCCTCCATACAAATCAGCACTGAACAAGTTTGTGGCTTTTGTTCTGCTCTAGAGATTTCCAAACACAACTCTGCCAACATAACTTAATTCTGACTGGCAGTAGTAGCCCTTTTATTCCATCACCCTCCACCTTGTCTGAAGCATTTGTTGTTGTTATTATTATTATTATCATTATCATTATTTAGTGAGATTCACAGGCTTTGGAGCTGGTTGGTAGCTAAACAGTTTGAGTCCTAAACCAAGGACCTAGGAACTGTTCAGGAAGCGTCGGAGGATGTTGGGGTTTGGGAATTAACCCCTAGAAGAGTATTGCAGCAGTAGTCAAGCCAGGAAGCCAAAGGAGAGCGGAAGGGCCCCAGAGTATACACACACTGAACACAAACACTGTTTGTAGTTTAAATAGTTTTTAATCCAGTTAGAGTTTAAGCATTGTCATTCAGTCCATTAAGTCATTCACAGTATTTCCATCCAGTAAGACTCACTAGTATAGTCCAAGTTAAGAGTCCTTGTAATATCTTTATCAGCCGATAAAGATATCTTCTCCTCCTCCGGTTTCACTCTCCAGAGAAACAAACGCTGGATATTCAGTAGACTTACGCAGTAAATCAGCAAACAGTAGCAAACAATAACAGTTCAGTCACAGGCACTCACAGTCAGTAATCACAGTTAGTCGCAGCAGCACACAGTTAGTCGCAGCAGCACACAGTTAGTTTTCCAGCTTCTAATGCTTCCTTATATTGTAACTTCTAACCGCACCCTTAATCGGCTAATTGCCTGCTGCATTGTGCTTAAAGTGATAAGCACTTAAACCATGATATCTAAGTTTTATATATTTATTCACCCAAACCATATTTGGTATCAATGTTATACCTAACATACTCCCCTTTTGGGTGAAATAAATATATAATACCTTTACAATCTAATCCCATATTTTTCACAACACTCCTGGTGCTTACTGGCACCTTGGGCTTTAGTAAAATTATCAGCTAAATTGTCCTCCGACATACAGTACTCTAGCTGAATCATCTTACTTCTTACAGATTGTCTCACGTTTAGGTATCTTAGATCTGTATGCTTGCTCCTTGTTTTTACTCCAATATTTGTGGCCATTTGAATTGCTGCCTGATTATCTTCATGTATAATTATAGGATAATCTACAGTTATACCTATATCAATTAACATTTGTTTATACATTATTAACTCTGTACATAACAATGATAAACAGGAGAATTCTGCCTCCATAGTAGACAAACTTATATGCTGTTGTCTTATTGACTTCCAGCCTATTAATGTCTTACCCAGCATTATGGCTGTTCCTGAAGTCGACTTTCTAGTGTCTCTTTCTGATGCAAAACTAGCATCTGCATAAGCACTCAAAATTAAATCACCCTTTGGTTCTAAATACAATGAATAATTCATTGTCTTTTTAAGATATCTTAATATCCTCTTAGCTGCATTCCAGTGTCTTTCACATGGTGCAGAATTGAATCTAGCCAACTGATTCACACAGTACGATATATCTGGTCTAGACCAATTACTAATATAACTCAAACTACCAATTAAAGATTGATAAATCACCTTATCAAACTCAGGGCTTTGTACATCAGTGTTGCTAAACTCCTGACTCATTGGAGTCTTAGCTGGCTTACAAAGCTCCATCTTGTAATCTTTTAGCAATTTGCTTATCTTATCTTCCTGAGATATCTTAAAACCTTTCCGTGTTTTCTTTATATTCAAACCGAGATACTTCTTTATCTCCCTAATTGCTTGATCTTTATTCTCTTTCCTAATGATGCTATTATTTTATTTGCTTCATCATTAGTTTCAGTTATCAATGCAATATCATCTGTGAATAGTAATAATAATGATACTTTCCCATTTGTCTCCCTCTTAAACAGACATGGATCGGCTAAACCAGATTTAAATCCTATATTGTCTAGTTCCTTTACAATATACTGGTTCCATTCATAGCCTGATTGTTTTAGACCATAGAGGCTTTTCTTTAACAACCAACAATCATTATTATCCTTATTTTCACTTTTAATACCAACAGGTTTTTCATATAAATAATATGTTTTAATGGGCGTGCAAGTAAGCAGTTTCCACATCTAAATGGTTAACTATATAGTTTTTACTAGCTGCCCACACTAAAGCTGCTCTCAAGGTTGCTGCCTTAAGACTAGGTGCAAACACCTCATCGTAGTCATTAGCATTCTGCCTAAAACCTTGGGCTACTAACCTTGCCTTATGGATTAAATTACCATCCTTATCTATTTTTACCTTAAATATCCATTTGCAGCCAATGGATTTCTTTCCTGCAGGTAATTTGGCATTTTCATACACCTTCATATCTCTTAATGAATTCAGTTCCTTATTCATTGCTGCATACCATTTTTCTTTTTCCTTAGTAGGATACTTTTTAATTTCTTCTACAGAATTAGGAACTTCATTAATCTGGCACACTGTGTTAGCCTGGTACCTATCAGGCGGTCTAGATATACGTGTAGTTCTTCTGGGAATTACAGGGCTTACAGGAGGACTTTGTTGAACTACTACCTGTTCATCTTCCTCATCCTGTTCAGCTATTGAATCTGTTTCTTCCTTTATGGGCACTATTTCATCCTGTATTTGTCTCTTTACTTTATTTTTAAAGTTACAGGGATAACTAATGGGATTTCTATAGGATTCAATAATTACATCTTTATTGGCATCCTGTTCTAATTTCTCCCATCCTTCATGTTCTAGAAATTGGGCACTAGCACTACATAACACTTTAGATGTGCCTTTCTCCCAAAATCTATATGCCCTATGGTTTGCCTGATAACCAACGAAGAAAAATCTTTTAGCTCTATGTTGCCCTTTTTTTCTGAGTTGTGCAGGAATATGCACCCATGCTGGTGCACCAAATGTGTGCAGGTAACTTAGATCAGGTTTCCTGCCATGCCATCTGGTAAATGGTATTTCACCTGTTGTTGTATTAACAACGTTGTTCAATATGTTATTAGCACACATTGTAGCCTCCCCCACAAAGAATCAGGTAACCCAGAATCATTTAACATTGTTCTAACCATTGCCTGTAGTGTTTGGCCTCTTCTTTCAATAAAAGCGTTATGTTCTGGCCTGTATGGAGCAGACTTCTTATGCTCTATTCCAGCTACCTTAAGTCTGTTCTGGAATTTGTTATTAACAAATTCCGTGCCATTATCTGTCACCAGGGTTATCAGTTGCCGTTTAGACTTTCTTTCAGCAAACCTAAGCCAATTGAAAAAATGTTGATATGTTTCAGTTTTGCTTTTCATTAAATAGCAAAACCCATATCTAGAATAATGGTCCATAATGCTCAGTATATATCTAGCACCCCCATACTGGGTTTCTTTGGACCTATTATGTCTGCAAATACTACTTCTAAAGGTTCTTTTGTTTTGAAACCATTTAGCCTATTTGCAGGCAATACTTTGCTCTTATCTTCACAGCAAACATTACAACGCAAATATTTATCACAAGGTTTTAACCTTATTCCTTCAGATAACTCAACTGTACGTTTTAGCATTTTAAAATTTACATGCCCCAAACGCCTATGCAATAAATGGATACATTCATCATGAGGCTTTATATTATTAAATACAGTTTGAGCCTCCCTTTCTTACTATTATCTAATACATATAATGTTCCATTTAAAGCTGCAGTTACCCTTTTGTTATCTTTTTCAATTATGCAATTATTATCCTTAAAAGTAATTACATAACCTAATTTATCTAATACCCTTACTGAAAGCAAATTAAACTTTAGTTGTGGTACATACAACATTTTTATATCCTGGTTTATGTACGGACAACGTGCAAAACCTTGACCTTTCGCTTTCAGGTTCCAGCCGTTAGCAAGAGATATATGTTGAGAACTTGTAGACATTTTTATAAATTTTGTCTTATCTCTTGTGATGCAGTGGGATGCGCCACTGTCAACCACCCATAAATTATTCTTCACATCAGAGTTGCTAAACATGGCTAGTTCAAATGCTTTCTTTGGCTTTTTTACATTCTGGCTTTTTCTCTTTTTGCAGAATCTTGCCAAATGTCCTCTGCCTCCACAATTAAAACACTTTTTAATTGTGTATGCCGTCGAAGATAAATTCTCTTCTTCCGGGTGCTTTACTTTGCTTTGCTGATTTCTTTCAAGCTTTGAAGATAATTTCTCTTCTTTCTTATCTTCTCTCAGCTCGTCACGCTCACGCCTTCTTCTGGCTTCTTCTAGTAGCCTGCCTGTAATCTCGGTTAATGAGAGGCTTTCTTTAGGCAATACCTCTAACGAAGTCACATAGTCATCATAGCTTTGATCTAATGAAGATAATATGATGTAGACTTGTTGCAGTTCATTAAATATAAGCTCTTTTTCTTGCAAATCTTGAAAAATGCTCTTCATACAGTTTAAATGAACTAACATATCTCCATTCCTCTGAAGATGCGTTGAAAAAGCTTCCGTGTAAGATTTATATGTGCTCCTACACTGTCCCGAACATAAATCTTCCTGAGGTTCTCCCAGCAGTTTGCAGCATTTTCTTCTCCACGAATATGGACAAGCTGCTGATCACAGAGAGTCAGTCCTATGATGCATAAAGCCTGCTCATTCTTCAGTTTAAAGTCTTGTAACTTTTCGTTATCATCATCATCAGCAGGATCCCATCTACTCACATCTGGTGGGTTTGCTATAATGTCCCACAAACCTTCTCTGCGTAGAAGTAAACTACATTTCATTGACCATGAAACATAGTTTGTTCCATCCAGCCTGGATATCATGGACAGTTGTGACAAATTTACTTGTGCCATTACTCTTCAGATATTTTGACTATTTTAAACTAATTAAAACAGTTTGTTTTTACAGTAATGTGCAACTCACACCAACTCTCTCTGCTATATCCTGGTTAGTTAGACTATGCTGCTGGGCCCATAACCAATGTTGGGGTTTGGGAATTAACCCCTAGAAGAGTATTGCAGCAGTAGTCAAGCCAGGAAGCCAAAGGAGAGCGGAAGGGCCCCAGAGTATACACACACTGAACACAAACACTGTTTGTAGTTTAAATAGTTTTTAATCCAGTTAGAGTTTAAGCATTGTCATTCAGTCCATTAAGTCATTCACAGTATTTCCATCCAGTAAGACTCACTAGTATAGTCCAAGTTAAGAGTCCTTGTAATATCTTTATCAGCCGATAAAGATATCTTCTCCTCCTCCGGTTTCACTCTCCAGAGAAACAAACGCTGGATATTCAGTAGACTTACGCAGTAAATCAGCAAACAGTAGCAAACAATAACAGTTCAGTCACAGGTACTCACAGTCAGTAATCACAGTTAGTCGCAGCAGCACACAGTTAGTCGCAGCAGCACACAGTTAGTTTTCCAGCTTCTAATGCTTCCTTATATTGTAACTTCTAACCGCACCCTTAATCGGCTAATTGCCTGCTGCATTGTGCTTAAAGTGATAAGCACTTAAACCATGATATCTAAGTTTTATATATTTATTCACCCAAACCATATTTGGTATCAATGTTATACCTAACAGAGGATATAAACTGTTCCAAGTTGGGTGGTTTTTTGTAGAATCAGGGTATTTAAGTCTGATAAATTCAGAATTTCCAAATAGCGAGGTAGCCCTTTAGGTGTTGCTCCAAGGGCTCCAATTACAATTCGGAAAACATACGATTTCCTTTTCCAAAGCCGCTCAATTTTAATAATAATAATAATAATAATAATAATAATAATAATAATAATAATAATAATAATAATAATAATAAGTAGTAGTAGTAGTGCTACTGACAGAGTGAAACTCTTACCCTATGATTAGCCACCCTGAACCAGCACATGGTCCATCATCTTTCCGTTCCCCTTCTTTGGCATCACTCTTCACTTGAAATTGTGCAGCCATCTGTAGATTTTTGTTTATATCTGAATTGATAGCAGGCTTGTATTTGTGGCAGAAATACTTTCCTTTCTGATTCAGATGTAACACCGGTCCTGAACAAACTTATTTTGGAGTTGGAATGAGGAGATCATCTTTATTCATTTTCTGTTGGAGCAAATTTCCAATTTTACCTTTTGTTTTCTTTTGAAAAAAGAAAGAAAAAAAATCTGTATATTTATTTAAAAAATGTATAACGGATCCCATCTTATATATGAAATCTGGACAACTAGTATTGAAGAGTATTTTAAATATTTAAATATTATTTAACCAATTTATGCATGGTAGCATGTGCTTTTGCCTGACCACACTTTAAAAAAATATTTGTGTCTTCATAAACTTCCTGGCAAAATCCAAAAGAATGAGAATATTGGAAGTATTTTGTATTGTTGAGTTTTGTAAAAAAGGGTTGTCAAAATGTTTTTGTAATAGAAACCATCAGCTAAGTTTTCCAGACTTTTTGTAGTAAGTGGTTATATTAATCAGATATTTATATTAATCTAGACTTTTTGATAATTAGATAAGTACATTCAAATTTAATCCTCCAGAAGTGAAACTATCTGAGCTTGAGATACATCAGCCTTCTAGCTTTAACATAATATTTTGCTTTCTACATTTTTTTAATAACTACTCCAAAGAATAAATCTTTAATGCAGTAGTACTTGGTTGGTCAATGTTAGCAAATAGGACATTTAAATTATTGTGAATGATATGCCAGATATTTTCTCCAAAACTTTTATTTAAGCATTTATATTTTCCTTAAATATAATTTCATATTGCATTTTTATGAGACAGATCATAAAAGTTGTACTAGATGTTAAAAACTGCAGATTGTATTTTCTGTTATTTGTTGGAACCAAATGAGTTATTTTTATGGCAACACTCAAAGAATACACTGCTCATATTCTAACAAGATTTGTCTAAATACTTTAAATTTCTCATTGTTTTGCTTCCAAGTAAACTGAGCCAATTCTCAGTATATTTATTTTAACAGTGTAATGGAATTTGACTATAATTCCAGAACAATATTAATTTTGTGATATTACTACAATAGTAATGTCATTGATTGCCTTTTGAAAGCAAAATGAAAACGCTCTGAAAATTGGAAGTCTTATAAGATGGGTAAATCTCCCAAAATTTCTGGGTCTCAGAAATTTCATGCTGAGATCTTCAGGTATCACCTCTGAAAATGCCAAAATCCCATATATTTTGGGCTGCCTTGATTTTTGTGTGGTTTTGGAGGAACTGCTGATCTCTGATAGAGATATTTCTTCCTGTTCCACTGTCATTTCTGGCAAAAAGATTTTGTAGAGTTTTTCTTCTTCTTCTTCATAGATCCAGAGCTATCTGAAAGGGTTGGTCTTAGTGAAGGAACATTGTTGTAATAAATCCAAATGGAAATTGGAAAATGATTCTTCTCAGAATTCAGTCACCTTGGATGAATGAGAAGGATAGCGTATAGTTTTAAAAATGGCATCTTTCTTAAAATACTGTATTTCCTGATGTATCAGCCTGTAATGTTGCTTCATACTTATCCTTTTTTTGTGAGTAGAATAACTGTTCAGAAGTCTGACACAGCTCCCATACTGACCTTGAACAGCTGCAAACATCACTCTGATTCCTCAATATTATTGGCATGCTGGTTGGGGAATTCTGGGAGTTGAAGTCCACACATCTTGAAATGGCTAAAGTTAAGAAATACTACTCCAGACTACTTGGTAGTGCCACAAGAAATTTCTCGCTTTATTATTATTATTATTATTATTATTATTATTATTATTATTATTATTATTATTATTATTATTATTATTATCTTTATTGTCAGAGTATAAATTGTGCACAATGATATTGGCTGAGCCTCCCTTCGTGCACCCCCCCCCCCCAACACAACTCACAGTGAGGACCTAGACCCAATCTTATTACACTATGTGACCTTGTTGCACAACGCCCCACAAGTCTATCATACTATGTTGACATGAAGTTATTTTCCGTTCAGAAGTCTGACAGCCCACGGGTAGAAACTGTTCTTCAGCCTGTTGGTGCAGCTGGCTATGCTTCTATATCTCCTACTCAATGGTAGGAGAGTGAAGAAGTGCTGACCAGGATGTGAGTCATCCCTGAGGATTTTCCTCACTCTTATAAGGCAGCGAGCCCTAGCGATGTCATCTAGTGGTATCAGGGAACAGCCCACGATGTTTTGTGCTGTCCTCACCACCTTCTGTAATGTCTTTTTTATCTGCAGCTGTCAATCCAGCATACCACACCGTAATGCAGTATGAGAGGATGCTTTCTATAGTGGACCGGTAAAGGGAGGCCATCAGTTGTTGTTCCACTTTATTCTTTCACGAGACCCTAAGGAAATGGAGTCTCTGTTGGGCCTTTCTGTCCACCGGGTTGTGTTGGCTTTCCAGGTAAGATCTTTGCTGAGGTAAACTCCCAGGAATTTAAAGAAGGAAACTCTCTCCACACAGCCCCCCGTGATGTAAAGTGGGGCAGGTTCTTTTCTCTTCTTCCAGAAATCTAGCATCATATCCTATCATTGCTGCAATAGATTCATGTATCCATACCTTCTGAGGATTCGATGCAGACTTTTCTTGTGACTTACAGTACATTATAAGGAGATGGTGGAGAACAAATAAGAAAGGGGAAATTTGTATTATCTCCCAGAATGAAAACTGGAGAAGGACAACTTTAAAAACAAACAAACAAGGAAGAGGAGTCTGGCTTCCAGTCACCAGGAGAAGCAGGTGCAACCTTCCGTTAAATTGCTTGAGGAACTTTTCAAACGGCTCTTGTAAAAATCCGCATCTTTCTCGTTGCATTTAAAGCATCTTTTTATATGGATGCTAATTCCTCAAGTATCCAATCTGGGATTGACTTTTAGCGTGTTTGTCCAGGCAAGCTTCCAGCAGCCCCCATTCGAAAATGCTCCTCTGCTCTGACATTTTTGTTAACGTTGCAGTAAATCACTGCAACTTTTAGCGTTTGGTTTTCCACAGACACAGAAAAGGAAGAGACACTGCAGAATCTTCAATGTGGGTCTTTTCTTGTTTTCTTTTCTTCTAAAAAAAAACACCTCACCATTTAGAGGGGAAGACACTGAACAATAGAAATACAGCAAAATCATCTGTATCACCAACGTTTGGTAGTCCAGGCAACCCGTAAACTGCTTTGAATTCATATTTTTAGAGGGCAACTTTATGAAATTGGTAACATAAAGGCTCATAAAGTCCCCCTCATCCTAAGAAGTGGGTGTTGCTTTAGACAGGCTCTGAACAAGAGAAACATACCGTCATGCCCTTTTATTTATTTATTTATTTGATTTGCCAATTGTTTACAAGATAATAAGTATAAATGTATACATAGTTGTGAATACATGAAATGGTTACATATAAGAAAAATAAAAGAATAAGAGAAACAATAGGACAGGGACGGTAGGCACGTTGGTGCGCTTATGCACGCCCCCTACAGACCTCTTAGGAAAGGGTTAGGTCAATAGTAGACAGTCTAAGGTTAAAGTTTTTGGGTTTGGGAAGAAACTACAGAGTCGGGTAGAGTATTCCAGACATTGACCACTCTATTGCTGAAGTCGTATTTCCTGCAATCAAGTTTGGTGCGGTTTACTTTGAGTTTGTATCTATTGTGTGCTCTTGTGTTGTTATGGTTGAAGCTGAAGTATTCATTGACAGGTAGGACATTGCAATGTATGATTTTGTATACCATGCTTAAGTCAGACCGAAGACGGCGTAATTCAAGGTTTTCTAGTTCTAGAATTTCAAGTCTGGTGGCATAAGGTATTCTACAGCGAGTAGAGGAGTGGAGACTCCCTTGTTGGAGGGTCTGACTCTGAGGGAGAGACTGAGCAGCTGACAGGGAGTGGGAGTGTGGCTCCGGTAAACGGGCAGAGCACAATCCTGCTGGGCATTCAGAGGAAGACCCAAGGCCGTCCCCTCTTCATCCTAGGGCATGCAGGGAGGAACGGAGAAGGAAGCAATGTGTCTTATGGGAGAGGAAAAGGCCCTGATCCCTTTCATTAGTTGCAGCTGGGAGAACAGGATATAAGTGGGGCATTTTAAATAGCTCTTTGCTGGAAGCAAAGTGTGCTTTATCTTGGTCAAGGTTTATCTGGGTTTTGGTGTCTTCCCAACTGTGGTTGCTGTGTTATCTTGTGGAAATCTGCAATTTTTCATCCTGGCCTGCCGTGTTAATGACTCCAGTGTGGTTTGTGTTGATTTTTTAAATTTCTAATTATTTTTACTTTTGGTTTGGACTGCATTTACTCTCTTTGTAGACTATTTTTTGGAAGAGTTTGATATCAAGTTGAGGATAATTGGAGGCATTAAAGGGAATTTATTCTACTTTTGTGACTGTGTTATTTTTGTGTCATCACACATACTGAGATAGTTGTAAAATTGCTAGAGCTCTGTAATATGAATTCCTTGTCTACAATTCCCCCCAAACTCAACCCCAGATATCAAGGGAAGAGAAGGGATGCAGACCGTTTATTCACCTGAACTAACAATACCATCTATTTCATACCAGGTTTCATGTGGGAAACTATAACTGTCTCTTTCTTACTCTCTCTCTCTCTCTGTTTATATAGTAAAGGAAATATAAACAATGGCTTTATTGAATACCACCCACCCACATATTAGAATTGGCCCAATGCTCATCATTCTGCAGATTCTTTGCCGCCCCCCTTCCAAAACAAGTTAAGGACCACATTTATATACTTCCATGGACATCTCTGCTTCTCATCCCTGCAGGCTGAGTCTAGTTTTTCTGGGAAGGTAGCTGAGGACAGACATGATCTGCTTTCCCAATTTCTCCCACATCAGTGAAAGAGGAGAACCTCTGTCTGCAGAGCCTTAAAAAATCTGGTGGGTCTTCTGCTTTTTTTTTTTTTTGGTAGAGCATAATTTTTATTTATCTATATTCCGCCTTTCTTATTTTTACAAATATCTCAGTGGATATCCTTTTGTCTTTAATCCAACCACATTATATACATTGGTGTCTCTTGTGTTTACCCTTTGCTCTTTCTCAAAATTCATTTGATAGCTATTAGATGGGTTCTCCTTCAAGCTGCGGGAGTAAACTGAATGACTTTGAGCTAATTACTGTCTGTTAGTTTAACTTCACTCACAGCTTATTTTGGGGGGGGTGGGGGAATGGCATTATATTACAAATTGGCTTGAGTGATTAAAGAAAACATGGGATTGACATTAACAAAGAAAATGTGTTGCCTTTTGCTGGAGGTTAGTCCAATATATCTGTTAAGCTCCTATTTTCTGTCTCAAAATACTTTACAATGGAACAGCTTTATACCACAAAGTCCTTAGTGCTCTCTGAGCTTGGTTATTTTCTTGCAGAGGTTTCATTATCCAACAGGGCAACATCATAAGTGTTAGAAAGTAGTTCCTTGGTATTTCCTTGATTAGTATATTGTTTCCACCTTGATTGTGGATCTAATATATATCTTGGTGTTAATCTCTCCTTATCTGGGTGCGGACTGATGGTAAGGAGATATTTTGGGCTTTTTTAGGTTTTCTTTTGGCTTTTTGGTTGTCTCTTTTGAATGATATGTAGATATTGTTTATACAGTCAAGGAACTACCTACCCAGACAAACAAACAAACAGTAAATAACAGACCAATCAAGGAACCCCTAGAACAGAGGTCTCAACCTTGGCAGCTTTAAGACTTGTGGACTTCAACTCCCAGGTTTCTCCCAGCTGCGGGCTGACAGCTGGGTCCTGGGGTTGAGTCTAGTAAAGTGCCAAGGTTGAGACCTCTGCCCTAAACACTCTCACCAATTTAAGGTTATAAGCCACCCAGACTTATAAATGAACAAACAAACAACAAACAAACAGGGCCAGTCACTTTCATATAAACAGAGAGCAAACCCCAGTCCCTTCTAGCACTGATGATATTACCTAGTTGAGTAATGAAATGACTGCAAGAAGGCAACCAAGATCAGAGAGCACCAAGGAGCCCTCACTGGAGTTGATTGTAGGGCTGAAATGTTACATTAACTTGTGAACAGCACAACACTTGTAGAGCAGCTCCATTGCCCTGCATAGTGTCCATTTCAGGAGTCAGTTCATACATTCATCTCCAAGCTTTCAAATGAGTCAGCGTGATATTCTTTTGGCTCTTCTAGTTTTTTTGTATTAGAGCAGGGGTCTCCAACCCCTGGGCTGCAGCCCACTACCAGGCCTTGAGACTACCAGGTCGCGGAAGTGGTGGTTGAGTGTGGACATGCTCATCCCCACTTGCACAAGCAGTGGGCAAGCATGTACACACACGCATGCTCCATTTGCACCAGTGCCAGGGGTATGTGCCTGCCGGTGGTGCAAATAGAGCTTGTCTATATGCGTCCTTGCCTTCTGCTCATGTGGAAACATCCCCTCTCTCGCCCTGCCCCCTGTTGGTCCACAAAGCTGGAAAGATTGGGGAACCTTGGAGTACTCATCTCTAGTGATCTAAGTGCTAGAGCCCACTGTAACTACATAGCCAAAAAGGCATTAAGAGTTGTTAACCTAATCCTGTGTAGCTTTTTCTCTGGTAATATCACACTACTAACTAGAGCATACAAAACATTTGCTAGGCCAATACTTGAATACAGTTCATCAGTCTGGAACCCGCATTAGGTATCTGATATTAATACAGTTGAGAAAGTCCAGAAATATTTCACAAGAAGAGTTCTCCACTCCTCTACTCACTGCAGAATACCTTATGCCACCAGACTTGAAATTCTAGACCTAGAAAACCTAGAACTATGCCGCTTTCGGTCCGATCTAAGTATAGTACATAAAATCATACATTGCAATGTCCTACCTGTCAATGAATACTTCAGCTTCAACCATAGCAATACAAGAGCACACAATAGTTACAAACTCAAGGTAAACTGCACCAAACTTGATTGCAGGAAATACGACTTCAGCAACAGAGTGGTCAATGTCTGGAATACTCTACCTGACTCTGTGGCTTCTTCCCCAAACCCCAAAAACTTTAACCTTAGACTGTCTACTATTGACCTCACCCCTTTCCTAAGAGGCCTGTAGGGGGCGTGCATAAGCGCACCAAAGTGCCTACCATCCCTGTCCTATCATTTTTTTTCTTATATGTATCCATTTCATGTATTCATAACTATGTTTATACTTATACCTGTTATCTAATAATCGCTTGACAAAATAAAATAAATAAATAAAATAAAACTTTGTATTAGAGTGTGTAGGATGAGAGGACAAGTGGCTCCCCTGTGTTACCTATGGACGAGAATGAACATCTGAAAGGGAAAACTCATTAGTGGGACATCAAAGAGAATGCATGTGCTTCCTTTTGGCCTCTTTGGCTACATATTAAATGAGTTGGCAGGACTCTTTGCTTAAAATTGGACTTTCAGGAAACATAGACCTCCCAACCTTTTCCTTTTAACTCCCTGCTTGTACATTTCATTGCCAAGATGAGGGTATTTTATTCTTCTTCAGCCAACTTTCTTTCTGTTTTCTTTCCCTCGTCTTATTTATGGCTCTTCCTATTCAGCTCCATAGTGTCTCATCCTGAATTTTTGCATTATGCCCCTTCTCATCTAAGAGGCATTAATCTGCTGGGCCCAGTGTGTGGAGTGATGGACTTCTCTCATCATCATCATCAATTCCCATTTCTGGCTTTTCTCTGGATTCACAGCAGCTGTATGTGTTCCGCTGGCAGCTGTTGGAGCACCATGGCCATACTTTAAAGCTCTCCTTCACAAAGGTTTATTGTCTGAGGCTCACGGGCCCTGGGGATTCCTCCACACCGGCCTGCCAGAGACTTAGCCAAGGCTTTGAATGAACATCCCCATCTTTGCTCTTTAGAACTCCCTGCTAAATGAACACCATCCTTACGGGCAAAGTATTTCTAGAATAAATTCTTTTATATTTGTGTGTGTTTACCTTGAACATTGAATTACAGTCAATACATTCCGACAATCCCTTTAAATATAAGCCTACGACAGAAAGCATTTGTGGTTTAGAGGCACTTTGGCAGTTGCACAAAGTGCTATTATGTGTTGCGGGGAGAAGGAGAAGAAAATGCAGAGTGGATTTGCTTTCCATCATTGGTAAAGTTCACCCAGAGAAGCTTTTGCTCAGGTACAGCATTTCCATAGGTAGAATAGGGGAAGATGTAAACTTCAGTCTTTTATTTTATTTTATTTATTTGTTTTATTTTATTTTGTTTTACTTTACTTTATATATTTTATTTTTTTATGTTATATTTTATTTATTCTACTTTATTATAATGAATTCACTATTGGTTTTCAAGGTCATATAAATTAAAACAATTCCCAAACTGACTTATACTTCCTCTTTTCCCTTTAGCCTCTTTTTCCTTAATTCTTCTTCTACTGACTTTTTTCTGTTTTTTCTTTTCTTTTGTAGGGGTGAATACAGATGCAGTTGGAAGCTACATCTATGATAAAGATTCTGAGGCAAAAGCCCAACCTCGAGAGCTTTTTTCTAGCCAACTATCCACCTGCTCAGCCCATTTGCACTGATTAATCTAATGTGTGTAAACATAGTAAAACCTGCTTAGAAGAGATAGCTGTATCTGGTCTTTTATATGCTCCCCAGGCAGGAGATGATGTTCTGTTTCCTTTTCAAATTTTGTTATGTATCCATTCATGTATGTATTAAGTATATATCTCACTCACCTGTTTACCTACATACTGAAGATCTATTAAAACTAAAAATATAAAATGTTACATTAAAATCAAGGTCATTGAAGAAAGTTTGATCATTAGCGACAAATGAAAGGGAAATCCTTCCTCCATTTTCCTAAATACTGGGACAGTGGAGGCCATATGACCTAAAATTGCAAGAGCTTTTCAAAACTAGGGAGCCACCCAGGACAAAATCCTCTATCACTCTGAGCTTCTGGCAAGAAGGCTACCTTCCAAGGGACTTGCCCTGTTGGTCTAAGTCATCAGGTAGGTTCATCATAAGAGAGGCAAATCCCTCTGATAGTCAGATTCTAAGGCATTTAGGTGAAGGCCAGTACTTTAGAAAAAAATGAATTCAAAGCAAGTGGGAATTTGCAAAACATAGAATATAGAATAATTGGCTTGATAGGTACCTTGGAGGTACCTTGCTACATAAAATATGGAATAATTGGGTTGATAGGTACCTCCAAGGTACTATCAACCCAGTTGTTCTATATTCTATGTTTTGAAAATCCCCACTTGCTTTGAATTCATTTCTAGTCCATATATTTTCCAGTCCAACCCCCTACTTAAGCAGGAGATCCTATACCATTCTAGACAAATGGCTGTCTAGTTTCTTCTTTAAAATCTCCAGTGAAAGAGCATTCACATCTTCTGCAGGCAACCTGTTGCACTGTCAGGAAATTTCTCCTTGGTTCTACATTGGATCTCTCTTTAATGATTTTCTACCCGTTGCTTCTTGTGGGTGAACACACAATAGCCTTACTGCTAACCCCAACTGAAACGCATTCAGATAAACATTTTCATCCAAACACATTGGAGATGTGAGACCACAGCTCAATTCATCTTGCCTAAGGGCAGAAGATTGGCTTGCAATTATAGAAAATTGGGTAAAGGGAAGACTTTTTTAAAAAATGATGCTCTTATAACATCCTACATTATGGAAGCACCGATTACCCTCTGCTCCCTTAACTGTGAACCTTGTCATAATGTGATCAATTTAACCGGAAGAAAGAACAGTTGAAGAAGCAGGTCATGGCCTTCATGACATACCCCATATATATCACCATCGCCTGCAAGCTGAACTGAATCCATATGAAAAGGGACAAATTGTTGCTAAGGTGTGAGGCCCAGACTCTCTCCCCTTCTAACGATAAGAATGAACTTCTGAAAGCTGGGTACTTCAAAAGGAATTCTTTATTGAAAGGAAGTTATCCAGGTACTAGTCAAAGCAGGGTCTAATATGCCTCTAGGCATACAGCATAGATAAAGGGACTTAGAACCCCTCCCCTTAGTCTGATGTGGATTTCTGTCAATACAAAGAAGCAACATGTTAATTCCCCCCACTCCCTTTTTCTTCTGGGAACATAGCTGAGAAAAGTTTCCCAGGAAATTTCCTTCGGAGCTGGAATTTTTATGGCCCCTTCTCCTCTTGCTATCTCTCCAAGAGGTGACAAGTTTCCAGGCATCTGGGCTCCAATCTCCAGTTGTATATCATGTGCAAGTTATACAGATTCAATACAAGACTTAAGATATTCGGGTTACATCAAAAAGGATTATTTGTACCAACTCCTCCCCCCATCTTCTTCCATTGAAGAATGGCAGATACACGGATCTGACATTACTTGTATATGTCCTACCTTAACACCTGGCATGGGACGTGGTGGCTCAGTGGCTAAGATGCTGAGCTTGTCGATCAGAAAGGTAGACGGTGGCAGTTCGGTGGTTCAAATCCCTAGCACCGCGTAACGGAGTGAGCTCCTGTTACTCGTCCCAGCTTCTGCCAACCTAGCAGTTTGAAAGCATGTAAAAATGCAAGTAGAAAAATAGGGATTACTTTGGTGGGAAGGTAACAGCGTTCTGTGCGCTTTTGGTGTTTAGTCATGCCTGCCACATGACCATGGAGACGTCTTCGGACAGCGCTGGCTCTTTGGCTTTGTAATGGAGATGAGCACGGCCCCCTAGAGCCAGAAACAACTAGCACATATATGCGAGGGAACCTTTACTTAACACCTGGAGTCCAAGATGAAGTGAATTCAGTTAACGTTAAAGAACGATGAAATTGTTTGAAATGAGATTCTGGTTGCCCCTCCGGAATATCTTGAGGAGGGGAGTTATAGTGAAGTCAAAGCCATTTTCATTACATTGCTGTCATGGAGTATGATATCAAAGGAGTCTTTAAAAAGGATCCATTCAGTGGTTACCTCCACAAAGCTTCCCTTTGTGGCTGATGTCCTTCTGGCTGCTAGAATCCCTTTCCAAAATCTGCTCCAAAAATTAGGAGAACCATCACGTTAGTTTAAGACAGTTTAAGGCGTTGAGAGTGGGATGATAAGAAGGACTTCTCCAACAAAGCTTTGCACACTGAACAGAACACATTGAATAGCAAACCTCCATAAATACAAGCACATCCAGTGAAAAGAAGAAAGTAATGTTGGATCTAATGTTTCTCCCAAGTCTTTAGACCAAATTTTTAGAAAGGGATTATAGCAGTGCGTAAAAAGCAATGGTAGGTGGATATGAAAGGGGAGAATAACTCCAGCATTTTGTGCTCTTGTTATATCATACTTTCATCTTTTTCATTAAATATTTGTCTGTGTATATCAGCCAAAAGAGGAGGAAATTCAATGCCTTTCAGATGGAATCCGTCCTAAAATCTTTATGGCACAGTAATGCACAGTGTTTACTTGAGAGCACTAACACACAGGTATATATATCCCTCTAAGTTTTCTTTCTGAGACACCACATCTTATGGAACAAAAATAATCACAAATAATCTGTGAGTGTTACACTTGAAAGTAGTTTTATTATTTCCTAATTTCTTAGCATTCCTGCTTACCCCCTCCCAACGCCAGTGGCATCATTAACATGGAGTACGCAATAAATATTATCCTCACTTTTTGTGGTCTTTTTGTTGCCTTTTTGTTTTTGGTCTTCAGGATTAATTGTTCTGTTTAACCTCCATTAAATTTGGTGCAAAACTATTTGGAAGTTGGCACCAAATATATATATTGTAATTATATATATTTTGGATCTTTGGTTTTCGGGCTCTCCCGGTAGATTGGGCAAGGCTGGTTGCCATTGAGTTGTGCCAGGGCAGTGTGTGACGGGGCTGCCATCTCTCTATACAAGTGGTGGGGATGGTGTGTGGCGTTGGCTGTGCTGCAGCCTCTGATTGTTGATGGATATATATATATCCTGGATCTTGTGCTGTCATCTCCTGGGTCGTTATCTTGTGTTTTATATTATATATCAAATCATGCAGCACGCCAACCACCCAACATCCCCACCTTGTATATCATGACTCGTCCCGCCACTGCAAGCACAGCCTGAAATGCAGTGGATCCACGGCTAGATACTGAATCTTACGGAGAGAACCCATAACAAGATCACATACAAATACCAGACCTCAAAAATATATATATATATATATATATATATATATATATATATATATATATATATTGACAAAGATGATCTGCAAGCTCTAAGTAATAAAAGTTAAGGATAATTAAAAAATTGTTTTCATGATCTGTTACAATAAATAAAGGATTAAAGATAAAGAAAAGCAAATTAATAATAACAGATACAGCAACCAGCCTTATGAATAAGTGAAATGGTGGAGAGCTTCTATTTTTTTAGGATTGACTATTAACAGTAAAAAAAAAAAAAAAGCAGTCAAGAAAATACTTGACAGAGTAGCAATCAAAGTCTTGGGGAAAATACATTTACATTTTATATGTCTATACCTACTGTATGAAGATCAGAACTATGCAGACAGTGATTTTCCCTGTAACATTCTATGGAAGTGAAAGTTGGACTTTGAAGAAACTGAGTAGGAAGAGTATTTGATGCTTATGAACTTTGGTATTGGAGAATACCCTGGGTGTCCAAGAAAACAATCAAATGGAGCAGAATTCTCACTCCAAGCATATATAATATAATCCACCTCATATGATAATATTTCAACCCACTGTGTGAAGACTCATTTGTCTTGATTGTTTATAACGGATGCTGGCTGGAGAAGATTCTGGGGAGTTGAAGTCCCCAAGTCTTAAAGTTGCCAAGGTTGGAGACCTCTGGTTTATAATGTCTGTAATGTTAGGAAAGGTAGAAGGGAGGAAAAAGAAAAAGTGAATGACTGGAAGAAAGGTGAATGAGTTGATTACGGTGGCAATGGGTGCACTACAGGAAGTCTTGAAGGGACAGGCTGGGTGAGTGGGCGGGAGATCATCCTGTAGACGATTTATGCGATTGCCACTAATTTGATAGCACATCGTTAATCCATCCATCCATCAAACTCTGAAGCATCAACTTAATGTCGAAAAGATCCTTAAGCTTGAGTGTGAATAAATCTCCAAGAAGCGTGAAGAAGAAGTGAGTTTAAAAAAAGCTGGGTCAGAAGTTCTTTAATAATAACAGAGCATTGATTTAAGCTTATCCATAAATCTCAACCTGTTGGGAAAATGAGGATATTTGGCATATCCAAGTGATTATGACTTTCTAAAAACCACCACTACAGAGGCAGAATGGAGAGCTTCACTAATGGAGGAAATAGATATTCGACTAAATAAATGTTCCACTTGCTTTCACTGCTCATTGGATATTTAGACATGAGTAACAAAATACCCCAATGCAAGATGTAGAGAGAATATATCAAAAATTAAGGGTGTGTGTGTGTGTGTGTGTGTGAAAGGAAAGGGTTTGACCAATATGTGAATGAATCATACTATATATGTTGTGTGGAATTTCCTATTATGACAAAATATTTGAAACTCTTCCTGGTGGCATAATGGTTAAGGTGTTGGAATCGGATTACACTCTTCCACACTTGGGGAAGCTTCTTGTATGATCTTGAGCCATTTCTTCTCTCTCAGCCAAGAATAACTGTGGTGTACAGTACTTGTGAAGGTTGTTGGATTATGAATAGGAAGACCCAAATTCCAGTCTTCCCACCCTCAGCCATGGAGGTTCACTGAGTGATTTGGGGCTATTCCCTGTCTCTCAGCATGAACTAACTCACAGTGTTGATATAGTAGGAAAAAGTAGAAGAGGGATTACGGGGTAAAGCATCTTGAGCTCCTGGGAATCAAAAGGGTAAAGGTAAAGGTTTCCCTGTCAATTGTTTCTGACTCTAGGAAATGGTGCACATATCCATTACATGGCTGAAGGAGCCAGCATTGTACGAAGACAATTTCCATGGTCATGTGGTTAGCATCACTATATGCCAAAAGCACACAGAACACTTACCTTCCCACAAAGTGGTATGTCATGCCCCTGTCGGAATCTGACTTGGAGGGGAAAGCCGAACAGCTGACAAGGAGTGGGAGTGTGGCTCTGTTGGGTGTGGAAGAAACTGGGGAAGAGCAAAGTCTGGCTGGGCAGACCAGGGAAGAGGGAATTCAGAGGAAGACCCAGGATCATCCCCTCTTCATCCTAGGGCCCGCAGGGAGGAATGGAGAAGGGAGCAATGTGAGTTGCATGGCTTACGGGGGAGGAAAGGGTCCTGATTCCCTTCATTTGCTGCAGCTGGGAACACAGTGTATAAAAAAGGAAGCTGCGCAGAGCAAACTGTTGGGAGCAAATGTAAAGTTATCTTGTATCGTCGTGGCTTATCTGGGGTCTTCCCAACTGTGTGAGTTTTGCCATGATTTCAAGTCTGAAATTCCTTCTCCTGCCCTGTCAAGCTAATTACTTCAGCTTGGTTTGTTTGGATTTTTAGTTACAGTATGTATATACCTTGTTTTGGACTGATTTTCTACAGTTAAAGGCTGTTCCTGGGAGAGTTCTTCACCAGCCGAAGGTAACCTGGACATTGTGGGCCAAGTTGGAGATAATAAAGGGACTCTTAGTGCTTATTTGACTGTATTGCCTTTGTGCCATGCCCCTGGTCATCACATGGTACCTATTAATCTACTTGCATAGTAATGCACCTGAGCATCAGTGGGATCTCAATTAAAACAAGGAAGACCCATCATCTTTTGATTATTAGTGGAATAGGAAATCTGGGATATGTACTAGCTCAGAAAGATTCACAACTTCTCTGGCTTCCTCTGCTGGATGAGTAGCTTTCAGCTCTAATCCTCTTGTCCTACCAACGAAAGCTCATTTCCCATTTGTTGGAAGCAGTTTGGGACAAGCAAGGGCTGCAGCAGAACAACCCTTAAGGCAAAGCCTCAGGGGAGTAATCTGAGCTGTCCTGGGGTTAGATATCTCCATTGGAAGCCTAAACCGACCACTCTCCCCTATGGAGGCATCTCACTCAGCTGCTGTTTGGGGCAGCTGTCTAAAGACCCACTTGATACTATTGTGTCTGGGGAAGGTGCCATGATTAATCACATTTTCTTTCTTTCTTATCCTCAGGCAGCAGCCACAGTGACAGACCCCTGAGCATGCAGCGCGCATGTTTTCAGAAGTGTATCGTCTTTAGAATTCAATACAAATCAACAACAGCTGCCAAATAATACAAGGGTATTCATTTTATCCACTAGACAAATGATATTGTGGGTGGGAGAATGACTTGCCTAAGGTTACTCAATAAGAGGGGAACCTGCTGTTGGACAGCTGATCTTCTACCGTAAATCTTCAGCTGCAACCAGGTGCAGATCAAATCCCTGCATGCTTTTCTACGCTACAGCAACCTGCAGGCACTGAAAGGAGAGGAAGATATATTTCCTGTTTCTCAATTTCTCTATCTTTTTGAGCAGTTTGCCAGAAATCACAACAGTTGAACAACAACAAAAAATAGCTCCTGCTTATAAATAGAGGGTGCCCTCTGGTGGGTATTATTTGATTATATTCCGCTTGCCACCCCTCCCATTTTTAATTAAAAAACAGCTAAACGTTTATAGGCTTAATGGGAAGTTTGAAATAGATTTTTTTAATGTAATGGATTTGGGCAAAGAGTGAATTCTTTCTCCGGACACATCCAATCAATCATTTGGTTCGAGCAGCAGCAGCAGCATATTAAATGAAGGATTAGACAATATTGTGGCCTCAGATGGGTCTATGTGAGCCACAACAAGTCTGAGGCCTGCAGCTGCTGAGTGAGGAAGAGGACTTCATTCCCAGCTGGTGGGTTTTATGGGCAGGCATCAGGTTAACTGCATGTACCTTTAAACTAATCAAGTAGGGCTCTTCTTTTGTTCTTCTGGAATCTGAACAAGCCTATTATAACTTTAGCAACATCAGAGCAACTCATTTTTGACATTGCTGTTATCTGTCTCGCCTATATACTACCAAACTCTCATGCCTGTATCCTTTAATTGGGTGAAACGGGGCATCGTCGAGCAAATGTTTTTTTAACCGACATTCCTTAAATGGGCTAACTTGCAGAGTGTATCCGAAATCCAAGACATCATAACTCCCCTGGAAATAATATTTGGCAAATAGCAATAGCGCTTACACTTATACCGCTTCACAAGTGCTCTCTTAGAAGTTTACAAATATCAGCGTATTGCCCCCAACAATCTGGATCCTCATTTTACCAACTTCAGAAGGATGGAAGGCTAAGTTAACCCTGGCCGGGTCAGGATTGAGCTCCTGACAGCAAACAATGAGTTAGCCTGCAATATTCTCCCCCAAACCCCAAAAATTTCTTCCCCAAACCCCAAAAACTTTAACCTTAGACTGTCTTACTGTTGACCTCACACCTTTCCTAAGAGGCCTGTAGGGGGGCGTGCATAAGCGCACCAAAGTGCCTACTGTCCCTGTCCTATTGTTTCTTTTATATTTTTCTTAGATGTATCCATTTCATGTATTCGTAACTATGTTTATATTTATACCTATTATCTTGTAAGCAATTGACAAATCAAATAAATAAAAATAAATAAATAAATAAAATAAATATTGTATTCTAGCCACTCTGATAAAACATTTTATGACATTTTATGAAAAATTTCCTGTCGTCAACTGCTGATGTTTGACTGCGTTGTACAGTTCATCATGTGCTGGGAGAGTTGATGATTTCACAGGGAACTTCCAATCAGAGACTGCACAGGTGACGCCTACTGCCTGCTCAGAATGAAAGTTACCCCTGTAGTATACGTAAATATTTTGCCCTGCTCAAATGTTTCCCCATAGTATCTCCGGGTAAAAATACTTAAATGGTAGGTAAAGAGCTACATCTAATTGGTTTAAGATCCATGGGATACTTCTAGAGCTAGGTGGATTAAGGGTCTCCTTACATTAGTCAGCCACTCTCAATTTGATGCTCTAGAACAGGGGTGTCCAACTTTGACAACTTTAAGACCTGTGGACTTCAATTCCCACAATTCTATGGCTTTCCAGGGAATTCTGGGAGTTGAAGTCTACATGTCTTAAAATGGCCAAAGTTGGACAACCCTGCTCTAGAATTTGGGCCACAATTCCTTTTGCCCCAGTGGAGCCTAAAAACATAACTGGATAATATGAGGTGTGGAAAGGCTACTGTTAGGGAATGCCTGTTTTTCAAAGCTTTGATCCTTTAGAAGCCTTGATATGTTGGGAAAGAGTAGTGTCAATGTCATGATCAGATGGTCTTTTATAACACCTGTCCCATTTGTCTTCTGCCCTGGTTCCCAAGCATGGCCAAAAATATCACTGTTCCTCTTTATTAGCAGGTTTTGCCTCTGAAATGTAAGGCTGTAACTCTTTCTATGTTTTTTTCAGCTCTTCCGCAGATGGAAGAATTCAGAAGACTCCTAATCTCTTTTCTTCACTCTTAAGAAGCTCATTTTGTAACAATAAATTCATGCATTGCAGGGTGTAGCATTTTGATAATTTAGAATCCAGATTTCCTGAGACTTGAGTAAAACAGTTCAATCATGTGCACACAGATGAGATAATAGTAGGAGATAGTATTAAACTTGCATGTTTATGCAAAAGACTGAACTGTGCGCCAACAATTACTCAGAATGCAGAAAGTAAGGAAAAGCAAGTGGGAAGAATACTAAGTTCTACTGGCCAAAGCAAAATGAAAAAAACATAGTGCAGATAGTCTTTGACTTACAAGTATTTATTTAGTGACAGTTACAGTGGCTTTTTAAAAAAGTGACACGACCATTTTTCACACAACTGTTCCAGCATTCCCGTGGTCACATGATCAAAATTCGGATTCTTTTGGGGCAATTGGTGTATATTTCTGATTGTTGTAGGTGTCTCAGGGTCATGTGATCATCTTTGGTGACCTCCTGAAAAGCAATCATTGGAGAAGCCAGAGTCACTTAACAATTGTATTACTAACTTAACAACTGCAGTGATTCAACTGCAGTAATTCAATGGAAAGAAAGTTTGCAAAATGGGGCAAAACCCACTTAAACAACTGTCTTGCTTAGCTCAAATGTCATCTTTCATCGAGGATTTCCTGTAGTGCATGCCTAGATCAGAATAATTTATGCTCCTTCCATAGTCTTTAAGTTGGCCACCCTGAATGTAGGATAAGGAGAGAAGAAGGAAAAAAAACCATACAGGAAAAGAGACCAAGTTCTATAGCTTCAGGTTACATTCAGAACTGTCCTCATTCAGAAATAATGTGATGATGCTAGCAGAGCCAACAAGATGTTAGTATGGAGTGGCCTCCATGCGGTATTTTTAGGGACAGCATTTATACTTGGCTCAGGTACAACTGACCAAAGAATGTATGTCATTTCCACTTCACTTCCTGGCAGATGATATGCATATTCTCTCTCTCTCCCTCTCTCCCTCCCTCCCTCTCTCTCTCTCTCACACACACACACACACACAGAGAGAGAGAGAGAGAGAGACTGTCATCCAGACAGACAGACAGAGGGAGGGAGAGAGAGAAAGTCCTAGTTCAAAGGACTAAAATAGGGGTCTCCAAACTTGGCAACTTTAAGACATGTGGACTTCAACTCCCAGAATTCTCCAGCCAGCAAAGGTGGCTGGAGAATTCTGGGAGTTGAAGTCCACAAATCTTAAAGTTGCCAAGTTTGGAAACCTCTGGACTAAAGTTTACTTGATCAGTTTGCACATGATGCAGGCATAGACTAGCTCCTTGACATGGTTGTTCTATCCCAGTTGAGTTCCCACAGAAGCTCTGTTCTTTCAGAAAGCCTAGCAATCTAGTTTGTTATGGAGCTAGCAATAAATGATTGCTTTCTGATATGGGAAGTTGCTTGTGAGAATTCATTTCATGACACGGCTTTCCAACCTGGCTTTCCATCTGCGCAGTGCTTTAGAGCTCTTTGAAAATGTCAATGAATTTGTACTCATCCATTTATCTACAAATTCTATTCTATTCTGTTCTGAAATATTCTGTTCTGTTCACTCCATTCAACATTTATTTTGGCGATGTTTTAAAGGAGTAGGGGGGGTAGATGAAGACATTGTATATACATGGAGGAAATGCATATACAGTGGGAAGCTATAAATACAAAAATGTTTTTAATGTATGTATTTATTTATTTTCATTCCACCTTTATTAGTTTTAGAAATAACTCAAGGCAGTGAATTCCTGCTTTCTCCTCCGTCCCCCACAACAGCAGCCCTGTGAGGTGGGTTGGGCTGAGAGAAAATGATGCCCCAAATCACCCAGCTGGCCTCCATGCCATAGGTGGAACTAGAACTCACATTCTCCTGGTTTCTAGCCTGATCCTGCAACCATTAGACCAAACTGACTTGAATTTCTTTCAAAATGTCTTTCATTTTTATTTTAAACAGAAATCAGGTTATGTGTTCTTATAACTGGCCCAATTACTGCACAATGTCCAAAATGAATGTGGACATGCATATAGGATTTATTGCCTGCTGAGTTCATTGGCCTTTCCAATAACTAATAGAAGCAATCAACTTTATGCAAAAGGTACAAAATGCAGAGTAGCAAAATGGACATCATTGATTCAACATCAAAAGGCACAGAAAGTTGGTTAGGGAGTTGTAGGACTTTGAATACAGATACATATGTTTGGTATTTATAGCAATTTGTTTTTAGCCTCAGTTCTTACCGTAGGACTTACAGCTGGCCAACATGTCCAATCTCCTGCTTACTAAGGAATCCAAATTACAGATGGTCCACGACTTACAATGGAGTCATGGAGCCTACAGTTGTAAGTTGTGTGATGATTGTAATGTAAGTCATCACATGACTGAAAATGACTTATTTTGTGGTGGTTTTTAAGCAAATCACCATGGTTGTTAAGTGATCCATTGTTCACTATGGGCATTTTTGCCAAAACCTAGAAGTAAAAGTTTTTGCCAAAAATATAATCAATTGCGCTCATGTGACCATGAGATTCCTACCGCAAATGGCCATAAATGTGGGCCAGTTGTTGATTGCCTGAAATGTAGTTCTGTAACCAGAGGGAGCGCCATTAGAACTTCTGGTTGTAAGTGCCTTTTAAGGAGGGGTGAGGGGGAAGTGTCCATTGTAACTTCAAGTGGTAGCTTAGAGACCAGCTGTAAGTCAAGAACTACCTGTAAACCATCCCCAGCTGAGGGCTGTTTAGTGTCTGCTTGAATTCATCTGAAATTCACCTCTGTTGGTTTCACTGTTGTGCTGCTCTTACTATTAGGGTAAGCTTCCCTCTCCCTTACTATTTGTTAAACCCAAGAACAGAGAGGCTAATAGCACCCCTGTAAATCAAGTTGAAACAGATGTGTCTACAGGGTGCACTATTAACCAGAGAATTTCCTCTGGTTCAGACAAACCCTTCTTCAAAGAACAGGGAAACAACTCCTACTGTGCAATTAAGTAAGGCTATTTGAGAGAACCATCTTTTGTCAAGGAGGAAAAAAAACAAAACCCCACCTGCTAGTGCAAGGATGGGCAACTACGGCTCCCTTTACGAGCTGTGGACTTCAACTCCCAGAATTCCATGGCTGGTCTCAGGGATTCTGGGAGTTAAAGTCCACAGGTCCTAAAGGGGTGATAGTTGCCCACTCCTGGGCTAGTGCATCTGTTTCATGCGTTCATAAGAGAAAGGAAATTAGGCTCCCCTCCATTCTTAGGTCAGTCATTTGTCCTTGTTTCAAATCTTCCCATTCACCTGAGAAAAATAGTAAGGGGAGAGAGGAAAGAGGGAAGAGGACTACATGAAAAACTCATCTGGGAAAGTCTTTTACTGGGAGAAAAGTATAAATCAACATCCATCCTTCTGACCCCTGGATCTCTGGGGAACCATCAAAAGGGGCGGAAAAAGCATTTTTCCTGCTGTGGTAAGGCAGAGAATGAGGTCCCTTCTCGTCCAAGCAGATGTTATATAGATACTGGAAACCCAGGGTCTCAGCTGTAAAAGTTTCCCCAAATCTTTTTCCTGGACCAGAAGGAGCATCGATGATGAAATAGGGATTCGACAAGATTCCAAGGCTCTCAGTGAAAAATCTCTTTTGACCCTAAATCCAGGAGTTTCAGATTTCCAGGTATTTAATGATTTACAGATCTGGTAGTAAGGAAGTCTCCAGGTGAGGAGGGGAGAAGATTATTCACTGTGCAGAAATCTTTAGTGCAGCTTCTGACGATGTCCATCCAGGTAGGGGAAAAGGGAAGTTGAAAATGGGATTCAGGGTTTGAAGTCAGTGCTTTCCCAGAGGACTGTTTTGGCTGTACCTTTTGAAAGATCCCCCTGGACGCCAATGCCTCTCATTGTGTCTTTATTTTTGGAGGGCCTGTGACATAATCACGTATTCACTCTGAAATTATTTAATATTCATACATGTTAAACTCATTCTAAAAGGAATGATGGGAGGCCACGGTTGTTTAATGAGAGCGTATTTCCTGCAGATGTCACTGTCATCCATAACTGGCCAATTTTTTTTTAAAACTGAGGTATCGTAATTGCAATCTGTCCTCAATCTTTCAGTGAAACCTCTCTCCAGTCCCTCTTGTGAATGGGAATGTCTTTACTCCCATCTCCACCCCCACATATGGAATCCCAAATTCTGTGTGGAAAATGTGATTCTTCTATAGTATGTTTCTGAGGTAAAAAATGCTATTGACGAGTGATAAGAATCACTGTTTTTGAAATTTAGGACTTTTCTGGGCTTAATTGTCCCAGCCTTCTACTTCCTCAGTCTTTTAATTCCTTGAAAAAAGCTCTATTTTTTAAAAGCCAAAATCAATATGAATTGGACTGTTCTAAAGTCGCATACTTTAAGTACCCTAGAAGCAAGACTTTTGCTTAATCCCTTTCCCCCCGCCCCCAGAATGATTTAATAGTAATATGGATAATTAGCAGTACAGTTACCAAGGTGCACTATCTTGAAGACTTGAGGTCTAAGATTTGGGGTAGGGTTGCAAAAGTCTTGGACTTTATATACCTCAAAGTATTAATGCAGCAAAATGATGTATTTATTGGATGGCTCCACTTCACCACTCCAAGCAACAAAGCTTCATAAAAAATCATGAACATTGAGGCAGTTAGATAAAACCAGCATGGATTTTGGAAAGTGGTAGAAAGGTCATTTGAGTGGGATGAGCAATATTGAAATGGAATATAACTGAAGGAAACTGTATGGACAATGTATATTGGAATAGTTTGGTAGAAAGAAGTGTGAACTGGGATATTTGTGTTGTGCAGATGCCTCCAACCATGGGCTGCCAAAAAATCAGGAAGAAAAGTTGGCTTAGTCTAATGCAACTGTGATTTTTTTTTGGGGGGAGGTGTCATTCCATTACTACAAATAGGAAACATGGATAATAAATACTGTTTTTATATTGGATTAAACAAATTCCACCTAGTAGAAAAAATTTACGAGAAAGGCATACTAAGCTGAGCATCTGTTTCTAGTTGCACAGGATAGAACTGATGAATGCATCATTCAGAAGTGCCCTGTTTTAAATAGACCCACGAAAGAGGACAGAACCAGACTTGGCAGATGGTAACTGCATAAAGGCCCCAGATATTCTGGTGCAATGGTTGCCTTTTAATATCTCTAATCTCTTGGGATAGATTAGGTAACCCATTTCAAAATATACCCTGTTAGCTGAGAACCACGGAAAAGAAGCCAGCTCTTATATTTTGATATTTTGTTCTGTGTCACCTGAATAACCACAAATGAAATAAAACTACATATTGCAGCAGACCCATTGACTGAAAATGCCACCCTTGTTTCGCTTTTTTTAATAGCTTTTTCCTTCCTCGCAATGTTTCATTTCATTCATCCTGTGATGTGATATTGACAGTTTGCTTCCTCTCCACAACAGGAGCAGGAAGATAGTGGCAGCTAAACACACACATGACATCATGCTACAAAGGAAGTGAAACACCATATTATGGAGATGGGGGGAGTGGATAGAGGAGCGGATGATAGGGCAATAAGTGGACACTTGTTGTCTCTCATAAGAATATGGTTTTAGCATTTGAAAAGCTCAAGATGCATAACACATTCAAACTGATATATGTGGAGTCCAGTTAGTCATGCTGATGTATTCTCCTTGCCCTGAGAGGCGTTAAAAAAAGTTAAGGGTGATTACAGAAGCAACAGAATAGCAGAGTTGGAAGGGACCTTGGAGGTCTTCTAGTCTTTTTGGACCTCAGGGACCACCAAACTCATAATTTTAAATCCCATGGACCAGAGACCCTGGGAAAATCCCCAAAAAGTCTGCAGGAAAATTCCCAACCCCCTTTTTCTACCGATTGATCATTCTTTATTTGGGATCACAGGATACTGTCTTCAGCTCTGTACTCAGGGAGAGAGAGAGAGAAAAAGAGAGAGAGACTTTTGGCTTCATGCAAGGAAAACAGCAGAAGCAGCAGAAGTCTTTCTTTCTCTCCTGCAAACTCTGCCAGAAATGAGTCTTTGTGAGACTTGGCGCAGCCTCTTAGAGCAGGATGCCTTGCAGGGTCCCAAAGACTCATTTCTGGCGGAGTTTGGGGGAGAGAAAGAAAGACTTTTGTTGCTTTCCTTGCGTGCAGCCAAAAGCAGCAGAAGAAAGTAACGGAAAGAAGCATCCTGGTAGCCAAGCAAGGCGCATGTGGTGAGTGAGGCAAGTTCCTCCCCTCCTCCCTTTCCCCCCTCCCCTCACTACCTTGTGTCGTTCGCAATGCAAGCGACGCAAGCCTTGTGTTCCCGCAGGCCATGTGGGCAGTGCAGCCTTGTGTCCCTGTGACACAAGTATTAATTGCTTTGGGGGGTGCTTTGGGGGGGGTGCTTTGGGGGTGACATTTCTCTGCGAACCACCAAAATTTTCTCATGGACCACCAGTAGTCCCCAGCCCACTGGTTAGCAACCATTGTTCTAGTCCAAACCCCTGTCCAAGCAGGAGACCCTATACTATTCCAGGCAAAGTGGCTGTCCAGTATCTTCTTAAAAACCTCCAGTGATGGAGCATCCACAACTTCTGGAGGCAAGCCATCCCACTGATTACCGTATATACTCGAGTATAAGTCGACCCGAATATAAGCTGAGGCACCTAATTTTACTACAAAAAACTGGGAAAACTTATTGACTCGAGTATAAGCCTAGGGTGGGAAATGCAGCAGCTACTGGTAAATTTCAAAAATAAAAATAGATACCAATAAAAACTTTCACTAGGACAGTTGAGAATAAGTTTGATGTTCACAATTTCCTCTTTGAAAGAGACCAGTAAATAGGGAACAAGAAGATGAAGAAAAAGAAGTGTGTTTTTTCACACTTTTCACACTGCAGTGAACAAAAATGGCATCATAGGAACAGGCTTATTCTCAGTCCAAAGGTATTTTTGTGATTTCTTCCCTGATTTAAGGGAAATTTGGGAAACGATCTCACTATCATGAAAGGTTTAATTGATTCACTAACCCAAAAGAAGATGATGATGACAGTGGGAGGCAGGAGTCACTCTCTCCCTTGCAAGAAAAAAGCAAGAGCCGTTCTTATGATCTCTCTCTCTCTCTCTCTCTCTCTCCCCGTAATACAATCAAGCCCTTTCCAGCACGCGCGATCTGCCGCCGCAGCTTTGTACCTTGCAAATGCAAAATCCCGGGGGTTTTGCATTTGCAAGGTGCAAAGCAGCGGGGGCGGATCGCGCATGCTGGAAAGGGCTTGACTGTATTATGGGGAGAGAGAGAGATCATAAGAACGGCTCTTTCTTTTTTCTTGTAAGGGAGAGAGTGACTCCTGCCTCCCACTGTCATCAACATCTTCTTCTTTTGGGTTAGTGAATCAATTAATTTGGGAAATGATCTCACTATCATGAAAGTCAGTGTTCTCTGCCCGTGGGGCGTTTGGAAGAAAATGCCCCGAGGCATATCCACGCGCGTGTAAGGGGAATCAGAAATCCCCGCGTTCAACGCCTAGCAAGGCAGAAGAGAAAACGCAGCTGTGAGCAAATACTGGGAAAACCTGATTGATCAGAAGGAAGGAGGCAAAAGAGGGAGGGGTGGTGGTGGACGGAGGTCCCACTGGTATTTGTGAAACATTTGGTCGGCAGCACTTCAGGTCAACGTCCTGGCTCCCACCCACCCACCCACCCAAAGCCACGAAGTCCCCCAATTGCGCAGCCCAGAATCGCCCTCCCCTCAGGGGGCAGCAACGACGCCCGGTGTTTCCCGAGACAAGAAGCTCCGCCGTGCAATGAAAGCGCCCTGGCTCTAGGCTCGCGGGCTCAGAAAACAACGCGAGCCGAGGTCTCTTCGGCTCCGCTCAGCTTCGTTTCCTCAGCCCCAGCTGCTTTCAGTCCGCTCGGGAGGAGAGGGAGGAGGTGGTGGCGGCTCGCGTTGTTTTCTAGGCTCGCGGGCTCAGAAAACAACGCGAGCCGAGGTCGCTCGGCTCCACTCAACTTCGTTTCCTCAGCCCCAGCTGCTTTCAGTCCGCTCGGGAGGAGGGGAGGAGGTGGTGGTGGCGGCTTGCGTTGTTTTCTGAGCTCTAGGCTCGCGGGCTCAGAAAACAACGCAGCCGAGGTCGCGCTCCGCTCAGCTTTGTTTCCTCAGCCCCAGCTGCTTTCAGTCCGCTCGGGAGGAGGAGGAGGAAACGAAGCTGAGCGGAGCTGAAGCGACCTCGGCTCGCGTTGTTTTCTGAGCCCGCGAGCCTAGAGCCTAGAGCTCAGAAAACAACGCGAGCCGCCGCCACCACCTCCTCCCCCTCCTCCCGAGCGGACTGAAAGCAGCTGGGGCTGAGGAAACGAAGCTGAGCGGAGCCGAAGCGACCTCGGCTCACGTTGTTTTCTGAGCCCGCGAGCCTAGAGCCAGGGCGCTTTGATTGCACGGTGGAGCTTCTTGTCTTGGAAAACACCGGGCGTCCTTGCTGCCCCCTGAGGGGAGGGCAATTCTGGGCTGCGCGATTGGAGGACTTCGTGGCTTTGGGTGGGTGGGAGCGAGGACGGACGGAGTCCGTGAAGTGGGGCTTGCCTGCCCTTGCTAGCTGCCTCTGCTTCCTTAGGGGCGGGGAAGGGGGCTGATCTGGACCAAGGGTGAGTCTCCCCTTCAGTTTCCCCTGAAGGATCTTCCGTCGCTTTTGCCTTCTCCCTACATCTTCCCTCTGTTAAAAATCCCCCCCACACACACACACTTATTTTCGGGTGGATAGATTTCGTGTCTGAGCATTCTCACATGGTGGTGGGTCTTTCCCCCCCCTAAAAACAGTTAAAAAAAGAAAAAACATATCCTCTTGCAAGAACTTTTCTGCTTCCGATTACCCCCATGCTTAAAAGTTGCAAAGGAAACACGGAAGCAGGGAAGTGACTGCCCAGCTCCGGAGCTCCACACCATTTTTTTTTCAGAGGGGAATCTCACTCGAGTATAAGCCGAGGTTTTTTTTTTTCAGCACAAAAAATGTGCTGAAAAACTCGGCTTATACTCGAGTATATACGGTAATTGTTCTAATTGTCAAAATTTTTCCTTATTTCTACATTGGATCTCTCCTTGATAACTTTCCACCCATTACTTTTTGCCCTGCTCTCAGATGCTTTGGAGCAGTGGTCCCCAACCTTTTTTGTACCACGGACCAGTTTCACGATTATTCATTCTTTGCGGCCCGGTACAAAATGATCCACGGACCGGTACCGGCATCAGCATCAGCACGCATGACCAAGGCAAGGCGAGCCGAGCGACCGGCCAGCCAGCTGTCCCCCGCTTCTCCCCGCCACCTTCAACTCCTCCTTTGTACCTTCTTGCGGTCGATGGGCTTTTCAGGCTCTTTCTTAATCTCCTCCTGAGTAACGCGAGACTCCACCACCATCGGGACGGCTCTTCGTTCGAAGCCGCCCCCCCTTCGACGAAACTAAGGCGCGAGGATTCCTTCAGCACCCAAACGCCGCTTTCCAACAACCAACGACCGACAAGCTCACCCGGAAGCACTTTCTCAAGCGCCGTCGAAACAAGATGGCGGCGCCCAAGCAAAGTAGGCCCTACTTTCATTCTTTATGGACTAGTACCGGTTCAGGGCCCGGTGGTTGGGGACCCCTGCTTTGGAGAATAGCTTGATCCCTCCCCTTCTCTGTGACAGCCCCTGAAATATTGGAATATTGCTATCCTGTCACCTCTGGTCCTTCTCTTGTTAGACTAGGGCATTCCCTGTAACAAGAAGGAACCTCAGGATTGTTCTGCTTTGACTGTCATTGGTATAAGAGGTCAGTCTTTAAAAACTCTATTAGACCCCATACCAATAAAGTAGAATTTTAGTATTTCTTGTGTGATCTGTTTCCTGATCCTCCCACGGATATCCCAGTGTGCCTTGGTTTTCTAACAGCTCTGATTTTCCCCCCCTTTCAATCCTTCCCAAGAATTTAAAGGAATGAGGTGGTCATTTGTTCTTTTCTTTGCTAGGGATCTCCCTATTCTGGCTGTCTTTTCTAAACTGCCTTTGTTGTCAGTGAACAGCTTGCTTCCCATGCTTTTCACTCAGGCCAAATGGCCAGGAGTGAGAGGAGAATGCATATTTCTTCAGAAGCCTGCCAGTGCTTGGGAAAAGTTTCTTAGCTTGGGCTACTCAACACCTTTCAGGCTGAGGAAGAAAGAAAGAGGTGGCATCCATGTTGGTAACCCACACATTGAAAGAACCGGATTCCAAGATGCTGTTAAACCAGAGGTCTCCAAACTTGACCACTTTAAGACTTGTGGACTTCAACTCCCAGAATTCTCCAGCCAGCAAAGGTGGTTGGAGAATTCTGGGAGTTGAAGTCCACAAATCTTAAAGTTGCCAAGTTTGGAGACCTCTGGACTAAAGTTTACTTGATCAGTTTGTGGACTTCAATTCAGTTTGTGGACTTCAACTCCCAAAAGCTGGCTGGAGAATTCTAGGAGTTGAAGTCCAGAAGTCTTAAAGTGGTCAAGTTTGGGGACCCCTGTATTAAACCATTCCATATGAATATGGTACAGGGTTACAAGTAGGGACATTTGGTTGGAAGCACCTCTATTTTGGTTCTGCTTTATGAGAGATCATTTAATATCTCTATTAGATTTATATAGGAAATGTTATTGAAAAGGTTTAGGTGAAAATGGGTCAAACTTAACAGCAACATCTGAAGCTCAGTTGCCCACAATGAAGACACATTTTGCTGCTTGATGGAAAATTTGCGCAGGGATTTTAAAATGATGGAAAATATGCCCTAAAGTTTAATACATTTAAATAAGATTAAAACTTATTTTTTGAAGGAAAAAGAAATATGGTCCTATCAAAGGGACATTCCAGAGAACCAACCATTCCGAAGTCCTAGTCTCTGACAGCAAAATTAAAATACAGTTGGCAGGGAGGGAGCTGCAGTATTCTGGCTGCTTTTTACATCATTTATGATATCTGGATGTAACAGGAATGGAGAGCTTTACATGTCTATTCATTATTTGATTTAGATCCTGCCTTTTATTAAGAATCTCAAGGAAGCATGTGGAGCTTTCTTCCTCTCATTTTCCTCCACTATCTTGTGTGGTAAAGTGAACTGAGGCAAGATGACTGGCTTTCTATTGTTACTTCATGCATTTGAGGTCAATATTTTTATTCCTACTGTAAAGTCTGGCTATAACTTAAGACCATGATGTGCCAAAAATGAACTTAAGCAGAGGCTTTGAAGAACAAAATCAAACTTTAATTGATCAATAAGGTTAGGGTAAGACCTATCCTCACATACACAGAAGATAGACATGTGAGGAAGGCTACCAAGCATGTAGAGAAAGTAGAGTTCTTATACCTTTAAGATCCTTAAAAGTAGAGTAACTGCATTGTAAAACTCTCTAACTTAGATTTACATCTTTCCTGCAAAAGGCAAATGTCCTTCTGGCAATGTTTAACTTTCATTATCCCTTCTCCTATTGTCCTGCTAATTGATCACAATTGATACTTAAGAAGGCTATTAACAGCATACTTCAAAGGTGTGGATTCTTCCGGATGGAGGTAACTGTATTCCCAGAGAGGTAGTTTCATTCTCAGGGGATAATGCTGGGGTAAAATGTATTAATCCAGGAAAACAGATGGATTCAGGTTGATTTAGATGGGACAATCATGTGTCTTCATAGGAGAGGGATGTAACTGATTGCAGGCACGTGTTATAATTGTTTTACAACAAGTGAAAGGTTAAGAAAACCTTTTCTACAACAGCAAGATAAGAAATGCCTATAGAGTGATAAATGCTTAACATAAATACTTCTACATATACAAGAAAACAAATGCCTAACAGCAAGATAAGAGTAACTCTCTACTTAATGCTATAATATATCTTATTACATTTCTTTCTTTATTACCCTTCACTACTTCAGGAATATGTTTTAGTGGGCATGATCTGCTGCTGCCTTCTCAACCTAGCTAGTTCTGGACACAGAAGCCTGGGGTGGGGTTTGGAACAAAAATTGTACACAATGCATGTTTGAAAAAAAATGTGGAAATTCAATTGCACAGTCATAACCCCCACCTTGTCACGCCCCTAATAGTACTGGTTCATCCTCAACCAATATGGTTATTTAAACTGTCTGAAGATTATTAGATTTAAAACGCAATGCATCTTGAGAGCACCAGGAACAGGAGTCTGATCTGGGGCAATTTCTCTGCTGCTGATGTTATTTCTAATAACTTGGAATGCTATTCCTCTTTTTCCAACCGGGAAAATAATAAATATGTATTTGTCAGGTTGAGACTGACATTTATTTTCTTAATCAGCTTGTCCGCTAGTCATAAATAGCTCAGTGAGAGCCAAGGTAGCCCTGTAGTTAAGGTTTCAGATTAATACCAGAGAGGTCAAAATTCAAGTCATCTCCCACCATAGAAGCTCATGGGGAGACCTTTCCCAACAGTAAATCTCAGAGAAGAACTTCTTGATCTCCTGAAGGAAAGGTGGGATATCCATGCCACAAATAATAAACTAGTTAAGGAATGAGAGGGACAAAGTCAATTTTTTGGAGGCAACCATCTGGACATTGTTTACTATTTGCTTCCTTCTTGAATTTTCTGCTTAGTCTCCAGTCTAGCTGTCAGCCATGATGGCTTCTCAACCCAAAATCCAAACGCCCTGTTTAGTTTTTTGAGACAGCCAAGCTTGGTTAGGCAGTGTCAGGTCTGGAGGTGCTCTTTTTCTTCAAGCCCTTTAAGGAGATCTTACATTACCTTTCCTAACACTGGATTGTATGGCAGACTGGATCATGCCACACATGTGGAGAGAGAGAGAGAGAGAAAGAGAGAGAGAGACAGAGAGAATTAAATGGAAAACTGCAACAGTGCATTTTATCGGGACATAGTACAGTATATAGTTCTCTCTCCCTACCACAGACACAATTCATTATCAAACTATTAAGTGAGTTAGAATTAATCGAGAAATCACTCCAAAATGGATGCCTTCCCCTCCTGCCTCAACCCCAATTGACAAAGCAATTACATTTTTGCCACAGATGACTTACAGTGTGGTTTTATAAATGAAGTGAATACAATTTATACTGAACTCAAGGTTAATTCAGCTTGATTTCATGTTGGTTTGGTAGAAACAAATAAAACACAAGCCAGAAAAAACAAACAAATAATGGCATCTGCCTGAACTAAAAATTGGCAGGACAGAAGGAAGAGCTAAGAGAGATTTTGAAACAAGGAAACTGTGTGCTAAAAAAGCCAATGATGCTTTTAGGAACGAGGGCAAATTCCTTTAGAATTTGAACATGTTTGTTTCTGAAATCTCCCAATGACAGTCTAGCATTTGGTGATTCTCAGATTAAGAAATTTAATACAGATAGTCCTCAACTTATGACTGTAGTGGAGCCTGCTCATCATGGTTTAAAGTCATGACAGTCATTAAATAGGTCACCCATGTGACTGACCCATTTTTAGATCTTCTTTTGTGGCAGTTGTCAAATGAACACTGCAGGCTTTAACTGAACCAATGATTTGCTACGGGCCAATTTTGCTGAAAACTAGCAGTCAATGCTGATTTTCGGCAAAACTGTTGTAAAAGGTGATCATGTGAGACTGCAGAGGGTCTTAACTTTAGAACCAGGTCATAAACACCTCAGGGAGGATAGTCATAACTTCAAATGGTAACTAAGCGACTGCACCTGACACTTGTAGCATGTTGGCAGGGGAATTCTGGGAGTTGAAGTCCACAGTCTTAATAATGCTGAGGTTGAGAAACATGCTAGACTTTAAGGCCTGTACTGGAAAAAACATAGCTTTCTTACCATCCTTTGTAATTTCCCCAGATCCTTGGTGATGGGAACAGCCAGGAAAAGACAATAGTGTTGCCATGCACAATATGGCTGTTTTAATCTCAAATTCATTTATTTTAATTCTCAGAGACAAGGAACTGGAAGCCTTGGTACCTAATATTTGGGGAGTGGGAACATCAATGCTTATATTACCCTGACTTTTTCCCCCACAGCTTTTTCCTCAAGTAGTTATGGTTTCAGCAGCAGATGTTCCAGATGGGTTGCACAGGCTCACACCTGAGCCTGCACTCTGAACAATGCCTGCCTTTTCTTTCTTTCTTTTTTGCCAGGAACCATGTGAAAGTAAAGGCATGTAATACCTTGGCTTTGGAAAGAGAAGATTTATGAAGTGGTCCACTCCAGGAGATGTTGCCAAAGGTTAATTGCTTCGGTTCCAGGACTGCAAAAGAAGAAGGAGGAGCATTCCACACTTCCTTTCTGGAAAAAAAAACACCTTTTGAGGCTCATCTCCTGTAAGGGAAGTATCACTTTATAACATTACAGTATTTGGGGCCATTTTCCCTTGTTACTGTTTATGCCTGCCTGAAAGCAGATATAATTGTCAAACTTAGTTGGGATGGCTAAGGAAAAAAATACACAAAGCCTAACTTTGTGCCAGGGTGGCATTCCATTAAAGCCTTAATCTTTAACTTCAAGCACTTGGTACATTTATAATTAAAAAAACTGATCATCATTAACTTAAAAATATAATGGAATATGTTATTTTTTTTCAGGCATTTTTAGATAGGGAAAGAAACAATATTTTAATTTTAATGATCTGGGTTTATCATTTTTGCTTTGGCTTTTTTAATGCCTTTGAGACAGTGTTGACTCTTGGTGACAACTGGACAAGTCAACAGTCCATGGAAGTTATCATTGTTCAGAATGCCTGCCATTATAGTAGAAAGTCAAACATCCTTTAAAAAGGAGATTTTTGATGGAAAACAGGGCCAGGACATCTTTTATATAAGCATCATGTGATAGAATAAAGTATGCCTAGAATTTTTAGTGTTGATTCAAAAAGGATATAAAATAAGGCTGCTAATTTATAAGACAAACATCCTATTGGCTTTTTGATGTGTCTATAATAGCAAATAGGCCTGCAAAAAAATTAAGGAGTGAGTTTTCTATGTCCTAACATAAAGTAGTGATGGCACAAGAAATTGTTATTAACAGCACAGCATTAACAGTTGAAAAGTTGAAAGTCACTGGGGAAAACGTGCTTGGCATGTTCAAGGTATTGGATTTACCAGAAAATATGAGGTGTTCCTTCCAAATAATTGGGGAGTGTATGGAGGCAGTGTCAGACATTTGCTGATAGGAAGAGAAGCAGCTACTGAAAACAAAGAAACGAGTAAAGTGTGCAAATAGCTATAGACTTCTTTGGGGAGGATTACCTTGACATTTAGTATTTTTCTGGAGTTTTGTTTGCATACTGAAGTTACTAATTATGCTTATGAGGCATAATCACATAGGAAAGATGGTGTACATACAGTAGAACTTCTGACCACGAATGCTTCTGACCACAACCAAATTGTGTTCCAAACAAAAAAATTCACAAAATTTTTGAGTCTGGTCACAAACAAGGTGGAGATCAAAATCGGCTGTGGTCGATTTCCCCTTCCGCGCCAATTTTTTTTTGGTAAGCACATGCTCAGTCAGTCTCGCTTCCAGTCATGACCAAATCGGTTTGCGACCGAAGTTATGGAATAAATTGCAGTTGTGATCAGAGGTTCTACTGTACTTGTTTGAATGAATTTGTGCTGAATATTGGCATTCTCCTAGTTCTGTTGTTGTTGTTCAGTCAGTAAGTGGTGTCCGACTCTTCATGGTTCTTCATGTTCATTGCATCAATGACACTATCTAACTATCTGATCCTCTGTTGTCTATTTCTCCTTTTGCCTTCAATCATTCCCAACATCAGGGTCTTGTCCAGTAAGTCCTCTCTTCTCATTAAAAGGCCAAAGATTCTGTATATGTTCCATAAATGACATGAATAAACCTTAAGGCAAAAAGAAGAGACAACTTTTTATCTCTTGGAGACAGGTGGGAAGCATTTTATTCCTTCTACAAAATGAATTAGGAAAAAGAAAAGACAGAACTAACTTCTTATATTAAAGGTGAATATACAATTTCACACATGTAACATAACTTCAAGCTTAGCCTGGTCCTAATTGCCAATATATCAGGTGGCCAAATTCATACATGTCAAACACAGAGATGGTGGTAGATGTTACGTTGGATTTTTTTTTTTTAAATCAGAGATGCCTGAAAAGATTCAGTTGAATCTCCAAACCGATTTTAAGTTGCTGAATAGAACTTGAAAGTCAGATGGAATGTTTCAGTCAAATCAGTTGTCTTTGAATGGATTCAATCATTTTCGGTGTTTCTGAATATGCCCATAGTCACTTCAATTTTGGCAGCTAAGATGTGTACAGGACTATCTGTAGTATGTATCATCCTGTAATATTGCTTGCCTTTTTCATATGTTGCTTTAAAACCATTCATAAAGGTTTGCAGTTTTAATGCACATGCCAGTGTCTTGGGGTGAATGATAAAGCAACTATGGAATTGATGTACTGTATATCAATTATACACTGCTCAAAAAAATAAAGGGAACACTTAAACAACACAATGTAACTCCAAGTCAATCACACTTCTGTGAAATCAAACTGTCCACTTAGGTAGCAACACTGATTGACAATCAATTTCACATGCTGTTGTGCAAATGGAATAGACAACAGGTGGAAAGCATAGGCAGTTAGCAAGACATCCCTAATAAAGGAGTGGTTCTGCAGGTGGTGACCACAGACCACTTCTCAGTTCCTATGCTTTCTGGCTAATGGTTTGGTCACTTTTGAATGCTGGCGGTGCTTTCACTCTAGTGGTAGCATGAGACGGAGTCTACAACCCACACAAGTGGCTCAGGTAGTGCAGCTCATCCAGGATGGCACATCAATGTGAGCTGTGGCAAGAAGGTTTGCTGTGTCTGTCAGTGTAGTGTCCAGAGCATGGAGGCGCTACCAGGAGACAGGCCAGTACATCAGGAGACGTGGACGAGGCCGTAGGAGGGCAACAACCCAGCATCAGGACCGCTACCTCCGCCTTTGTGCAAGGAGGGACAGGAGGAGCACTGCCAGAGCCCTGCAAAATGACCTCCAGTGGGCCACAAATGTGCATGTGGCTGCTCAAATGCAGAAACAGATTCCATGAAGGTGGTATGAGGGCCTGATGTCCACAGGTGGGGGTTGTGCTTACAGCCCAACACCATGCAGGACATTTGACATTTGCCAAAGAACACCAAGATTGGCAAATTCGCCACTGGTGCTCTGTGCTCTTCACAGATGAAAGCAGGTTCACACTGAGCACATGTGACAGACGTGACAGGGTCTGGAGATGCCATGGAGAATGTTCTGCTGCCTGCAACATCCTCCAGCATGACAGGTTTGGCAGTGGGTCAGTAATGGTGTGGGGTGGCATTTCTTTAGGGGGCCGCACAGCCCTCCATGTGCTTGCCAGAGGTAGCCTGACTGCCATTAGGTACCGAGATGAGATCCTCAGACCCCTTGTGAGACCATATGCTGGTGCGTTTGGCCCTGGGTTCCTCCTAATGCAAGACAATGCTAGACCTCATGTAGCTGGAGTGTGTCAGCAGTTCCTGCAAGACGAAGGCATTGATGCTATAGATTGGCCCACCCGCTCCCCAGATCTGAATCCAATTGAGCACATCTGGCACATCATGTCTTGCTCCATTCACCAATGCCACATTGCACCACAGACTGTCCAGGGGTTGGGGGATGTTTTAGTCCAGGTGTGGGAGGAGATCCCTCAGGAGATCATCCGCCACCACACCAGGAGCATGCCCAGGCATTGTTGGGAGGTCATACAGGCACATGGAGGCCATACACACTACTGAGTCTCATTTTGACTTGTTTTAAGGACATTACATCAAAGTTGGATCAGCCTGTAGTGTTTTTTTCCACTTTAATTTTGAGTGTAACTCCAAATCCAGACCTCCATGGGTTGCTAAATTTGATTTCCATTGATATTTTTGTGTGATTTTGTTGTCAGCACATTCAACTATGTAATGAACAAAGTATTTAATAAGAATATTTCATTCATTCAGATCTAGGATGTCTTATTTTTGTGTTCCCTTTATTTTTTTGAGCAGTGTATATTCAGCACAGGTGCATGCATATAGCAGACTTTGGGAGCACCTCTTCCCTAGCCATTTTATCTTGTCTTTGAACTATGAATACAGGCACCATGTTGATCTAGAGCGTTCAACTCCAGTTCTTCAACATTGTGTTAGGTTGATTCTTCTCTAAGTGATATCCGATTATGTACTTGCGGTGGAATTCCTATCAGTTCTTTTGGCTTTCCTGCCCACAGATGCTGTCCGAAGCCATGTGAGTTATTTTATTCCTGCGGATCTAAGTCTGAAACTTTTGTTATAGCCTGTTTGTATTTCAGGGAGCTGGCTTTATGTTTCTCTGATCAATTCTTGTCTTGTCTTCCAAAGCAGAGAGAACATTCTTGGTCATTGTCATCCAGCCAACTTTGCACCTGTTTTTCTCCAGGGGCACCATGGGAGTTTAAGGCATAATAAAGGGATATAAATAATACACTGACATTGCTTACACAATCCATGATGGGTGTGTGTGCGGTCTGTAACGAGATCCATCAGCTGTCTCCAGACAAACGACTCATCGCATAGTCACCTAGGCCTTTCAGAACAGCCAACCCGCCAGATTTTAGCTTTTATCGATGAGACATTAGATCACAGATGCTTGCCATAGTTCCTTTGTTCATCCATACTTCTCATTCAGTTTAAAGCAAGCAGAATTATGCAGCATCAGAGCTGAAAGAGAGTGTGCAATTAAATGTGGGGAAGGAGAAAACCTTTGCAGTGGGTGTGCAAGGCTATGAAGTGGTTGGGTTTAACCCACTTGTGTACTAGAACATTGAGTGTAAACATGTTTTATGCAATTTTAACTGCAGTGGCTCCTATTCCAGAAGGATAGCATAACATATGGAGAACGGGTGTAATTCTTCCTTCCCATTACATAGTTTACTAAAATAATGTTTAGAATTTGTTTAGAAAGCACTCTTCCATGGGGCATAAATGTGAGCTTCCTTTGATAGGCAAATTTTAGCCATGGAGTGTGAATTTACATTGGAACCCCCAGCAAAAAAAGGGAAAGACTAAAATCCTCCTATATCCATATCATTAATCATGGTTCCAATCTGCATCACACAATTTCACACTCTTTCCTTCAACTTTCCCTTGCTTTACAGACCTGGGAAGATTATAAATGGAGGATTGGTTGCAAAATTACTTGCAACAGTCATTAAATGAAGCAATCACCAATCACCTATAAGTTCCAACATCATTTGAAACAGTGTGCACAATGAATACACTTTTACTGAACTTATGTCATGTCAGATAGTATAATTTCTGCTCCATAACCTCTCAAAATACATTAAATCTGGCCATACAATTTTCTTTTTTTCTTGCAGTCTTTGGAATGTCAGAAGAATTTTTTTTAAAATCATGTAGATCAGTCAATGCTCGTTCCAGCTGACCAGTAAAAGAAAGCACTGTTCTTCATTATTTAATGATTTTCCAATTTACAGGCAACCTGACTCCAAAAATGAGTCTGGAAGGCTTCGTAAACTTGAAACAAGAAAAACAACATGATATTAAAAAGTGCAGTTGCCACAAGGGAACAATAATTTTAAAAACCTCATCATCCCCTAAGAGATACTCTAACCTGGAGTCTGAGGGAAAAGGCATGTTTTTAGGGCTCTCAAGAAAGCCAGCTTAAGTGGGGACGGAAAGAATATCCAGAGGAAATGCTGTCCTAGATGGCAGGTGCTGCCACAGGGAAGGCCCACTTCCGGGGTTCCATTAGATGACATTGTCTACTCTGTTTCATTGCACATTTTTATAGAGACAGATGGTCCCTGAAGCCTGATCCCAGGTAGGGCTTCATAGGCAATAACCACCACCTTGAATTATACCCAGGTGGTTACAATAAGCAATAAAGCTCAGAAATCAGAGATGTTATACAGACATAATTAGACCTGCCTATCACCATTCATGCAGCTGGCCCAGCTATGATTTCCCAGTGGTCTTCAAGGTCAGCCTTATCCAGGGCTGGGCTTCAAAAATTTTAGCAAAGGGTTCTCTGCCCAGTTGATGGGTGGGCATGGCCATGGTGGTCGTGACCTAGTCAGCCTCCTGCACCATGGAGGGTTTTTTCCCCCCTCCCTGGGCTCCAGAGGCTTTTCTCGAGCCTCCAGAGGGTGAAAACAACCTCACCGGGTTCTGGAGGCTCTCTGGAAGCTGGAAACGGGCCCATTTCTGGCCTTCCTGAATTTCTAGGAGGCCCATTTTTCACCCTCCCTGAGCCTCCACATGTGCTCTGCACTTACCTGATCCAAAACAGGCTGCGTGGGGACTCCTGGGAGGGGCGGGGTGGGAGGGCCCAGCCAGGAGTGGGATTTGGGCAGGGATGGGATTCTACCAGTTCGCACCTATTTGCTAGAACCGGTTGTTAACATTCTAAGCAGTTCTGAGAACCAGTTGTTAAAAGAAATTATTGGCCTAATCCTGTAAGGAAGGCAGGAAGGAAACATTCTGATGTTGCTTACAGAAACTGCCTCTCCGTTAACCCTTATTACATTCTTGGCAGGACTAGACTTCCTGTCTCAGGAACTTCTCTGGAGTTTTTTTCCCCTCCTTTGCTGGTACTTTGCTTGTGTGGAGTGACCAGTCAAAGTTACAACGGCACTGAAAAAAGTGACTTATGACCATTTTTCACACTTACGACTGTTGCAGCATCCCCACAGTCACGAGATGCCAGGCAAGGAGATGCATGCTGATGGGACCACCTGTTTTCTGAGTGAAACTGATACAACTCCATGAACCCAAGTAGACTTCACCAGTTAGGAGGGATAAACAGTTGGTTGGATCCTGAAGATTCAATTATTTAACCCAAGGATCTTCAAACTTGGCAAGTTTAGGACTTGTGGGCTTCAACTCCCAGAATTCCTGAGCTAACATGACTGGAGGAGGAATTCTGGCAGTTGAAGTCCACAAGTCTTATAGCTGTCAAGTTTGAAGATCCCTGATTTAACCCATGCTCTGCTCTTTGACATAGCATGGCTACTAAGAAAACAACCTCTTCTCACTTCAAGCCAAAGAAGGAAAATATAAAAATGCTAGTTTTCTCTCACATTACACTTTGGTGTGTGGAGGTTGTCAGGAACAATTTTGAAAAAGAACAACATCAACAAATGATTATTGTATGGACAAGTTGATTGCCTTCCCAAATAACCTATTCATTTATCTAACAGTTAACATTTCCCCCTTGGTTTTAGTTGAAGTCATATATGACTAGAGATGTTGTAGAATTCAGCTTCCATCATATTTAACATGGATCAATTTGGCAAGGGCAGATGAAAATTCAGAAATATCCGCAGGGCTACATTTTATCTAGCTAACTGAAGGCCACCAGGTTAGATTCAGACCAGACTATATTGGTTGATCCTTAAAGAGTACTTCTATATAGCTGAATTCTTTGCAATAAATGATGGCAACAGTGCACTTAAATTGGTTGACTGTATTGTATGAAAGATGAAAAACTCAGAGAGGAGTGAGCTCCTAATATATTTTGGGCTCTGCTGGTGTGGGAAAATATGACCCTAACTTTATCATTGTCTGCTTCCTGACAAAAGTGACAGCCAAATGCAAACTGGCACCATTTTGATGGTATTCATTGAGGGAGATATCAAAGGCAGAGGTTGTAATTTACAAAAGTTTCCCAGTAGAAGTGAGAAATTAAAAAAAAAAGTGTAAATATTAATTTCATCATTGAAATCGGCTAATAGACATCTCCTTTAACACTTTTGGATATGGGCTATGGGAATAAAACTCCAAAATTAGATGAATAGGTAGATTCAACTTTTAGAATTCCTCCACACACCTTTAAAAATTGCTGAGGTTGAGAAACACTGTCCTGCAGAGCATTGAAGGGCTCTGCATGACTGAGGAGTCCACAGGTGGCAAGGCTCACAAACTGACAATTGCTTGGTGATCTAATGATCACATCCTGAGATGAAAGGGATAAATAATTTCCTAAACCACAATTGGCATTCTTCAGAATCCTGATATCAATTTACAGGAGACAGACATAGTATATGGCCAATAGCAGGAATGCTCTAGGGCAGTGATGGCTAACCTTTTCAGCTTGGTGTGTCGAAAATCGGGAAAAAGTATAGCCTTCCTCGGGTCGTGTGTCACTTCAAGAAATATCAATAATTTGGTTTATGACGGACTGGGCTGGGGTGATCACACAGGGCTGTGAAACTCGTCTCCCTGGTCTCAGGGCTGCAAGTGCAGGATATGGGGATCGGAAGGCCACCTTACTGGGCTGTGAACCTCATGGATCTCCTTTCCTCCTGTAGCGTTCCTGAGGTAATGAAACTGACAAACCTCAGTTTATGGCGGTTAAAACTGGTTCTCTGCTGCAAAGATCTTGTGGCAGTGGTGACACCACGCCTCCACGCAACAAGCAAGGAGCAGGGATTGGAGCAGAGCACAGACAGCCTCTAAATGTGCAGGTTTTCCCCACACCAACAGGCGTGTCAGTCAAAGTGCCTCGGCGTGTCACGAGTGACATGCGTGTCATAGGTTAGCCATCACTGCTCTAGGGCTACAATTAATTTCCCCAACATTTCAAAAGACTGTACGGGGTTGTCCAGATGTCTGCTTATATCATTGGAGATGGTGGGGGCAAATTTGGGGTTAAGGATTGGAAGGGGAAGTGGTAATACCTCTGAAACTGAACAATCCTCTTTTCAGAAAATGAAATACTAAAGCTGTTTGTACTACCAGCGTCATTGTTGAACAAGTATTCCCAAACTGAGAACCCAAACTTTTAGGAAGACCTCAACTCCATACAGGTTGAAGTCAGGTGAGTAGATAAGTAAAAGAAAAAAAGGTATGGATTTTTGAAAGACATTTGATTATAATCTGTTTTGATATCACCTCTGTTTTGTGGGATAGGGGAGAAATTAGGTTATTATCTTATAAACTATCTTATGCAGAGGTGGTATTCAGCAGATCTGGAGAACCAGTAGTAGAAATTTTGAGTAGTTCGGAGAACTGGCCGATACCAAGTCTGACTGGCCCCACCCCCATCTATTCTCTGCCTCCCGAGTCCCAGCTGATTGGCTGGGTCTTCATTTGTTGCCCTGCACAAGAGAATAGAGCTGGAAAGCAGGTTAGTGGGGTGGGGAGGGAATGGAGATTTTACAGTATCCTTTGAATCCCATCACTGATATTACGCATATATTGACATAGGCTTTTGAAGTCCCATTTCTTCCTCCCCCCCCCAATATTTTATGGCCCAGTTTATTTGGGAATAGTGATGGTGTGGGCAAAATAAAGGGCCACTTTGGGATGCATGTTTATTTTATACTGATAAAGAAGAGAATGAAGCAAGCATATTTTTGTAGCAAATAATATGATTAATTGAAGTTTTAGTCCCATTTGCTTAGTGCAAACAGACACAGCATGCAGATTAGCTTCTAATTCATTCTACAATTTTAATTAACTTTGCCAAGCATCGAAAAGAGATTAGCAGATGTTATTTTTTATTTGTAGTTTCGATGGGATTACTCCAAGAAGCAAGGAAAAAGCTTCGATGAGAAGAAAGGTGGTTTTCTTTGGCTTTTTTCCCCTGCCTTTAAAGTGTTTCTCATTCATCGCCAATAATTTTATCTTCTGCCTTTCTGCCTGGAGGAAAGATCTCAGCAGTGGCTGTAAGATTCCCAGTCCTATTCCAAAACCCACAAGGCACAGCTTGTCTTTGTCTGATTTCTGACTTGTCCTGCTTTATTACTTCTGCTGGGTTTTATTTCTCTTACTTTACAAGCAGGTCCATGAAAAGCTATCCCGGCTGTGTCCTTCTTGCACTCCTGAAGAATCAGTTAGTGAAATCCCAACTGGACTTCCTGCCAAATTGCCCCAAAGTAGCAAAAAGTTGCTCCTGTTTCTTTTCTCTCTCTCCCCTCCTCACACCCCATGCCTTGTAGGCATCTCTGTTTTTTCCTCCTCTTCCCATAGATGTTTTGCATTACTACATAGTTGTGAACAGGAAAGCAGGAGATTGTGGAATATTTTCTTGGATTAAGTAATGTAGGTCAGGCTTGAATTTGTGTAGGAGACAGATAAACTTATAAAAACTCATTTGTTGATTTCAGGAGCTTCTTTTCCCCCCATTTTTTGTATTTATCTCCAAAGTTAAAATAGAATAAAAGGAAGAAAACAACAAGAACAAAGAACCTTGAATATTGACAACAAACAGACCAACCAAACAGTAGTAACAAAATACAGTAGTAATAAAAATGTGTGTACAAAAAACAACAAATCGCAAACATATCATTTATATTAACATTAATATTAGACATACAATGTCCATCCCGGTTGAATGCTGAAATATATCTGAAATATGTGATACGTTCTCCCCCACCTTACATAACATGTCTACAAGCAATTATAAACTTTCCCATCTATATTTAATAAAAATACTTTGTTACATAGAAAGATGTCTCTAATTTGGAAATCTATTTATTAATCAAGTTGACCCACCATCTATTATTACATTAAAAAAAAAAAAATCAGTCAGCAGGTAACTCCAAAAAATAAGTCAAGCCTTTGAGGCCCTCTGTGAACCATCTGTTATTATATTCAACATGCCGAAAGTCCACAAATGGATTCTAGTCTTTTACAACCAATTGTCTCTAATCAATGTGGTTAATTTCACCATCTCTACCAGTATTATAAGTCAAATTTCAGTATTCTCCTTCAATTATAAATATATCCTTCTTATTCACTCTAGTGTCCAACCTTCAAAGTTTCTCAAAACAAAAGCGTTTTCCCACTAAAAGGGTTCTTATAGTTCATTCCTAAATTGTATTTCAAATCCACCTGGACCCTTTGTATCTTTTCAAAATGAAAGTCCTAACCACCCCTTTTCTGTTTATTCCCAAACAGATTTTACAAAGTCATTGAACTTGTATTTAAAACTTCTTTAAGGAGTGAAAGAAACTCATATGGTGCCCTAAAACCAGGGGTGGGAATCAAATTTTTTAACAACTGGTTCTGTGGGCACAGCTTGGTGGGCGTGGCTAGGTGGGTGTGGCCATGTGACTGGGTGGGCATGGCTTCTTCTTTTTTTTTTTTTTGCAGCATTCCCTCACCCCCATTTTTTTTTTGCCTCCTGGGCCTCAGGGAAGCCTCCTGGGGGCGTTTTTGCTGCCAGAAGGCTTCCCTGGGGCCCAGGAAAGCAAAAAAAAAATGGAGTGGGGGGGCACTGCCCCCCCTGCCCCCCTCTGCATGCCCCTTTTTGCCTCCTGGGCCTCAGGGAAGCCTCTTGAGCAAAGCAGTAAGACAGCAAGAGGGATCCCGGCACAGCTGATCATCGGAACAGCTGATCGTTGGTGGGGGAAAGAAATACCTTAAGGAGTGACTGGTTGAGGGAGCACGCAGTGATGTTGGGCATGTGTGGGATGTGCATGCACGATAAGGACTAACTGGGAGGGGCGGGGTGGGCGGAGAGAGGTGGGGCCAGCCAGGGGCACGATTTGCCAGTTCTCCGAACTGCGTAGAATCATTACAACCAGTTCTATAGAACCGGTGCGAACCGCTACAATCCCACCCCTGCATAATCCAAAGCTTACTAAAAACTGAAAAGCAATTAACAAGCAAACAACAATTTAACTAATCCAACGATCAATGAAGGTGATGAGAAAATGAAGCATGTGAGCCCTGAATCTGTAAAGGCATCAACGGCAGTTAGAGGAAAGATGGCTTTCCTTCATCTCCCAGAGGGAGCCTAAACCTGCTGGAGACCATTGTCTTGTGATTTTCTTGCAAGGAGCAACTGTATGGAGCACTTATGGGTGATCTCATCTTCTCTGTATCCAGAAAGGAATGATGAAGAACTGGTCCATTTCCCAGTTCTTAATTCTTCTGCAGTCATTTTAACAAAGCGGTCTTCAGTTCGCCATTTCTTCACCCAGACTCCAATTTTAGGAGCTTCAAAACAGTTGCTTGGCTTATTTTTTTAAAAGTGGAGGATGAAGGAAGACAGTTGGACAAATAGTTACTTCTGATTCTGATCTGCACACTTCTTCAGAATAACTCAAAGGCTTTTTATGCATTTAGCAATGCCCACATCAAGAAAAAGCACAGCCTGATGACTTTTGTTTAAACAATTACAAAATAACCCCTTTTGGGACAATGTGAGAGACCACAGACTGCATGTTAATTCAGGACTCCTGAATAGAATAGAATAGAACAGAACAGAACGGAACGGAACAGAACGGAACAGAACGGAACGGAACGGAACGGAACGGAACGGAACAGAACAGAACAGAATAGAATAGCAGAATTGGAAGGGACCTTGGAGGTCTTCAGAAAACCCCTGCTTAGGCAGGAAACCCTACACCACTTCAGACAAATGGTTATCCAACATCTTTTTAAAAACTTTCAGTGTTGGAGCATTTACAACCTCTGGAGGCAAACTGGTCCACTGATTGATTGTTCTAACTGATAGGAAATTTCTCTTTAGTTCTAGCTTGCTTCTCTCCTTGATTAGTTTCCACCCATTGCTTCTTGTCTTGCCTTCAGGTGCCTTGGAGAATAGCTTGACTCCCTCTTCTTTGTGGCTCTTCTTTCTTTCTCCCTCTTATTTCTTTATCCTATCTCCATATGAAAATTTTCTAGGATTAAATAGATACGTTTAAAACAATTTCTTAGACTCTGCTGATGTTCAGTTCTGCTGATGTTAACATTTTGCATTTCTCCAATATTTGTAGCCTATTGGGCAGGATTCTTTTTGCATTCAGATGAAATGTGCTGGTTGTATTTTTCATGGCCTGATTTATATTATTAGTGAATTCTGGGTAACCAAAACGATAGTGGATGAATTTAAGAGGATAATATCAATAAAGATTCAAAAACAGTTGCGCATCTGTATATTTTTACTTTCATTTTTCAATACTTCCGGGAAATATTTTTCCCTGTTTTTATGAATATCCATAGGCAAGTATTGCAAAAAATGTTGCGGAGATTAGTCATTGTGGTGGTGTTTTTCATACTTAGCAGTTAATTTTCACTAGCTTAGGAGAGACAAGCCTATAGAATTTAAGGGCATGGAGACATTAGTATTTATTTACATTTAAATCTCTCTTCAAAGACGTAGCAGGAAGCCCTTTCTCCACAGGTTTTATGCTGCTTCCGATATTGAGAAAGGTAGAATTATCTTTCAGATGGATCTCCACAACTCTCAAGTCATTCTCAGGGGGGCACCGTGTGTGTTTCTCCAGATTTTGTTCAATGGTGTCTCTCCACAGGCTTCACTACTGGACACGCTGTGGAGAATATGGCGATAGCCTTGAAGAAATTAGGTGACAGCTGTTAGAAAAGCACCAGTTTTATTCAGAAAGGGTCGGTGAGGAAAAAAACTCAAGATAGGCCCACAGTTGATTCTCCTGGGTATAAGAGGGAGGGAAAGGAAAACTTTGTCAGGTTTCAGAATTGATGGCAGACCAAGTCAAGGAACAGGAATTACCAGAACTTTATTTTATTGCTATATGTATAATAACAGAATGTTCAGAGCCTGACAGTGTATAACTTTCTTCTCTTATATCCAGGAGAACCAAGATGGGTCAGCCTTGAGTTTCTTCTTCATTTCTTCCTGGCTTTCAAGGCTAAACGGAAGGGTTTTTTTTTGTAATCACTACTGCATATTTTCTTCAATACTATCACCATATTCCTCTGTGGAAAGCTCCCCCCCCCCACAAAAAAAAAAAAAAAGAATGAAAAAGGCAGAATATTATATTTCCTTAAAGGAGAAATGGAGAAACATGTTTTTTAGAGGCTGAAAGCAGCCCCCAGTATTTCTTAATAGCTGACAGCAGATGCCAGCACTTAAGGGATAAAGAGGTTATTGAAAGAGGAAGACAACTATATAGATGGCTTTATACATAAGCAAAGCAAATGCTGCCAGCAGAAGCCCATTCAAGACAAGATATTTCATAACTCCTTGCAGCAACTTTTGACGGCTAACAAAGACAGGATGGTAGGATTAGAAAGCAGCCCCTCACCCAAAATCCCAACACAGGACGAAAGCCATTAGCCACAATAGGAATTGCCCAACACCCTTTCTGTTACGTTCAACGTAAGTCTCCAAGTTGGTCCACACTTTGAGCGGGAGCAGGAGACTGTTCTTAATGGCTGAGCCATCTGACAGTGAACGTATAAAAAGGGAGGCGTCAGACAGCATGAGCTGTTGCCTGCTGCCTGTTAACCGAGCCTTCACAGTTAGCGGCTACCACGACAACCTGTTAATTATTACAATAAAAGAAGTTAACCTTAAAGATCATTAGAGTCGTCCTTGCCTCTATAAAACTTTCAGAACACAAGCCCCTTCATTGCACCACCCCCAGAACAGTTCAAACTTCAAAGTCACAGAAACCTATAAAGATCCACCCATTCATCCAACCATTTTGTCAGATGCACCAGAACCACAAACCTGTTCATCAATAAATGGACCTTCTTTCCAATCAGCCTCCAGCCTCCATTTTATTTCCAGCCTCTTTCTCCCAGCTTGGAACTGAACCAGATGGATTTTCCTTCCAACACCTCTACAAATACAAACAGGGTTTGGTGGAAGCTATAGTTCAGCCCCATTGAAAGGTGAAAATCGTGAATCTATGCAATCAGATAAATCATGTCCATACCTTAATTCTTGTCCTATGCCCAAGCTCAATATTTCCTGAAGCCATTCTTCATATGTTTTAGTCTCCAGGCTTTTGATCATCTTAGTTTCTCTTCTCTGAACTTTTTCCAAAGTCTCAACATCTTTTTTGTAATATGGTGACCAAAATTGGTTGCACTATTCCAGGTGTGTGGCCTTACTAGAGTTTTATAAAATGGTACTAATACTTCATATGATCCTGATTCTATGCCTCTGTTTATATAACTCAGGATTGCATTAGCTTTTTTGGCTGCTGCTGCACATTGCTGGCAATGATCATCCACTCCAAGGACTCCAAGGTCCCTCTCACAGTTACTGTTTTGAGCCAGGTCTCACCTAATCTGTACTTTTACTTGTGATTTTCCTGCCTAAATATAACAAATAACAAATAACATTAAATAAGTTATTAACAAGAGCAACAGTAATAATTAGAAAATTGGCCAACTAAATATAATCTTGATTTACAGTATTTCAGTAGAATGTGTTCCTATCTAACGATTGTCACAAATGTTCTCAGGTGTTCATTTTTCCTTCTAATAATGGACATTATTTTCCCACAGACAGAACCACACTTACTATTATAGAAGTTAAGATAACTTTCCCAGATGGCAGTTATTAGGGGTAATTATCTGGCAATCTAAAATAGTTTTCCGTCTTCAGTTTAGTGAATGAAACTATTCTGTTGAGATGAAAATGTTGAAATAAGATTAATGTCTATCTTGACTAGTTTTCATAAACAGACGGGAACTAAAATGATGGCTTCCATTTTGTTCATAACATTTAGAGCCAGACCAACTTTTCTATGACTTTTATTTAACATCAATTCATTCCAATATTCGTTCCCAATGTTCATTCCAATTTGAGATGGCAGTGTTCCAATATTTGAGGGGCTGCCACAAAGAAGGGGGGGTGTCAACCTATTCCCCAAAGCACCAGAAGGCAAGCCAAGAAACAATGGATGGAAACTAATCAAGGAGAAAACCTAGAACTAAGGAGAAATATCCTAATAGTGAAAACAATTAACCATGGAACAGTTTGCCTTCAGACGTTGTGGGTGCTTCATCACTAGAGGTTTTAAAGAAGAGATTGGGCAGCTGCTTGTCTGAAATGGTATAGGGTCTCCAGCTTGAGCAGGAGGTTGGACCAGAAGATCTCCGAGGTCCCCACCAAATCTATCATTGATTGATTGATTCATTCATTCATCCATTCATTCATTGCACTTATATGGCCACACAGCTCAAACACTGTGATTCACCAGATGGCTTACAATAAACCAGAAGATAAAGGAAGACAACTAACAATCCAAACTAAAAAAACAATGCAAAATAGATGATCAGGGTCTCACTATTGCTAATGTTCTTTTGACAGGACTTCAGTCCTGAGCATAGGAGCTGAGGAAAAAGTCAGGTTTCTAGTGCTTTTCTAAAGGTTTACAGAATCGAGGCCGCTTGTATATCAAGGGAGAGATCATATAGAGCCTTGATGGTGCAGTGGTTAGAGTGCAGTACGGCAGGCTACTTCTGCTGACTGCCAGCTACCTGCAATTTGGCAGATCAAATCTCACCAGGCTCAAGGTTGACTCAGCCTTCCATCCTTCCGAGGTCGGTAAAATGAGGACCCAAATTGTTGGGGGCCATATGATGACTTTGTAAACCGCTTAGAGAGGGCTGTAAAAAGCACTGTGAGGTGGTGTGTAAATCTAAGTACTATTGCTATTGTTAAGTGCTATTCTGGACGAGAAGGGCTGCAGTGGAAAAGACAGGCCTCCTGGGTTCCAACAGATGGCATTATTTCACTGAAGGGTCATGAAGGTCCCCTCTCCATTGGCATGTAGGATGGGCTGGTACCATTCTGGAGAGGCAGCCCTGCAAATAAGGGACACAATGTTTTTCAGCTTTCAGGAACAAACCAGGAACATAATTGCTCAAGATCTTTAGATCCTTTAATTGATGGGAAAAGTTAAACACTCCTGACTCTATTCATCCAGCACTGGCCTCCTGTTACCAATCATGTCAACAAAATTATTTTAATGAGATCAACTATGTTGATGAAGCCAATGCAACAGTATCTTTAGTTGCAGAAGATCACATGATGCCAGGTTGAGAATTAAAAGCATAGCTTCAGTCCCCAGTGACAGTTAGGCTGCCCAAAGAATGATGCTTCCACGGTGAAGCCATTTACAAAATCAAAGTAATTTATGACAATTTGTGACATCTCTATTTCAGGTTGTCTCTTGGAGGTGGCAAAACAAAGTGTGCTGTTGCATCCATTAAAGTGTTAACCATGAGAATATATGGCAGGCAACTTCTCCGTGTTAAACTTTTATGAACGTACATAATCTAAACGAGAAGCAAACTTTTCCTTAAAAGTTTCAGGATATTTATTTTTAGGAATGCCAGAATGTTCATAAACTGAGCTCTTTGTCTCAGGTTCTCAGAGGAATATATTATTTTATTGAGAAATGATGTCTGGGGGTCTGTTTCAAAGAATTTACCTCTGCAGTCAGCAGTAGAGAAACAGCAGATTTCAATTCCCAGGTTCCCCCAACGGTACAACTTGTGCTGCAAAGCAACTTCCAAAAATCACAGCAATCTGGAAAGAGGTAAAAGAACGAAAGAAAGTTTGAGCCAAGAAAATGAAATAAAAAGAAAAGGAAAGATAAGATCGATCATCTTTTTTTTTTTTTTGCTGCATATTCAATATACAAACAAAAAGACACACAAACACCCGTCCAACAACGAGTAGGCTGAAAAATCTCTGGCATGCAAGTCCATCCCAAAGTAATCCTTCAGTCTTCCTCTCTCCAAAGGATAGTTTACATTTGATTCTTCTTTGTAAAGATGCCATCGATTTTTCTTCATGAGATTCGCATAGCTTACTAGGTGTGACTTGGCTCTTGAACATCTCTTCCTTAGATTAGATTTCATTTCATGTTGAGTGTCTTCACACTTCATTCATGTTTATATATTATTGCATCTGTAATGTTCTAGGCTGTGGTATTCATGTACAGGCATAGTAGACATAGTAAAAAAAAAACACCTTCTCCCTTCTTGGCCTTTATTTATTTAAGTAAAAAGAGACAAGAAAACAAATAAATACGCACACAAACACACAGACACAAAACACATACATACAGTATACTCACATGGGCAAATACTTCTCATAAGGATATAAACATATACAAAATTTTATGTAACATTTTTTGTAAACAATGGCAAATATTTCATTATATAAAGAAGTTGATCATGTCACATGTAACATTGGGGACATAAATGTATATTTCCATTGTTGAAGAACAAGTCTCTTAACAAAAAGAATGGCACAAGGAATCAATTTCTATTGTCTGCCAAATTCTCTCTATTAAATATGATTCAAAAGAATATGGAAATCTAAAAATATCAAACTGTGATATGCTCAGTCCCAGAATATTACAATTTTAGGAGATTACTATGTTTCAATATATTTGTACATATAGAATAGAATAGAATAGAATTGGGAATGGGAATGGGAATGGGAATGGGAATGGGAATAGAATAGAATAGAATAGAATAGGAATGGGAATGGGAATGGGAATGGGAATGGGAATGGGAATGGGAATAGGAATAGAATAGAATAGAATAGAATAGAATAGGGAATGGGAATGGGAATGGGAATGGGAATGGGAATAGAATAGAATAGAATTCTTTATTGGCCAAGTGTGATTGAACACACAAAGAATTTGTCTTTGGTGCATATGCTCTCAGTGTACATAAAGGAAACAAAAATACATATTTCAACATTTGTACATATTTAAACAAAAAGTCAGTTTTAGTAAAAGCCTCTCTCCCCCCGCTATTTCTCTCCTATCCTATATACCCAGCAAGATTGTGTGTAGGGCACTATCATTTTTAAATAGAATTTTATTTTATGATTTTTTATTTTGTTATTGTTTTGCAAGTTTGTACCACTGTTGTTATAATATGATAGCTAGGTAAGTCTTTTCAAATAAAATAAATATATGCATTATTACAACAAGCTCTAATGCAGCTCCTTTGAAAGCACTTTTAATGAAGTTTTCACATATGGGGTAATATGCTTCCTGATATCGGTGCTTGTGTATATGTCACAAGAATAAATCATAATTTGATTTTCAGGATAGTATAAGAGTTTTTCAACATTACAAAAATATGTTGTTAGCATCGGAAAGGGATCATTTTGATTATTACATGTGAAGAATAGTAGTAAACATTGCATAGCCCATCAAATGTTATAAATTACATAATTCATGTATTTATTCATTAATTCAATGGAAAGATGCTGAGAATTATAACTCAACAACAAGAGAAGAAAAACATTAATTATACCAGTTTAGTCCAACCGATGATGAGAAGTTCTACATTTGTTTATGCTGTGAGGAGATCTCTCTAGTCACTTCTGATCTGGCAGGATTTCCTAAGTGTGAACAAATTTATCTGCCAAAAGTAGTCTTCACTTGCAATGTTTTTGGGCTGAGTGGGCTATTTTCCAGGATCCTCCATAGTGTGAGAATATTAGAATTTCAAAGGATTCCCTCTGCCCTCAGATCTAAATAATGCTATTCTAGCAATCTTCAAATCTCACCGACTACTATGTACTGAAAATGGTTCATATGAATCTGCTATGTAATTATTTAGCTCACTAAGATCTAATTGAAGTGTCTTAAACGAACTTTTTTTTTCAAAATCATAGGAAAAAAACATTCTTGCCATACATGAAATGCCTCTCCCATCCACTGAGCCAGCTCCCTTCTGCAACTCTGGAAGAGAAAACTTTATTTCACGTGGTTATTTCTGTTATTTTTTCCATTTCCTCATATGAAATTAGCACATGCCTTGCGACTTCCATTTTGTACCTATTTAAATGCTGAAATAATTAAATAATCAACAAGCAGTCCTGGGGTATCTACAGAATATGGAAAAAGTCAAGCTAGCAGCAGATACAAAAGAAGCCAAACTTCAATTGCACCATTATAGCTGATATCTACCAAGCTCATGACCACTGCAAGGAATGGAAATATCAAAATAGAAATTGACAATGAAGAGATTCGAATGCATGGGGAAAAAATCATTTTCCTGGGATGACACTTAGCTAAAAGTGGTGAATGCAGCACCAAAGTAAAATGTTGAGTTGTACTGGGTCACACAGCAATGATGAACATGAGCCAAATATGGAAAAACAAGGACATCAGCCTGGCAATCAAATGTTAGTCCTCTCTATTGTGTTCCCTGTAGCCACCCATGATTGTGGAAGTTGGACCTTAACAAAGCAAAAAAATGACTTGTTTGAGCAGTGGTGCTGAAAAAGGCTCCTTTATATTTCTTGGACAGCAAAGAGGACTAACAAGTAAGTACTGAAGTGCGTAACACCAGACATGTCACTAGAAGGCAACATCATGAAATTGCATCTCACTTACTTTGGCCATGTCAAATGGGGGAATTCACTGGAGAAAGCAATCATGTTTGGAAGACTTAGCGGTAAAGGGAAACCAGGCCGCCAAAGAACACTATGGCTGGACATCATCAAAGCTGACACCAACCAGAGCATAGAAAAACTCAAAGAACTAAAGCAAAATTGGGAGATGTGGAGAGGCCTGGCCCACAGAATCGCCAAGAGTTGAATACAACTGGATGGATAACAGCAGCAGCTGCTGCCATCTTGACTTTTTTGACCACTCCTTGCAGACACTGCTGGAAGAGTCCAAATGAGGGCCTCTAGTAAGTGGCAATTGCTTGCTGATTTGGCTTCTCCTTGTGGCTATTCAGCGGCAGCTCTGGTTAATACTTGGATGGGAAGAACTTATGGAAATCCAGGGCTATAGATAGTCCTTGACTTATAACCACAACAGGGTAATTTGTCTTTATGCAGAATGGTCATCATGTGACTACAGTTGTTTTTACAACCATTTTTGGCCCCAATCTTAGTTTTTTGGACAGATGGTGGGTTTATTTGTTTGTTTATTGATTTATTTTATAAATCTAACTCTGGCAGATTCTCAAAAGGAGATTTAATGCATTTGGATAGTGAGATATTGTAACAGCACAATTGAAGCAGGCATTGTTCCAAAATGTTGAATGTTTCCCTTTTATAAGTTGAGGCTGTATAACTAGGTCTCCAGAGGATAGTAATTAATTGTGCTAATTCATTGTTTAGCCAGGCTGAGAGAGAAAAATGACACACTTTTATTTCACAGCATCTCCAGAGTACTTAAAGAAAAAACACAATCTATTAAAAATAGTTATTCTATTCCTATTCTACCCCAAACAAGAGTGCAGTTGTCAGTTCCTGCCCAATTGTAGCAAAATCATTGACAGACCGGTGAAGTGGGAGCTAGGAGGCTAAGTAGTTTTCAAAGAGATTGAAAGAGCCTCAATCATGTTGATGCTCTGTGCAGTACAATTACCTCAAAACTAGCAAAATCATAAACTTTCTACATAGTCCCAGAAGGAACCCTACTGACTTCAAATTAAACCCAACAGCTCTGCAACTCATCCAGATAAAAACCTGAACCACAAAAGGGCTGAATTGTGGTCCGAACCATCTTTTACAAAAGAGGTGTTATAAAAAACATGATGTCTTTAATTGTGCCATCGGTATATAATAATAATGTGAGAATACTACTTATATTTACCAATATTTTACCCATTTATCACACCTCTACACATTATTACTGATAGGCAAGGTTTAATGATGCCAAATTCAAACTGGAGTGTATATATCAGTGGTGGGATTCAATTTTTTTTTACTACCAGTTCTGTGGGCATAGCTTGGTGGGCAGTGGCAGGGGAAGGATACTGTAAAATCCCCATTCCCTCCCCACCTCACTAACCTGCTTTCCAGCTCCGTTCTCCTGTGCAGGGCAACAAAAGAAGACCCAGTTGATCAGCTGGGACTCGGGAGGCAGAGAATAGATGGGGGCGGAGCCAATCAGAGGTGGTATTTGCCGGTTCTCCAAACTACTCAAAATTTCCGCTACCAGTTCTCCAGAACCAGTCAGAACCTGCTGAATACCACCTCTGGTGCATATGATTAAAATTTAAGTATATAGTTGTTGCTGAATTTGACCAAGATCTGATTAATTCAACCTTCTGATTCTAGTACTTCATATTCCTGGATCCATAACAATATTCATTGCACCACAGTGGTGAGGTTATAGACAATATTCTTGCATTTAAAGTGGATGGATATCCTTTTAAAGTATAAATGAAATATATCTAGTTATATTTCTAAGCACAAATTGTATACGTGCTTAGGATTTGCTGTCCTAAAATAGCTTTCTCTACTCTATTTCTTTCCACTATGCTGCATTCCAGAGCTCATAATTCCCAACCAACATAGCCTTTTGATGGAGATTATTGGAGTTGAAATCTAATGCATCTAATAAAGCAAAAGTCAGTAGAGCTGATCAAACATATAGTCATATGGGATAAATAAAATTGAATATAATTTACTACATGAAATATAGAGACATGGATTAACTGAGAAATCTTTGCCATATTTTTATAGTTTTCAGTTCTGAAGCTCTTCCCTCCAAACATTTCTTTACATTTTGCCTTTCAAACAAATCTTGATCAGAAAAGTCAGCCAAAATGTCTGGGTTTTGCCTGGTTTCAGATTAAAGTTTCACTGATGAAAACTTTGAAGTTGTTCATTTTAGATTTCCAAACAATAAGCTGAAATATAAATTATAAGTTGGCTCAGTTTCACTTGCAACTCACCTCTAAACACACCAGGTTTTGCCAGAAGGTAGAATTTGAAGGTGAGCTAATTTGGGGTGTGGGAGAAGGCCTGGAAGGTATTTAGAAGATGGGGCAGAGATAATTAGAAACATTATAACAAAGATCTGACTTTAATAATGAAATAAAGTCTATACTAATTAATAATAGGAATGTTTGTATTTGGCCCTCCTGAAAATAAATTAGCATACTAGTAATAAGAACAAAGAACAAACATTATGTAGTTTAATGGAATACAACCTAGCTCTAATGAATTCAGCTTTCTCCATCCTGGGTGTTTGCTGGTTGGGTAGATAACAAGTTCCAGAATATGCAAATAGCATTACAATCCCTAAGCATCTGGAGGGTGCTTGGTCAATTCAAGGTGACACACTTCCATACTCTTTCCTGAAAGGTATCAGCTGCCTCCAGCCCTAGTTCTCCCCCTGTCTTCTGTAGATCCCGGAAAACAAAACCTGAAATTAGCATTGCTATCCCAATTTCCACCAATTTTAGTCCAAAGACTGCTGCCATAGTCCTGGTGATTACAGTGTATTTTGTTGATTTCCTCACTCCCTTGATTGATCTTACAGGGGATGGTGGCTTCAGTGAAGGACCTTGTCCAAGGACTCGTACCTCCACAAATCTCCACCCTGACTTGTCTTCTAGCTCTGATTCAGACATGTTGGACATTCTGCTTCAAATGATGGTGCCACATTTTTCCAGAAGTTTCCAGCAGCCATGACTCCAATGAAGCTGACACAATTACTGTGAGTCCACTCTTCCAATAGCTCCAACATGCTCAGGAACCTTAGCTGGGGAACAGCTTCTTCCAGATTTCAATTATACCTTGCAATGGCAGCCTGACACCAGTTGAGATTTCTCTCCCCTTCTCCTTCAGTCGCTTACTTTTTCCTCCAAGCCTGCTCCATGATTTCAAATCTGCTACCCTCTGGGCCAATTTACACCCCAAACCTCAAAGGTCCAGTTCCTAAATTCCTAAACCTACCCATCCCACATCCACTTAACATCTCAACTCTTCCAATTGTCCCAATGTCCATTCTTTCCCTTTTAAAGCCTACCCATAACTCTTACTACTTGGGACAGTCAACAGGGCGATGCTCCATTTCAGGTTCAAAGGCAAAATAAAAAAAACCCTTTGGCGTGTGCAAGTGTGCTCCTGTCTGCACCCCCTTAAACCAAAGCAATATTTTCCTAAGATTATGCATAGCTATGGAAGAGAGCTGCATGATCCCAGGAAAAGATGCAGCTGCTTTAAGGAGCTGTAGACTAGGTGTTACATGAGTAGCCATGTGCTTCTTTTTGTCTTCAGAACTGAAGCACTGCATAGCTGTGGTCACCAATGCTACTATCCACTTATCTGCGGACATGACCTCTTCTAACTTGTCTGGATTCTCACCATTATACTCTACGAAATTGTTTCTTTTTTCTAAGATAATTCTAAGATTCTTGTCTCATCAAGATTCTTCTTATGCATATTTCCTCCATCTCTCCATTGCACCTTCCCAAGCATATCCAGAGAATCAGGAAGCCCTGATGAACAATGTGGGACAAAAGGACCTGTAAGATCCAATGCACAAGCTTTGCTCCATTCATATATGAACACATCACCATATCTTAAGTACAAAGGGAACATCAAAATGGTGCAATGTTGCTTTCACCAATTGCTCCCTTGACCTTGTACAATGCTACTGGCATTTCTCAGCCCTTCCAAGTGGACCTGTTTAGATAAGAAACCAACATTATGAATGCTACTACTAGTTTTTTTTGTACAGTTTCACATAGTGATTGAAGAAGCAGGTTAGAAACCAGGAGACAATGAGGTCTAGTCCTGCTTTAGGCACAAAACCATCCCAGGAACTTTGGGCCAGTCATTCTCATTCAGCTCTAAGAGGGAGGAAATGGCAAACAGCTTCTGAAACATTGCCAAGAAAATTGCAGGGTCTTGCTTAAGACTCAAGAAAGGCATAAAAACAAACAAACAAAAATTAGTAACAGAATCTTGGAAGTCTGAATGAGCCTTCCCACTTCCTGCTTTTATCTTTAAGAAATCTGAAACGTTTTCTCAAATTGTATTTCTGCTTTGGACTCAAATTTCTTTTATCTGACTCTTGTCTTGGTTGCAGCTCTTTGTCCTGTTCCTCAAGTTATTCTTACAGTTTTGGGTTAGCATTAGAGAAACTATAGGGCAATTGTGTATGTATTTGGAGAGAGTTAGCTGACAAGTTCTGGCTGATCTTGGCAGATTGGGAAAAGCTAAATCTAGTTAGTAACTGGGAAGTTTAAAAAAAAATTCCCTGAAGAAGGCAATAGCAATATTATTCCATATTGCTGTTGCCCCAGCAAAAACATACATGTGTTAAACTTTACCTTTCCAGCTTCCTGGCAGGGATTATACATCATTCACTTGATGAAAAGAAAATTTCTTTTGAAAAACTTTCAAAGCAGAAAAGAATTTCAAAGAAATGCTCATATGAGGCGTTCTTTCTTTTGTTACAAGGCGGCCAGAGGTTGGGGTGCATTCTCCTGCCTGTCATTGTAGTCTCCAGTCTTCTTGGTTTCAGTATTTTAATTCATTTCCACCAGAGAAATTTCTGCCATTGAACATTTTTTTTAAGTAATGTGTCTTCTTTTTAGGGGCAGTCCTGCCATTGAGAACTTTGCCCCTATTTTTGGAGAAATACAGAGAAATTCCCCACTTACAGAGAAATTCTCTGCACCTGAGGTAAATTTTTGGCTCTGAATTTATTCATGGCCATCTTAGGAGGCCACTTGATTTTTCATTCAACGCCTGGGAAAGTTGTTTTGAAAGTAAAACTTTAACGTGAAGGAAATGCTGCAAATCCCTTCATTCCAGTTCTAAGAGAATTTTATGGGATGCTCAATTCTCATTATTACATACTGCAAAATCCATACTCTGAACAAACAATTACATGTAAGTTGCGGTGATATTGCTAACTTAGAAGAATAGAGTGAGGGTAGAAGGGTGGGGTGGAGTTTTATGACACACAAAGATACTCACTGTATGGAAACAAATGTAGGCTTGTGTCTTATGTACAGAAGGATTTGGAATCAACTCAGCAAGTGGTACCTGCTTAGCACTCTTCCTCAGAAATGGTTTCATGGAAGTCTTCTCTGGCGGTCAATTAAAGGCCCCTAATACAGTTTTAAGAGAAAAGCAAATCTGGAGAAAGAGAAAGCCCAGATGTCTGTAGGAAATTAAGACTATTCGGGCAAACATACAAATCCCTACTTTCAGTTTTGAAAGCTAAGCTTTACTTTTGTACAGTTGAGGAACCAGTTTTTTGAAATACACTATAAACCGAAGACAGTGGGCTGATCTTTTCAAGATGTCAGAAAGTTTTTCAAAAGTGGACAGCAGCACGAAGCCAAAAGATTTGAGCCAAGAGAACCAGAGACCTGCCAAAATGACAACTTGCCCCAACAGGATTTGAGAGCTCTCAGCCTTTTGTAGTGCTTGACCAAAACCAGCTGATTGTCTCCCTGGATCTGGGCTTCGGATTGAAGGCACAAGGTACAAAGAGGTTGGGATGAAATCAGAGAAAACATTTGCGTGTCTTTAAATCCTTGTGCAGGGATTATTATGCCTTTCTTGTTTCCCAGTTTTCTCGAAAGGCGGGTTGTTCAGTTTTAGATTTCTGCTTCTCCAGCAATGGAATCATACTGCTGTGATGCATCTGCACAGATAGAAGTATATGCCTAGGTTTTGTAAATCATCTATAAAATTCATTTTAGTGCTCTAATTAAAAGAATGAATAACTACTGGATGGATTGTTTGATTGAAGCTGTAAAAACACTTCCAAATTAGCTTTATATGTAATAACTAGAAGGAAACACCATCTTTGCTCATAGACTTACATTTGGAAGACAAAAGTGAGAGTAAAGGAAAAGGAAGAGGAAAAATCTGTTCTGACTCAATTTTTTAAAGTTACATACTAGCCAATAATGTCTATAATCTGATGGATAGTAGGGTTATACTGTACAAAGCTAGTCTTTAAGCAGAGCCGGTGAAATGGCATTCATTCTCTTTGGTGGAAATAAGTACAGTAAAGTTAATAATCTCATGAAACAATCTACTTGATATACCATGATTTTATACTGAGGACCATTTTTGAATTAAAGGTTACCCATGGAAGTTAACACTTTTCAGGAAAAAGAAATACTTAAAACTACCTGCAAGTTATTTCAATTCTGAAATCTAGGACTTCTAGGTCTATGTTTGTTTCAGAAACATAGCTCAAAATGATGTAAATGTCATATCGTTAATGATTGGCACTGTCAGATTTGGTCCTGATTGGATTGGAAAACCATTTGTCTAGAGTGGTATATGGTTTCTTGAACAGGGAGTTGGATTAGAAGTGCTCCAAAGTCCCTTTTAACCTTATTATTCTGTGTTCTATATTCTAAATTTCTACTAATAAATCCAGATCCCCAAGCAAACTTTAATTCTTCAGGGGATATCTTCATCTGAACAATATTTACTACACGGATATTTTTATAAGTATTATTGTTAATTGCATAATTATATTTCATACTTCACCAGTTTTTATTCTGTATATCTGTTAGGGATTATTTTAGTAAGTGGCTGACATGTTTTAAAACAACCAAAAAAAAGATCATTTGTCCTAAAGGAATTCTGTAAGAGACAGGAAAAATCAGAAATACAACAATTCTTTTTGAAGAGTTGTTCTGTGAATAGATATCTATGTTTGTGGCTTTGAGTATCTTATTTGAACATTTGAACTGTAACAGACGCATTTCCAGAAATATATTTTGGGTAATGGCAAGATCCTTGGGGAAAAAGACTAGAATACCTGGATATAGACTATTGTTTGGATAACAGGAAATCACAATTCTTGGAAACATAAATGCAACACTTAAAAAAAAAAAAACCTCAAAAGACTTAGTCTCAACATTCTTATTTAAGCATATGAGGGACACAGTGCAAAACCCCCAAATCACATCCATATTTTAATTTTTTTTCCGTTACATCATCTTCAGCCTTACAATTTCCAATTCTATTTTTTTTAACTTTTCATCAGGTTTTTTTTCTTGGACTTGCTTTTCATCAACTTTTTATAGCATTCATTTCAACTTCACTCTTCAACAGATTACTATCATTTCCCTACAAATCTCTGAAATTCCACTTCTGGCTTTCAGCATTCCCTGACTTCAGTTTCATCCCATTTCAAGACTTATTTGTAAATCTTTTCATTCTGCTATACGGTCCTTGTTTATTCTTCTTCAACTAGATTTAAAACATTTTTTTTATTTCTACCGAAATTGCTCTGCATCTTCTAATCTTAATCTTTATCTTTGATTACATTTTTGCAGATATTATTTTCTTTCCATATACATTGTAGACACCATCTTTACCATTCCTCCTTTCCTTCATCCACAGCCCCTTCCATTTTATCCTTCCACCAAACAGCTAACAAAATGCAATTCAACAGTGAAAAAAGTAAGGTTGTATATTTAGGCAAGAAAAACCAAATACACAAGTATAGCATTAGGTGGTACCTGGCTCAACAGATAACTGTGAGAGGGATCTTGGAGTCCTAGTGGACAATCACTTAAGTATGAGCCAGCAGTGTCCCAACTTGGATTCTTAGGAAAGAAAAACCCTTGATTCCATTGATGAAATGAAAGCTTCGCTTTTACTAAGGTGAAGTGGTTCCAACATAAGCAAAGCTTAGGACTGTGATGGCAAACCTATGGTGCACATGCCAGCAGTGGCACACAGAGCCATCTCTGCCAGCACACGAGCTGTCGGTCGTGCGTACATGCACAGGGGGTGGGGGACCACCGAGGGGGGGGGTGGTGTCATGCATGCATTGCATTATGGGTGCAGGCACTCATGCACCTTTGGCATGCGTTGACAAAAAGGTTAGCCATCACTGGCTTAGGACAAGAAGTCATGGATGGAAACTAATCATGGAGAGAAGCTTTCAATCCACTCTGTTGGATAATTAATCTACTATCCAATATTTATCACACAGACCTCATATTTGCTATTCCAGTTTCCTCTGCCATTGTTCTACCTTCCTTCAAGTTTCTTTCAGTCTTTTGCCTTTGTTTCATGTTCATTTTATGACCCAAGGTCCACACTACGGACGCTACAGAAATGTAGCTTTTACACATTTGATGCTCTTGATTACTCTTGTATTCTTCACTAATTCCCTTAACATTTTATCATGAACAATAGAAGAATAGAATATAACTTTATTATGGCCTTAGACCACCAATAGACATCACTATTTATATATATTTTCTGAGGTTCTCGCAGGTATTTGTATGTGGATCTTTGGTTATTCGGTTTTCTCCGCGTAAGATTCAAAGTATCTAGGCAACGTTTCGATGAAGTCTCATTCATCATCTTCAGGCTTGCTTCTTCGGCTCTGTGCTTCTCAGAGTGATGTGAGCTTTCAGCTGCTTCTTCCTTCTAACTGCCAGTGGGGGTGTGACTTGACTGGGTGGGGGCTTGGCTGCGTTCCGATTGGGTGGGGTGTGTTCTCATTGGTTGGAGGCTTGGCTGTGTTCTGATTGGTTGGGGGCTGGCCGTGTTCTGATTTGCTGGAGGCGTGCTCTGTTCAGGTGGGGCTTGGCCGTGCTCAGGCTAGTCCCAGCTGCTGGGGGATTTGAGCTGGTGAGCTGGGATAAAGTTGTTTGGCTTTCCAGCAGAATCTCATCTGCCATCATCAGGCTTCTGTATTGTGTCTGTTCGCTGGGTCAGACTTTTGACAGTGGTTTCAGATGCAAATTTGGGGGCAGCCTATTGCTGTGCCACAATGGTTTTTCTTCATCCTGATTGGTTGGGAGTCTTGGTCTGTGTTTATTGGTCTCGCACTGCAGTTGCTGTGTTCTGCTTGATGGGTGTTCTGATATCTTCTGTCTGTTTTTGGGCTCTTTTTGTATCTTGATTGGCTGGCAGCATTGTGTTACTTTAATGCAAGAGGTCTTTAGTGCAGCTTGGCCGGGTAAATGGACGGCTATCATTAGTTAGGAAGCTGGGTTTCATCTGGGTGCCTGGTTGGGGTGTGTTTGAGCTGGAGGTATCAGGGGATCTGCCAGGTGTTTGCCTGGCCAATGGGTGAACACAGTGCAGGCTCCAAAATGATTGACAGCCTGGTGGAATCCTCTTCTGTTCATGCTCAAGTCTTTTCACACCCTACTGGCAGTTAGATGACTCTGTGGCTAGGTTTCCATAGCTGGCCACATCACTTGGTGAGAAGCACTATGAGCCTGTAGCTCATGTGTGAAGATGATGAATGAGCTTTTGATGCAACGTGTGTTCATCAGATACTTATTCTTCTTGGTCTGTCCAATGTATGTGGCGGGCATGATGCAACTTCGTATACCCTTGGTTTTCAGGTCAATTTTATCTTTGGGGTTGCTAAGGATATATATATATATATATATATATATATATATATATATATATATATATATATATATATATATGTGTGTGTGTGTGTGTGTGTGTGTGTGTGTGTGTGTGTGTGTGTGTGTGTGTGTGTGTGTCTTCAGTTTTAGCGGGTATTTATATGTATGGTATTCAGCTTGTTCGGGTATTTTCCCACGTCATTGTAGTTGTGCTTTTAAAGTTGTAGCAACGTTTCGGCAGAATCTCATCTGCCATCATCAGGCTTCTGTATTGTGTTCATCTGAGATTGTGTTTCATGCCGAAACGTTGCTACAACTTTAAAAGCACAACTACAATGACATGTATACACACACACACACACACACACACACACACACACACACACATATATATATATGGATCTTTGGCTATTCGGGTTTTCTCCCGCGTAAGATTGGAAGTATCTAGGCAACGTTTCGATGAAGTCTCATTCATCATCTTCAGGCTTCTGTCTTCAGCTCTGTGCTTCTCAGAGTGATGTGAGCTTGCAGCTGCTTCTTCCTTTTAACTGCTAGTGGGGGTGTGACTTGATTGGGTGGGGGCTTGGCTGTGTTCTGATTGGGTGGGGGTGTGTTCTCATTGATTGGGGGTTGGCTGTGTTCTGATTGGTTGGGGGTTGGCAATGTTCTGATTGGCTGGAGGTGTGTTCTGTTCAGGTGGGGGCTTGGTTGTGCTCAGGTTGGTCTTAGTTACTGGGGATTTGAGCTGGTGAGCTGTGATCTTGCTGTTTGGCTTCGAGTTCGTGGTCGTGCTGCATCTTCATGGTGGGGGTCAGTTCGCTTCATGTATGGCTCAGAGGGGTTTGAAGTGGGTAGTGATGCAGCTGCAGTGTGGCTTCTGGTCTGTGGTCGTGTCTCATCTGTGTGGGTGTGAGTCTGCTTTTTACGTGGAAGTGTGGTGGTGGCATCTTGTGTGGCCCTCGTGGGTGTGGGTCTGGTGTCATTCATCATGTTAGGTACTCGTCGGTTCATAAGGGCGGGTTTCCAAATGGCTGGTAAGCGGAGGTGTCATCTCTTTTATTCATGCTGTGTGGGCGTTTTCTATCTCTATGGCTTCTCTGATTATTCTGTTGTTGAAGTGTTCGGTTTTGGCGATAGTTCTGGTATTTTTAAAGTCAATCTCATGTCCTGTGGCTTTGAGGTGTTGGACCAGGGAAGAGGTCGTTTCTTCTTTTTGATTGAGTTCTTATGTTCTTCAACGCGTGCACTTATTCTTCTGTTAGTTTGTCCAATGTATGTGGTGGGGCAGGCGGTGCAAGGGATTTTATACTCCTTGGTTTTCTAACTCGATTTTGTCTTTAGGGTTTCTTAGGATGGTGGATATTTTTCTGTTTGTGCAGAATGCTGTTTTAATGTTGTGTTTTTGGAGGATCTTGCTGATTTTGTCTGTAGTGCCTTTTATATATGGGAGGAGGGCTTTGCCGTTCTCTTGTTCTCTGTCTTGGATTTTGGTTGGGGTTTCTTTTTGGATTAGGTGGGTAATCTTCTTTCTTTGGAATCCATTGGCTGTTAGTACGTTGGTGAGAGTGTTTAGTTCGGTTTTTAGGTGTTGTTCATCAGCTAAGCATTTTGTTCTGGAGATGAGTGTCTCAGCTACGGAATTGATCTGTGCTGGGTGGTGGTGTGAGAGTGCATGTAGATAGCGGTTTGTATGTGTTTTTCTGGTAGATGGTGTGTCCTAGGGAGCCATTGGGTTTTTTGTATACCAAGACATCTAGGAAGGGAAGTTGATTGTTAGCTTCTGTTTCCATGGTGAATTGTATTTTGGGGTGTAGGCTGTTGAGGTGTGTGAGGAAGTTGTTCAGTTTTTCTTTCCCGTGTGGCCAGATTATGAAGGTGTCATCTACGTATCTGAGCCAGAGTTTGGGTTTGTGATCATATTTTTCTAGAGCTTGTGTTTCAAAGTGTTCCATGTAGAGGTTTGCGATGACAGGTGAGAGGGGTGATCCCATGGGTGCTCCTTCTATTTGTTTGTATTTTTGTCCGTTGTAGGTGAAGTATGTATTGGATAGACAGTGGTTGGTCAGATCTAGGATGTGCTGGGGGGTTGTATTTGTTTTGGATGGCTGTCAAGGCTTCTTTTATTGGCACTTGGGTGAAGAGGGATATGACATCGAAGCTCACTAGTAGGTCGCTGGGTTGTAAGTTTTGTTTCTTTATGATCTTGATGAACTGGAATGAGTTTCTTACATGTGAGTTGATGGATTCTGCATAGGGCTGTAGTTGTTTGGCGAGAAATTTGGCTAGGTTTTGTAGAGGTGAGCCTATGGAGCTGACTATTGGTCTAAGTGGAGTTCCTTCTTTGTGTATCTTGGGGAGACCATAAAGCTTAGGGCATCTGGATGATTTCTCTCTGGGTATGATTCTTTGCTGGATTTCTTCACTGATAGGGGAGGCTTTTATTTTGGATCTGGTGGTTTTTTCTAGGTAGGTGGTGGGGTCTGTCTTTAGGGGTTTGTATGTGGGGTCTAGGAGTAGGTTGGTTAACTTGGTTTGGTAGTCAACCAAACTAACTCACTAAGTCAACTAACTCACACACTAACTAACTAACACACAGCAAACTCCAAGACCAATAAACACAGACCAAGACTCTCAACCAATCAGGATGAAGAAAAAACCATTCTGGCACAGCAATAGGCTGCCCCAAATTTAAATCTGAAACCATTGTAAAAGTCTAACTCACAGACGAACACAATACAAAAGCCTGATGATGGCAGATGAGATTCTGCTGAAACGTTGCTACAACTTTAAAAACATCCTTGTTAAGAAAATACATGTTCTCAAACAGTTAAGATCACTCCCTGGTTTATATGAGTGGAGAGCCAATAAGTATGTGTGTAAATATCATTTCCCAAAGACTGTTCTATCTCCAAAAATTGGCACAAATTGACAGCTATAATTCTGTAACCAATTTTATTTTGTAGATATTGCAGCAACACTATCATGAACAATTAAATTTGTCAAGCTCTTAGATCTGTATTCATTCCTTTGCCATCCATTTGGATGAGTAAACTCAAGCTGAAATGACCTACTCGGAAGGCTCTTTTCTAAGCAGATACTCACTGTACACTCACTGCCTACATTGATCCGTGGTTCCCCAAATGGTCCAGTCACTTTTCCCATAATCTCTTTTCTCATTCCTGGTTATCAATTTATGTTACTTAACAGCTCAGGATATTATCAACATCCATAAGGGGTGACTTTCTCCTAGGGCAAGGGTCTTCAAACTTGGCAAGTTTAAGACTTGTGTACTTCAACTCCCAGAATTCCTGAGCTGACATGTCTGGAGGAGGAATTCTGGGAGCTGAAGTCCACAAGTCTTAAAGCTGCCAAGTTTGGGGACCTCTGCACAAAAGTTTGGACTGCATCTTGCTTCCTCTTGACTACCTACCTCAATTATGATTACATTCCTAGTGTTTTCTGGACGGTGTAATATTTTATCAAGGAGCAGGGGAAATATAGTACAACCTACTTTCAAGGACCTTTTATTGTTCTTTTACATGTCTATATTTTAAATTAAACACAGAGGTGAACCAGCAAATGTTTTTTTTCCCCAAGATATTTTCTTGCATGGTTGTGGTGGCCAACTCTGTTAAAGGCTTAGCAGCTTTACATGTTATTGCTAATAATTTATTCAGATCATCCAGCTTTTTTTTATAATGTCACTTCTTCAAGGTCTGGCAGGGTGCAGAAAAAGTTAATCAGGTTTGTCTCCAAGTCTTCTTCAGTAGAGTGATTTGCTAGTGATTTGTGAAGTGCTGGCTGCTCTTCTTCAATACAGTGATGGTGGAATGTCTTTGAAGTTACCAAGTTGCTACAATTAAATTTTAAGGTAACAAAACTCTGACTCCCAAGACTCCAAGATTAATGAGCTAATTCCCTCAGTGTGAAACATCTATAATGGGAACATTTCAATGCTTCATTGTAAACCACATGTTGTTGATATTGGGAGAATTTGTTTGGGATCTCTCTTGGATGGAAACTATTCAGCCTTCTGCAAATCAATCAACTGCTTTTCATAGCCTGGAAGCTGAGAGGGAGGCGATGGCTGTATTTCTTCATCCCCATTTTCCTCTCTTTCCTCTGTTATTTTGAATCTGTAGAGTGATCTAATTTGGCTGTAAGTGACAGTTATGATTTATTTGCCTTTCATTCAATACTTCCTGGAAGACTGGTGCTTGCCTCACATGTCCGTGTTTTGATCCTTAAATCTCTTAATTTATTCCTCGTTCTCTTTTTTGGTTGCAACGTAGAAGCTACTTTTCCACCACTAACTCTCCCCCTCCCTCCCTCTCTTAAATGTAAATGCTGCTCATTTAGAGGGGCTTAAAACAAGTAAAACAAGGTAAAAGGTTAAAAGGTTGAGATAATAATAATGTTAAAATTACTTAAAATTAACAAAGATGGCAAGGAAGGAAACAAGATGCACACCGGATGAAGGTGAAGTCTCACCTCAATCCATCAACCACCTCCAGTGTGGAAACCCCCCCACCACCACCAGGGCCCCAATTAACTGCTTTTTGAGGCACAGTTGTCGCTGGATGTGCTGATTTTGACAAGAGCATTTGGACGACCGTCTGTATGCTTAACAATGGTCTATTTAAGAGTGTCCACCATGCTGTCAAATTGGCAGTACTATTTGTGCTGTCAGTAAGCACTGTCTGGTTACAAAATCTGTAAGATCTCAGTTTTCAAGTCCTTATCCTCTTGTTGTATTAGTCTTGCAGCAACTGGACCAACGATTGTGATTTGAGAGGAGGTGCTTTCTGTGACATAGACGTGAAAAGATCTAAAAGTTGAAGATCCACTTCAGGGGTGGGATTCTACCAGTTCGGACTGGTTCAGGCGAACTGGATGTTAAAGTTACATCTGGTTTGTCGAACCGGTATTTCAACTGACCGGCTGGCCCCACCCACCCCACCCCCTCCCAGGAGTCTCCATACGGCCCATTTTCGATGGAGGTAAGTGCAGGGTCCGCGTGGAGGCTCTGGGAGGGAGGAAAACGGGCCTTCCAGAAGTCGCAAAATGGCCCTGTTTCCAGCTTCCAGTGGGCCTCCAGAGCCTGGGGGAGGCTGTTTTCCCCCTTCCAATTTAACAAAAAAAGATCCTGAAAATCTGTATACTTCGGACAAAATCAAACAAAACCACAAATATAGGATGAGAAACATCTGGCTTGGTAAAAATACTGGTGAAAAGGATTTGGGAATTGTTGTTGATTACAATCTGAATATAAGTCAGCCGTATTATGTAGCTGCCAAAAAAGCTAAAACATTAAGGCTACATCAATAAAAGAGTAGTTTGCATATCATGAGAACTAATGCATTCATTCTATTCTGTGTTGATGATATCCAAATGAAATTCCAACATGCTAGGAAGGCTTCAAACTGGAATGAGTTCAAAGAAAGGCAACAAGATGGATCAGGAGACTAGAAATTCAGTTGTATGAGGAGCCATAGAGTTAATCCAACTTTCTGGAGCAACTCTCCTCCAACTTTTTGGGTCAGATTTACTCCCTATAATGGAGAGAAGAAATAGGGCAATTTTCCAATTCTATTCATAGATGCAGTTCTGTCGGCCAAAGTGGGTGGTAGGATTAGTCGAGGAATTCCATCCATATTCCATGGGTACGTTCCAAGACTTCTCTGTGCAACTTATGTTTATTTCTGGGGCATCCAAGAGATCATAACGAATGACTTGATGGTGGTGATGGTGATGGTGGTTAAGTTTTTGTTAAGATGGCTAAGTGGGTTTGGTCAAAAGTAAATCTATCATATAAAATAAATAGTAGGAATATGCAGGATAAAGCTGGAAGCCATGTGAATCTTGACCTGAGATAAAGGAGATAAACATGGGGATCTGGGATAAATCAATAAATGGGTACAATCCTTCAGGCAGACCTCCACATGGTCAAAATGTACATCTTACACCAGGGGTGTCCAACCTTGGCAACTTTAAGACTTGTGGACTTCAACTCCCAGAATTCCTCAGCCAGCAAAGCTCGTGATAACTTTCTCAACAGACATTACAACCTTCTCTCCTGAACACGACACAATGTTTTTCTCAGCTACGGCATGTAGCTAAATGCCAACCCTCTGGAATTTAAGTGGTCAATGTGCCCAGACTATCAATCCTTCCTGACTACCACACAAATAAGTTGCATTAACAGAGGGATACAATCAAGATCAAGGGAGGTACTAATAGTACCACTCTATAAAGCCTTAGTAAGACCTAGAATACTGCATCCAGTTTTGGTCACCACACTATAAAAAAAAAAAAAGGTGTTGAGACTCTAGAAAAAGTGCAGAGAAGAGCAACCAAGTTGATTAGGAGACTGGAGGCTAAAACATATGATGAAAGGTTGCAAGAACTGGCCCTGGCTAGTCTAGTGAAGAGAAGGATCAGGGGAGACATGATAGCAGTCCATCATGTGGGGCTGCCACAGAGAGGAGGAAGGGGTCCAGCTATTTTCTAAAGCACCCGAAGGCCAGACAAGGAATAATGGATGGAAATTGAACAAGAAGAGATTCAACCTGGAAATAAGGAGAAACTTTCTGACAGTGAGAACAATCAACCAATGGAACAGAAGTTGCCTTTGGAAATTGTGGGAGCTTCATCACTGGAGGCTTTCAAGAAGACGCTGGACTGCAATTTGTCAGAAATGGTGTAGGGCAGGGGTCCCCAACCACCGGGCCGCGGACCGGGGCCGTGGAGCACTCTTTACCGGGCCGCAAAGAAAAAAAATTTAAAAATGGCGGCTTTCTTCGCCTTCGGTGAATGCTGCTGGGATCGGGATCAAGGACACAAATGAAAGAAGGGGAGGGAGGAAGCAACCAAGCCTGTCCTGCTCTCTGGCTCAGCTCTCTCAGTCGCTCTCCTCCTCCAGCAGCCCAGGAAGAAACTGCTTCAAAGAAGCGGGGGGAGTGGCTTTTCCTGTCGCCGCAGCTTCCCGAGCGCCCGTTCACCCCACCCGCCCGCTCGCTCGCTCAGCGGTTCAATCCACAGTGCTCCGTTCTGCCTGCCTGCCTGTCTGGTTGTTTGGGAGCAGCTTCGCTGAGAATAATAACTATTCGCCTCTTTTTATCAGCCGAAGCTGCTCCGAAACGAAGAAGGCAGGCAGGCAGGCAGGTAGAACGGAGCACTGTGGATTGAACCGCGAGCGGGCGGGCGGGCGGGTGGGGTGAACGGGCGCTCGGGAAGCTGTGGCGACAGGAAAAGCCACCCCCGGCTTCTTGGGCTGCTGGAGGAGCGATAGAGTGACTGAGAGAGGAACGAGGCAGACACCTGAGGGAGGGAGGAGGGAGACACCTGAGTGATGGGGCTGAGGGAGGCAGGGCCGAGGCGCTCCTGAACCAGGTGGTTTGCTGGCAGACGTTTTATTACCCGACTAGGTAACAACATCAGATGTTACCTAGTCAGGTAATGAAACGTCTGCAAGCAAACTACCAAACTCGGATTCTCTCCCCTCCCCCCTCCCCGGTCCTTGAAAAAATGTTTCTGCTTGAAACCGGTCCCTGGTACAAAAAAGGTTGGGGACCACTGGTGTAGGGTCTCCTGCTTGGGTGGGAGGGGGGTTTGGACTAGATGACCTACACAAGGTCACTTCGAACTCAGTTAACCTGTTAAAAGCGCCTTGTGTTTCTACATGATTTAGGCTTTTATTACAGGTAGTCCTTGCCTTATGACTGTAATGGAGCCTGCCTATTATGGTCACAAATAGTGATGTTGTGAAGTGGGCCGCTATTGGGGCCAGATCCATTTTCATTATCTTTTTTTTTTGCAGCCATCCTTAAGTGAATGCAATGGTCATAAAGCAAACCCATTGTTCACTAAGGATAGGGTTTTTATCCCCCCCAAAAAACTGGAAGTAATTGCTGGTTTTCGACAAAAACATGATAAGTATGTAGAGCCAACTGCTGGGAATGCAGAGCAGTTACTGCATATCTAGCATGAGGTCAAGTGACCTTGTGTGTATGTGTGTGGGAGGGGAGACCTTTGAACCCAGGTCATAAATACTTCGGGGTGTGTGTGTGCATTGGAGTCTGTTGTAACTTTGTCCGGTGGTTAAGTGACCAGTCCTAACTTGAGGAGTACCTGTATTTTGGAAACACACTGACTGCAGCAGTGTTACACACACACACACACTGAATTAAATGCATGTCGACTTTATGGAAAAACAATGTAAAAATAAGGTGAACATTTTTAGCAGTTTTTTGGTGGAAAACAAAAAAGAGCATGAGGTGCTATGCTAAGAAAATGGCTGTTTTATGAAAGTTCCCTGCTTGCATGCCAGAAACTGTCCATACAAAATTAGGGAACTGGTGTTTTCTGTTAATTGTAACTCACTCTACTTAGCCCTGGTTTCCTGTGGTCGTATTTTCCATTCCCTCATTTTATTTTGATTGTGCTACCGCAGACATTTCCAGGATTTGACTAGGTTTCCATAGATTCTTTTCTTTCTTTTCTTTCACCTCATAAATTTGTCTCTCCCACTTTCACAGGCTGGGTGTAGATGAGGGCTACCAGATCTGGGGTGCCAAAATCCAGATGACATCGAGGGCGGCAAAATGCCAAGTTTCCCTGTGTTTGCAACTGGTGGCGGTCCAGATATTTGTAGCCCAAATCTGGTAGTTCTAAAACAGATCCAGGGGAAAAAAAGAAAGTTAATTCAAGCTTCATTCAGAGCCAACCATTTATACAGATATCTTATTTTTACCCCTGTTCAAAAAGTAGGGTATGGCTGTTCAGGTCATAGAAATCAAAATACATGAGATATACTAAATATAGTACAGATACAGTAAATATGATAAACATATGGGAGGATGGTTTGTCCACTTTCTTCTTCATCTTCTTCGAAAAGAAAGAAAACAGTCAAATACCTGGGTCACTGAAAACTACACTTCCTCCATTGCTAACATATGCAAGGTTGGATGATAGCAAACTTTTGAAAAGAGACTTCTTTCTTTCTTTCTTTCTTTCTTTCTTTCTTTCTTTCTTTCTTTCTTTCTTTCTTTCTTTCTTTCTTTCTTTCTTTCTTCCTTCCTTCCTTCCTTCCTTCCTTCCTTCCTTCCTTCCTTCCTTCCTTCCTTCCTTCCTTCCTTCCTTCCATCCATCCATCCATCCATCCATCCATCAAAATAGAACTGAAAGAGACCTTGGGTGTCATGCCCCTGTTGGAATCTGATTCCAAGGGGGAAGTCGAAAAGGGAGCGGGAGTGTGGCTTCGGGGGCTGTGGAGGAAACTGGGGAAGGGCACAGTCCGGCTGGACATTCAGAGGAAGACCCTCTTCATCCTAGGGCATGCAGGGAGGAACAGATAAGGGAGCAACGTGGGTTACAGGGGAGAAAAAGGCCCTGATTCACTTCATTAGCTGCAGCTGGTGAAACAGTATATAAAGGGCGTTTGGGCACAGCACCTTGCTGGAACCAAAGCATGCATTATCTTTGTTTGTCACATCTTATCTTGGTTCTGGTGTCCTCCCAACTGTGTGTGTTTCATTGTCTTTTGAAGTCTTCAATTCCTTATCCTGCCCTGTCTTGTTAATTGATGCAGCGTGGTTTGTGTTGGTTTTTATTTATAATTTAGATGTACTTTGGGTTCGGACTGAATTTCTTCCCTTTAAAAAACTGTTCTTGGGAGAGTTTTTCCTCCAACTGATGATAACAGGACATTGGGGGCCAAGTTGGAAGAATTAAAGGGACTTTACCTACTTTTGTGCCTTTGTTGGAAAGAAGGAAAGAAGGAAGGAAGTCTCTTTTCAAAAGTTTGCTATCATCCAACCTTGCATATGTTAGCAATGGAGGAAGTGTAGTTTTCAGTGACCCAGGTATTTTACTGTTTTGTGTCACACCCCTTTGGGTCATCACATTGGGGTTTTCTAGTCCAACCTCCTGTACCATTTTAGACAAGTGGCTGTCTTGTCTCTTTTTAAAAAAACTCCAGTGATGAATTACCCACAACTTCTGATGTCAGGTCATTCCACTGGTTAATTGTTATGTTTGGAAGTTTCTCTTTAATTCCAGGTTGCTTCTCTCCTTCATTTGTTTTCCATCCATTGTTTCTTGTCCTGCCAATCCTGCTAGAATCCTGTATTTAAAGAAGGCAAATATTTCAGGTAATCAGAGATACAGAATATTAGAAAAATAGAAGATGGGAAAATAAGGATGTCTTTCCCTGTATATGTATATATAAATGTCCATGTATGTATACAGGCAGTGCTCAACTTATGATCACAATTGAGCCCAACGTTTCTGTTCTTAAGTGAGTTTTGCCTCATTTTACGACATTTATTGCTGTAGTTGTTAAATGAATTCCTGCAGTTGATAAGTTAATAACCCAATTGTTAAGTGAATTTGACTTGCCCATTAATTCTGCTTGTCAGAAAGTCACAAAATGGGATCACATTATCTTGGGACACAACAACGGTCATAAATAGGAACCAGTTGCCAAGCATCTGAACTTTGATCCACGTGATCATGGAAACGATGCAAAGGTCATCACTGAGAAAAACAGCCATAAGTCACATTTCTCAGTGCCGTTATAAATTTAAACAGTTCACTAAATGAACTGTTGTAAGTGGAGGACTACCTGCATTACAATGAAGGATTAGTTTAGCTTTGACACTGAACAATTCCCAGGACTCCTTTCAAAGAATAAAAATCCTTCACTTTAGATTATGAAAGGGGAGAAAGCCAAACTCGGAGGGAAGGTTTGATTTATGTAACTACCGAGGTGACTGGATTGTCTAACTTTGATAAGCTTTATGGGTGATACGCTTGAACTTTTAATGTATGCTTTTTAAAATAGTCTATAACTGTGCTCCTTATTTTTTCCCCCCTGAGTAAACCGAGTCCCAGAATTCTTTTGGTTGTGAAAATAAGACTTTTGTGTTTTCAATAATATAGTGCAGTAGGGACCATTTATCTCTTGACAGTTTTTTCCCCCCCAGTGGTAGACTACCAGACCTGTATTACTTAAACAGGCAAGCTCAATTTCTTAGCAAGATTTTATTGATTAAATAGATGCTTTGATATGTAAATATTTTTGGATTTTCAGAAGCCAGTTATCGTGAATTCTGTTTCAGATGCATCTCTGCACAGTTGGAGTCTGTAAGAAACTTCTTTCAAAATGCCCGACTCTCTGCTTGTAGATTGGAAATCTGCCTTTGCCAGCTTCTTGTGCCATGGGACATGTAAAGAGGGGAAAATTAAATTTCCAGATATAACAGTCCGAGATGGCTCTTTAAAGATTTCTAACTATCACCCTGATTTACATCTACCTCCATGAACACCGAGAGAATTTGTATATGGGTCACTTGACATCTATAGTGAAATCTGAATCATTTAATAGTTGAAAAAGACATATTAGAATTATGTTATCTGATAATAAAAAAGTGGATCCCCAAAACCTTCCCTCTGTGCATCTAAGGCAGAGCATAATTGTCCATGTATTTTTTGATAGCCATCAAACACCTTTTAAGACAGGGGTGTCAAACTCGATTTCACTGAGGGCCACAACGTGGTTGTGTTTGACCTCAGGGGGACAGGGTAGGGGCAGGGTGGGCGTGGCCACCTCAATGTCACTCATGTCAGGGGCACCTGTGATGGCCAAGTGCTAAGGCAGGACTTACTTCGGACCCTCCCTCCCTCTCATTATAATCCCCTTCCTTCCTTCCTTCCTTCCTTCCTTCCTTCCTTCCTTCCTTCCTTCCTTCCTTCCTTCCTTCCTTCCTTCCTTCCTTCCTTCCTTCCTTCCTTCCTTCCCTCTTCATTTTCCTTTCTTCTTCATTCCCCTCTTTCCTTCTTTTTCCTTCCTTGCTCTCTTCCCATCTTCCCTTCTTTTTCTTTTCTCTTTCCTGTCCCTTCTTGAATGCTCAAATGCAAAAGTGGAAACATTTCTCCTTTTGTTTTGTTTTGCTTTTAGTTTGTTTTGCTAACCCTCTGCCAGTAAAAACAGGGCCTGGGTGGAGGGGCGCATGTGGTCCCTCCAAGCTCCGTTTTTGCTGGTAGAGGGCTGTAGGTGGCCTAAAACAGAGCCTGAGAGGGCTGTGCATGCCCCCCCCGAGCTCCGTTTACGCTGGCAGAGACATTGTGGGCTGGTTCCTTTGCTGTTTTCAGGGTGGCCCCATGGACCAAATCTAAGCATCCCACGGATTGGATTTGGCCAGCAGGCCTTGAGTTTGACACCCCTGGTATAAAGGTGTCTTCATCTACAAGAAGAAAATTTATACAGAGGTCATTTTAGTGAATCTTCAATAAGAGGAGCTACAACAGTTGCAGGAGTCCCTGTTAAAGGCTTGATACAAAAAATATTAGCCTGCAATTCAGTTGCTTCTGAGTCACAAAAACCCACATCTTTCATAAATATTTTTTTTTATCAAATTTGTCCTCTAAAACCAGAGACGGTTGGATGCCTGTATTTCCATAGTTTTTAGGAAAAAGGAGATCCAGGACATCATCAGAAATAATCCTCACCCATCACTGGGAAAGAAAGAGTTTATCTTACAAAAGGTGCAAGTATCTATTATGGACCAACAACTCAGTGGATGTAAGGGATAGCATTTTGGCAGCTCCAGTGGGGTGATAGATGAGAGGAATGAAAAGAACCCTGATGTCAAATCGAGACTTGAAAGATGTGCCCGGAAAACTATTTTGTAATGTTTAAAAAAATACATCCCAGCTAGAAGATGAAAAAGTGGATCTGCTTCGGGCCTTAGTGAATTAAAGGGAAAACCAGATGGATTAATAACATAAGAAAATGAAACACAACAGGCTAAAGAAAGAAGTGGCTAGTGAAAAAAGAGTTCGAAATAAATGTAAATATAAGGTGACTGCCAGAATATTTTGATTAAGAGCTCATCCTTTTGTTGTAGCAGCATGATGGCATCCAACATTGGTGGAGGAGGACATATTGGTAAAGAGCTCCTCTTGTCACCAGCTGTTGTGGTTCACCAGCAGCAGGTGCAGACGGCTGAGGTCTCTGACAGCAAGGACTCAGATGAGGGGCCTGCGTGTGATGCAGGGACGGGGCCAGAACTATCGGAGAGTGGGGTGCTGCCTGCAGAGTTTGTAGAGTCTGGCAGCAGTGATGAAGAGGGACCCGTGGAGCCTGTGCTCAGAGTGCGCAGGGCTGCTTGAAGGAAAGAGCAGCTGAAACATCATGAGCTACTCAGGAGTAAGGTTGGGAGGTGATGGCTCCTCCCATAAAGGATAAAAGCCAGTCTTTGGGGTTGGCTTCTTTGCAGGAAGCAAAGAAGTTCTTTATGCTCAGAGTTCTCGTCCTCCGATTTGTTTTTGGAAACTTTTGGCTTGGGATATTTCCCTGCAATTAATCTTGTGTTCTTGGAAGCCTTTTGCAACCTTGAAAGGGATGGCTCTTATCTGGGACAATTAGTTTTGAATGACTCTTGGCTGTGAATGAACAGAATTCACAGTGCTGCATTAAAAGGTTTGTTTTTATACATACTTCGTGTTTGTTTGATTTGAACAAGACTTGGGTCAGAACACCAGCCTGTTGAGGCAGCTCAAGACTGGCCCTGGGCACTTTGGCATGAGAAGAAGTTTTCCTTTCATATTGGCATTTTGACAATCTTAGGTACAAGCAGGAGAGAGCTTTTGGGGGTGGTGATTTGCTTGACTATGGTTGGTCCATTAAAGCTGCTGTGAGCTTTGGTCTGCTCCATGAGCTTAGTGTCAATCTTCCACAGCCGTTTGGGTTACGGGAAACCATGGCTTCTGGAAGTCCCTCCTTTTCCTTCTTAAATAGGCTGGTAAAAATCAATAATGAAGTTATTTTCCTTGGGTCTTCAAGAGAAACAGGAAGTGGTTAACTTAAAAGTCCCTCCAGGTTCATTCAGCTCTGTGAATGAAAAAGAACAAAGGGATAATGACTGGGAGAAGCTGTAACAGGTTTTATATCTGATTAAATATATAAGAATATCTTGTTATGGATAGCTTTAATATGGAGCAAACAGCTTTTAAAAAGCCAAAGCGGTGGGGGGAACTCTTTTAATCTAAGATAATGAATGGGATCTGTTGAAGAAATATTTTAGTGATTATATTCAACAGAAAGCTGCAGCTAGTTTTAGATACACAATGCTACACATGTTTGCAAAGAAGTCCAGCAGATTCACATTTTATATTTTCAGGTAAGTGTCTAAAATACACTGTGTAAGTAGAAGATCTAAGCAAACACCTGTCTTGATCTTCATTCATGGGCTTTGTATCACATTTCTTTTAATTATATAGGCATTTGGTGGGTTGTTTCTGTTCTTCCCATTAACAGCTGCAAAGTTGCAGAAGATTTTGACTGATCTGAAGGACACATCCTGATTTAGGGATGTGTTACTCAGATCTCTTCGTCATCATCCATTCTCACCCTAAAGATAAAGGACCAACCCTGATGTCAGCGTCCAAGAATCTTTCTTCTGCATGTCTTTCTGGCTGCATAGAAAGTGGGGAGGGAAGAATAATTGGGCTACATGGGGGAGAAGAGTGCTAGAGGTTTAAGTTGGTGAAATGTAAAAGTTGGAATGTTTTCTTCTATGCTTACTTACTTACTGCGCAGATGTAGCCCCTTATCTCTCTAGGCCAAGGTCAACCGTCTTGGCATACCATATGTGTGAAATGCCACTTGAAGATGCACCCACATGACATTATACACACCTCAGATTGGATGGCCAGTTTGAACTATTGGGAGTGGCAACATGGGATAACTTTCTATATATGATTTTCGTGCCTATTGCCTCAGATCTTGTATTTCTTCTGATGCTACCACTTCAATTTTCAGTAAAAGTCCTTTTCTCTATAACAATGGAGTCTACGGTTTTCTTTCTTGGATTTTGAAATCTCATCTGACACCTGAAGAAAACCAATAGTGATAAACTGCAGCCAAATTGGTGCTCTCCTGGTGGGTAGACTTCGGTTTCCCAAAGCTGGAATAGCCAAACCCTCTGTGTGAATTTGCAACACACACACACAAAGAGTCAAGCCTTCAATTGTGGTTGCAGCTGCCACCATGACTTCTTTGACGTCCCCCTACCCATGTAGACATCCCTGCTGGGATTCAAAGACTGATAGCAGCAAACTGGGGAAGACTGGGTGGAACTGTCATGCCCCTATTGGAATCTGATTCTGAGGAGGAGGTTGAGCAGCTGACAGGGAGTGGGAGTGTGGCTCTGGTGGCTGTGGAAGAAACTGGGGAGGGGCACAGTCTGGCTGGGCATTCAGAAGAAGACCCAGGACCACCCCCTCTTCATCCTAGGCCATGCATGGAAGAATGGAGAAGGGAGCAATGTGAGTTACATGGGTTATGGGGGAGAAAAGGGTCCTGGTTCCCTTCATTAGCTGCAGCTGGGAAAACAGGATTTTAAAAGGGGCGTTTGTGCACAGCACTTTTCTAGAAGCACAGCGTGCATTGTCTTTGTTTGTCAAAGTCTTATCTAGGTTCTGGCGTCCTCCCAACTGTGTGTGTTTCGTTATCTTTTGAAGTCTTCAATTCCTTATCCTGCCCTGTCTCGTTAATTGCTGCAGCGTGGTTTGTGTTGGTTTTTATTTATAATCTATATGTACTTTGGGTTTGGACTGAATTTCTTCCCTTTAAAAACTGTTCTTGGGAGAGTTTTTTCTCCCGCCGATGATAACTGGACAGTGGGGGTCAAGTTGGAGCTATTAAAGGGACTTTACCTACTTTTGTGACCTTGTTGCTTTTGTGCCACGCCCCTTTGGGTCATCACAGGAACCAGGTTGGTCACCTCACTGCCCATCAAGCCTTGCTCTGGTTCATTTTTAGACCTCTGCTTTTTCCCTCCCCGCTCATTCCCTTAGCTTTCAATGGTATGATTTTGGAAATCTCATTTTCCATTCCAGATGTGCAGTGTGGTGTTTTTTTTAAAGTATCTATGTATGTGACTGTGTACGACTGCCTCGACATCAGGGTTTAGGTAGAGGTACTTTGCCAAAGCCACTTATGGAATCAATTAATCTGAAAAGTGCTGCCAGTTTGGATTTTTGCTGAGTTTTCTGTGGATGTTTTGTCTGCTAATTCCAAGGTTTCGTTTATAGGATCTCCGGGAGAGGCCTCAGGAGGTGAAGAAAGTCAAGGTGTCCTTTGGCTTCTCTGGGCAGCCACCAACATGTGAAATAAACTAAGGGGCCAGGTCAACAAAACCCCAACTATACCAACAGCCAGAGACAGGAAACTGTAATGGAACAATGAAATCTCACCCGTGGTTTGGAAACTTCAAAGCACGCAATGAGGAAGGGTATGGCAAGGAGTGGAGAGTTTATAAATAGTTGAGCCGGTGGGAAATGTCACATTAGAAGTTGGCTGGATCTTATGTAGGATTTCATGTTGCTTATAGCCCTGAGTCCACAGGAATCAGCCTCGGTTAAAGTGACTTAAGAAATGAATTTGCCCCCAAATTACTCAATTTCATAGATTCAGATGGGGGCCTGTCAGTACTTTGCCCTAAGTGACAGCACGATGCTACATATTGTTATGCTATTTAAATAACTCTCTTTTTCTTGGCTTAACTGGGGATTTTCTCCACCTTCTGTCCCTTTCGTTCCTTCAGCAATTTCTAACCTTTGGGCTACTTGCCATGCTTGTTAGGGTTTCAGTGACTTTTTTTTTTTTCCTGCACAGGCTGTGAAGTTTCAAGAGCAGATTTTTCTTTTCTTTTCTGCACTTAAATTAGTTCTCTGTTGCTTTAATATCAACTGTGTAGTACAGTGATGGCTAACCTATGACACGCGTATCACTCGTGACACGCCGAGGCACTTTGACTGACACGCCTGTTGGTGTGGGGAAAACCTGCACATTTAGAGGCTGCCTGTGCTCTGCTCCAATCCCTGCTCCCTGCTTGTTGCGTGGAGGCGTGGTGTCACCGCTGCCGCAAGATCTTTGCAGCAGAGAACCAGTTTTAACCACCATAAACTGAGGTTTGTCAGTTTCATTACCTCAGGAACGCTACAGGAGGAAAGGAGATCCATGAGGTTCACAGCCCTGTAAGGTGGCCTTCCGATCCCCACATCCTGCACCTGCAGCCCTGAGACCAGGGAGACGAGTTTCACAGCCCTGTGTGATCACCCCAGCCCAGTCCATCATAAACCAAATTATTGATATTTCTTGAAGTGACACACGACCCGAGGAAAGCTACACTTTTTCCCGATTTTCGACACACCAAGCTGAAAAGGTTAGCCATCACCGGTGTAGTATATCTGGATTTTTATCCGAGCCCACCTTATACAGCCACCATCCATTGGATGGCTCTGTTTTCTCTTGCTGGAAGAAATGTCCTTCTGGGTTCAGTTCCAAATGGGGAGAAAGACACTGGAAACATGGAGGCTATTTGGAAAGATGGTTTAATGGTGGACAGGATCACATGCCTTGGGGCTCTTGGGCGAAGAAAAGGGGAGAGATGCTGAGAGTCCCTGGGTTTTATACCCTGTTAGGAATATGAGTCACCTAACAGCTATTTGGGTTAGAAATACATAAACCAGGATAAACATTTTAAAACTGTATCTTTAAGAAAATGCAAAACTGTAATTAGGTGTGGTTTCTCAAACGGCCATAAGATGGAGCCAGAAACCTGGGTTGTTTAGTCTTAGTCTCAGAAGAGAGTGTGTCTGAGTGAGTATCTCTGTTTCCTTCTGTTGGAAAGTGTTGCCGTTCCTCCATTTTTCCTAATTGACTGCTATTTCTGGATTTAATGTAAGTCTGTTACTGAACTGTTTTTGACACTGGACTTTGACATTTGGATTATCCCTGGATTGAAAACTGACTGATTTTACCTGTGAATGATTTTGGATTGCTTATTTTGGACTTTGCTTAAACCTTTCTGGAAGTAAAAACCTACATTTACTGTACAGTGTATCTGTGTACTGTGTGTGTATTATTCAAACACTTCTCTCAAATACGTCTCCCTGTATGCGCTCATTCTCCTAACGGGGAATTACCTCAACATACCCCACTCTGGCTTTGAACTTCCTGGAGTGCAGGAGGACCAGGCCTTAATGGCCCATTAACAAAGGTAGGGAGGAGGGCTGAGTTTCTGCCTCTGAGTTTTTACTTCTCTTTTAGGGGAAATATTCTGCCTTTTTTAGTATATCCTAAAATATTTCATTTTTTAAGGAGTGGTGGGTTTTAACTTCCAACACTCTCTTGGAGCCAAAAAAGGACCCACCCTCATATAGACTGGTGGAAATACCAGGAGCTATTATAGGGTCTCCTGTTTGTGCAGGGGGTTGGACTAGAAAACATCCAAGTTCTCTTCCAACTGTATTCTGTAAATATTAACAAGATAGCTGCTAATTTCTCTCCTCCCACCACCAGCTGCCTCCAATCTTGTGACCTCCATATACATTGGGATACAATAGCCATCATTCCCAGCAGCCCAACCAAAGCTACTTTTATTGCGGGAGAATAAGCATCACCATAGTCTAACGCAGGACTCCCCAAACTTGGCAACTTTAAGACTTGTGGACTTCAACTCCCAGAATTCTCCAGCCAGCTATGCTGGGAGTTGAAGTCCACAAGTCTTAAAGTTGCCAAGTTTGGGGATCTCTGGCCTAATGCACATGTTAGTTCCAGTATGGAGAAACGACTTTAAAATCAAGCACAGCAGCTGTTGGATCCTTTTCTTACTTGAAGGAGTGGTTGAACAGTTTCAGGAGGTGGCTGTGGTGAATCTGGATTGAGCAGAGAGCATGTAAATTGCCTCAAGTGCCTCCATAAATAGCTTCCGCCCCCCAAATTAAGCTCAGCTCCTGGTGACTTCACAGACAATCTCCATGTTGTTGGATCCGCACTCATATGGAAGTAATTTGCCATTGCATTCTGGTTTTGGATGCCTACCTTGGATTCCCATGTCTAGACTAGAGCTCTGGAATTTCTCATGATCTCACATTTAGTACTAAGAAGGTTTGACTCTGTTTAACATTTTCAAAGATCAGGCTGGTTGACAAGCTGCTGCCACCTGCTGGGACAATTGTCTCCATGATGTTTCCCAAAGAACAAATGGCTCTGTTGGCCCAGTTACTGGCATAAGGAAAAACTCTACAGAAGATAGGATTGTGAACTGGGTATTATTGTTTTATTTTATGTATTTATTTGTCAAGCAAGTATTAGATAACAGGTATAAGTATAAACATTATGAATACATGAAATGGATACGGATAAAAAAAAGAAACAACAGGACAGGGACAGTAGGCACATTGATGCGCCCCCTAACAGACCTTTTAGGAAAGGTGTGAGGTCAATAGTAGACAGTTTTAAGGTTAAAGTTTCTGGGATTTTGTGAAGATTTTACAGAAGACATTGTTGAAAAAGCATTGTGCAATCTAAAACCATCTCTATCTATTGGACCGGACGGAATATGTGCCTACTTCTTAAAAAAGCTACCCACTGCCATAGCTGAACCTCTAAGCATAATCTTTGAAAAATCTTTCAGGACCATCTCCTTGCCAAAACTATGGTCACAAGCCACGGTCATCCCTATCTTCAAAAAGGGAGACCCCAGCCTAGTTGAAAATTACAGACCAATCTCCTTATGCTGCGTCACCTGTAAAGTCATGGAATCAATTATTAACCAATCCATTATCCTCCACTTAGAAACAAACAACCTACTCTTTAATAATTTGGTTTCAGGAAAAAACTATCATGTAATCTGCAACTCTTACACTGCAAAAACATATGGACTACACAACTCAATCAGGGCAAAACAATAGACGCAATCTACATAGACTTCTGTAAAGCCTTTGATTCAGTGGTACACGACAAACTACTCCTAAAACTAAAATCTTACGGTATGTCTGGACACCTGCATAACTGGATAGAAGCATTCCTGTCAAACAGACAACAAATGGTCAAAATTGGGAGCGTCCTATCAAATTCTGTACCTGTCAACAGTGGTGTCCCCCAAGGCAGTGTTCTAGGACCAACTCTTTTCATATTCTACATAAATGACCTCTGTGATATGAAGAGCAACTGCGTTCTCTTCGCTGATGATGTAAAGCTATTCAACACCACAGACAATACTGCTACCCTTCAAAAAGATCTTGACAATGTATCAGAATGGTCAAACAAATGGCAACTTCAAATCTCAACAAATACATGCTCTGTCCTACATATTGGCAAAAAAACCCAGAAAATAAAATACAGGCTGAATAGTCAAGACCTTGTTGATGATCCAAACTCTGTCAAGGATCTTGGAGTACTCATCTCAAATGACCTAAGTGCTAGAGCCCACTATAACTACATAGCCAAAAAGGCATTAAGAGCTGTTAACCTAATCTTATGTAGCTTTTTCTCTGGTAATATTTCACCAATAACTAGAGCATACAAAACATTTGCTAGACCAATACTTGAATACAGCTCATCAGTCTGGAACCCACATTAAGTATCTGAGATTAACACAGTTGAGAAAGTCCAGAAATATTTCACAAGAAGAGTTCTCAACTCCTCTACACATTGCAGAATACCTTATGCCACCAGACTTGAAATTCTAGACCTAGAAAACCTAGAACTACACCGCCTTCGGTCCAATCTAAGTATAGTATATAAAATCATACATTGCAATGTCCTGCCTGTCAATGAATACTTCAGCTTCAACCATAACAACACTAGAGCAAACAATAGATACAAACTCAAGGTTAATTGCACCAAACTTGATTGCAGGAAATACGACTTCAGCAACTCTGGAATACTCTGTCTGACTCTGTGTTTTTTCCCCCCAGGAAATACGACTTCAGCAACTCTGGAATACTCTGTCTGACTCTGTGGTTTTTTTCCCCAACCCCCAAAAACTTTAACCTTAGACTGTCTACTATTGACCTCACCCCTTTCCTAAGAGGTCTGTAGGGGGTGTGCATAAGCACACCAACGTGCCTACCGTCCCTGTCCTATTGTTTCTTTTATATATTTTTTAAAAAAAATTTATATGTATCCATGTATTCATAACTATGTTTTTCCTTATACCTATTATCTTGTAAGCAATTGACAAATAAAAATAAACTAAATAGAGTCAGGTATTCCAGACATTGCATTCATCTGTTGCTGAAGTCATATTTCCTGCAATCAAGTTTGGTGCGGTTTACCTTGAGTTTGTATCTATTGTGTGCTCTTGTATTGTTGTGGTTGAAGTTGAAGTGTTCATTGACAGGTAGGACATTGCAGTAGATAATTTTATGGACTATACTTAGATCAGACTGAAGGCAGCATAGTTTTAGGTTGTCTAGGTCTAAAATTTCAAGTCTGGTGACACAAGCTACGAGTAGAGGAGTGGAGAACTCTTCTTGTGAAATATTTCTGGACTTTCTCGACTGTATTAGTATCCCATATGTAATGTGGGTTCCAGACTGATGAGCTGTATTCAAGTATTGGTCTAGCAAATGTTTTGTATGCTCTAATTAGCAGGATTAGGTTAACAACTCTTAATGCCTTTTTGGCTATGTAGTTACAGTCGGCTCTAGCACTTAGATCATTAGAGATGAGTACTCCAAGGTCCTTGACAGAGTTGGTTTGTTTGGGATTACAGTTATGTAATTTGTTTCTAAGCTTCTGAATGCACCAGAACCCGCCCCCAAGATAGCAAGAGGAGCTACAGAATGTCTACAATTATATGAGTTTTTGATGAGAAAGATTGGCAATTTCCTGCAGGAGGGTTTGACCTCGCTTCAGTATGAAGGGCATTCAGGATGGACGAGTAAACCCTCTTTCTAAAACATCCTTGTTTTCTCCTCAGAAAGCATGTTGTAATCCTGATTAGTACATGAGGATAGCTTTCTAGTGTGGCTATTCACGTGAATGGCGAAGTGTACAAGTGGATAACAGTGAAAAAGATGTATATGTGCCAGTGGTGAGATTCAAACTTTTTTACTACCGGTTCTGTGGGCGTGGTGTGGTGGGCATGGCTTGGTGGGTGTGGCAGGAGAAGGATACTGCAAAATCTTCATATTCTCCCCACCCCACTAACCTGCTTTCCAGCTCCGTTCTCCTGTCCAGGGCAACCAAAGAAGACTCAGCCGATCAGCTGGGACTTGGGAGGCAGAGAAGAGATGGGGGGTGGGGCCAGTCAGAGATGGGAGTTGCCGGTTCTCCAAACTACTCAAAATTTCCGCTACCGGTTCTCCAGAACTGGTCAGAACCTGCTGAATACCACCTCTGGAATGTGCCATGTTCCCTCACTACAAGACATTTTATGAGCAAAAATGTTACCCGTTGTCTTAAAAACTTATTTCTATGCTTGTGACCCAGAGAAATCTTGTTGTAATTTATCCATTCAGTGTCATCAATCTTATTTTCTAACATAAAATAAAAGCTAAGAAAAAACGAAACGTCCACAATCCCCTAGAAAAAAAAACCTCTAGTTTTTGTAGAAAAAAATATTTCCCAGATAGCCATTATGGTCTGATACTCTCACTTGCAGGCTATATTTCTGAGCGATGTGATCGCAGAAAAAAACAACCTAGAGTTTTGCCTGGTTCTCCATTTCTGACAATGAAATTACATCCTGCTGGACCCATAAGAACACCTGTTAGACACCATCAGATCTATTTCTTAATAGGGTTACAATGGGAAGTACGTTTAGAGAAAAGCTAGTGAGCAAGAATGCACTCAAAGAGATCATAAATATTCCACCCCTAAAACTCAATACGGTGAGAATGGAATTTAAGGTCAAAGACCGCGATAAAGTTATGGTGGTTACTTGGCCGGATCAGTTGAATTTCTTTGATGTGGTCAGTCACTATAGTAATTGAACTACAACTCTCACCAGATCCAGCCATACTGACTGGAGTTGATAGTAGTTGTATTCAGAAATGTCCTACCTGTCAATGAATATTTCAGCTTCAACCATAACAACACAAGAGCACACAATAGATACAAACTCAAAGTAAACCGCACCAAACTTATTTATACTTATTATCTTGTAAACAATTGGCAAATCAAATAAATAAATAAATAAATAAATAAATTGGGAGAAGATGAATTTATACATATTTTAGGATTGGACAGTAAATTCATTCTGCATGATATCACCTAGAAATAGGCATATTTATATATATTTAAAATATTTAACGTATTTCAAGAGCTGGTTTGATGTAATGGCTAAGGTACCAGGCAAGAAACGGAGAGATTGTGTGAGCTTTTGTCTCACTTTATGCACAGAGCCATCTGGGTAACCCTGGGCCAGTCCCTTGCTCCTAGGCCTAGGTTAAAACAAAACCCAAAACAAAGGCAAACCACCTCTGAAAATCTTGCCCAAAAACCCATCCTGGATTAATGACCTATAACTATTCGTTTAGTGACATTTCAAACTTAAAACATCATTCAGAAAAGGGACTTACGACCAGAGGTGGGCTGCACATGTGTAATAACCGGTTTGCTGAAAATGTGAGTGCACGAAGCACGCATCATCTGATTTCGTGCACGCGCCAGCTGCAGTAAGTACAGCAGGCAAGGCACAGAAGGCAGCTGGGCTTCATGAGCAGGGCAAATGAGCCAGATAGAGTGGCACCTCAGGTCGCGACCGTAATCCATTCCAGGACAACGGTCACAACCCAATTTGGTCACGACTGGAAAAAACGACCATCTGCGCATGTGCGGACAAAAACAAAAAAAATGGTGCCACGGCAATTTTCGGGTTTGCTTGGTCGCCACCCGAAGATCTGTTCATAACCAGAAGCAAAAGAGAAGGAAAAATTCTGCTCGTCACCCGATTATTATTATTATTATTATCACGAACAGAATGGTTCACGACTCGAGGTTCCACTGTATATGGAACAGGATAGCACTGGGGCGGGTGAGTGGGCCCAGCCGGTGGTTGTAACTACTGGTACGGGCGAGCCAGTCCAAACTGGCAGCAGCCCACCATTGCTTACGACTGGCCCTCACACTGATGATGTGAAGTCCGCACATCTTAAAGTTGGTAAGGCTGAGAAACACTGGCCTCAAGTAAAACATTTTGCCATAAAACAAAACACAGTGGGGCTTAATAGAAAGAATATTCTTGTTGTGCCATATCTATCATCGGACGTTGGTGATCATGTTGGCGATCCTATTTTTATCAACAGTCATATGAAAAAGTGCTGCTGAGTTTTGACCAAACTAGTCCCTTAGATTTTGAAGGCATGACGTTCTTCTGCCTGGACATTGCCTTCAATCTTTCCTTGGAGGGTTAAGTGAAGTAGGCTGTATTTTTTCTGTTGTATCACATGTCCAAAATATTCTAACTTTCGCTTTTTTATGGTTTGGATGATTTCCCTTGGCTTTCCCAGGCAGCTGATCTGGGATATATGAGAAGCAATTAATAATACACAGCTAATAATGCTGATTACAGCTAATAACTAATGCTGATTAGTGCTGCATGGTGTAATTACTTCACTCAGTGCTTAGCCCATGCACAGTCCTTCACAAAATTGAAATCCAGTAGGCCAGCTTGGAAAACAGCCATTCACTTAAATCTACCCGGCTTAACTCTGACAATGCCTGGAGAGAGAATGGTCTAAGCCAGGGGTCTCCAACTGTGGCAACTTTAGGCCTGGTGGACTTCAACTCCCAGAATTTTGCAAATTAACCAAGAGCAACTTGTGTTATAGACCAGGGGTCTCCAACCTTGGCAACTTTAAGACTTGTGGACCAACTTCCAGAATTCCTCAGCTGGCTGGGAGTTGAAGTCCGCCAGGCTTAAAGTTGCCAAGGTTGGAGACCCCTGATCTAAGATACCTTCTTGAGGCCTGACCATTAGTGACCCCTCTACCAAACCACCTGGTTTCAAACTTGTCTCGCCCTGTCTGGATGAAACTGAACAGAATTAGATGTCATATTGGAAGAAGTGCATCTGCCCTGTGTTGTAACGGACTGGAAAGATTCCTTTGTTGAGACTGTGGTGCTGAAATGCAAACTGTTAAACATATTGTGCAAGACTGCAATGACATGCATCCTCTGGTTCCTTAGAACAGTGGCCCCCAACCTTTTGGGCACCAGGGTCCAGTTCTGTGAAGAGAAGTGTTTCTGTGGACTGGACAGGGTGTGGTTTCGTGTGCTTCCTGTTTCCCACGGATGGGACTTCTTTTGTTTGCACGGCCCTGTTTCTAGCATGCTGCAGACCTGTGCCAGTCCATGGACCAAGAGTTGGGAACCCCTGCCTTAGAAGACCTACATGAAGCAATGCCAGAGATGATTGGCTGGACAGCTGAATTGGATATCCAGTTAGGAGGTCACTCCTGTCAGAGTATATTCATGAACTGGAACAGAGCTTAGTAACAAGGTCAGCCAATGAGAGCTAAGTTGAGGGCTGAAACTTAGAGAGAGAATCTGGGCATGGTTTATCTCTGTTCTGTGCTCAGCTCTAAAGTGAAAGAGAAACTAACTTGCTTGCTTGTCTGCTGAAGTTGAGTTGCTGCGCTGCTCTGAACCTGTAACATGTCTGCTTCTGTTTGAGTTTGCTCCATGTTGGAGAAATCTACAACTGGTATTGTAAAATTTACTTTATGTGTTTATAAAGAAGTTAAATGAAGCCTCAGCCATCTGTGTTTACTTTTCTGGTGCTGAATTTATGCTGCAATACTCTGAACAACTCCCATACCCCCACTGAAGTTTTGTATATAATTACGTAGTATGTATATGTTTACTTCTCTTTTGTCATGTTCTCATCATATGCTAAATAAACAAAATAAAAGCATTTAGCCAAATTATGAATCAAGCTCTTTCGAATATATGTATATGTATGTATACATACATACACACACACATATATATGCAGGTCTTGGACAAGATCTGCATACCTGTACCTGTGAAAATCTATGGTATTCAGCTTTGTTCGGGTATTTTCCCACGTCATTGTAGTTGTGCTTTTAAAGTTGTAGCAATGTTTCGGCAGAATCTCATCTGCCATCATCAGGCTTCTGTATGTGTGTATACACACACACACACACACACACACACACACGGTATTCAGCTATGTTCGGTATTTTCCCACGTCATTTGTTCGTCAATACCTGAACACCATACATATAAATACCCGCGAAAACTTAAGAAAACACACACACACACACACATATATGTATATATATATGTATGGTATTCAGCTTTGTAAGAAAACAAGTGTATGTATGTATGTATGTATATATGTATGTATGTATGTATATATGTATATATACTATTCATCAATCTATGGAGATCTGCACATTGGTGCTCAGCACCATGGGCATCCCGTGTTCTTGAATATTAACCTTTCCACCTCAATGAAATTCTCCTGGGCTGCAGGAAAATTAAATTACAGAACATATACAAGCATGAATTATGTCCTGCCTTTATATAGCCTTAGAAGCCCCCAAACACTTTGTAGCAAGAAGAAATAACTAAAAACGATGCTCAGCACCCACCCATCTAGTTTCTCCACAGAAAATGGCCCTTATGTTATTCTTAGTGCCTGATATTAAAAGGAGACTGCCCTATTAAGCTATTATCTCAGTCTGCATTTCCTCCTTCCTGGGATTTCTTCCTGTAAACAGAAACATGTGGCCAAGCTATGTCTGTTTGCAAACTGCCCATTGAAATCTTTTCTTAATTGCTTGAAAAAATCCCATAATTGCCTGAGATTTACTGACCCTTACTGTCCTGTAAAGCAGCTAGGTTAAAGAGGAATGAAGTGATGAATTGTTTGGAGAAACCTCTGCTTTATCTTCCCTGGGTTTACCTCCCCACCCTTTTCTTTGAAGCGGTTTGTACCTGTTCCTCTGCATTTTGTTTTCATTAGGGCTTTCTTGACTAAAGTTGATTCTCACACACATATGCAACCTTTGCTCGTTATCTTACTGGATTTGGCTGGTCCCGAAACAGCCTCAAGCTACAAACTGTGACCCAAAATTTCCTGGTGAGATTGCTCCCTGCCACCACCTCTAGCTTTAATTTAATTTTGCTTCCCGCTGCCTAATCCCCCACTCCCGCCTACCCCCCCCTCCGGTTTCCCCTATAGGGAGCAATATTTTTTCAGTCTGTAAGCTTGCTGCTGGAATGTACAACAGAGAGCCATGGTGCCAGAGGTGGTATTCATCAGGTTCTGACCAGTTCTGGAGATCCGGTAGCGGAAATTTTGAGTAGTTCGGAGAAATCCCACCTCTGACTGGCCCTGCCCCCATTTATTCTCTGCCTCCCATTGAGTCCCAGCTGATCGGCTGGGTCTTCTTTTGTTGCTCTGCACAGGAGAACGGAGCTGGAAAGCAGGTTAGTGGGGTGGGGAGGGAATGGGGATTTTGCAGTATCCTTCCCTTGGAGTGGGATAGAAATGGAGATTTTACAGTATCCTTCCCCTGCCATGCCTACCAAGCCACGCTCACAGAACCGGTAGTAAAAAAAAAATTGAATCCCACCACTGCATAGTGCCCTTCTTAACATACATTGGCTTGGCATTGTGTTTATGTTTTAAAGCTGAAAGAAGGAAAGGTGCAAGGCTTAGCAGATGCCAAGAGAAGTTTGGTGTAGTGATTAATGCACCAGACTGCAGAAGAAACGGGGAGAGCGTATGTTTTAAGTCTTGCTTTTAGCCCTAGGAAAGAGGCAAGGATAACTCCCGCTACCACTTCTTGCCCAGAAAACTGATTAGTCCAGACAGTCACAAAAAACTGCCCAGTAGGCACCCTATGTTTGCAGAACCACATTTTGGTTCTTGCCTCCAACTTGTTCCTTCTAAGCAGTTTCTCCTGGAAACCTCTAAACTAGCTTCTCCAGGAAAAGAGCTCAGGAACAAACCATGAAAGAAGTTATTTCCCCCTCCCTTCCACTATTAATTCACTTTCCATGCAAAGGGTCACTGCCTGGGCCGAGGCAGATAGGCAAGTGAGAATGGAGAATATATGCCCCCTGTCAATCTCCCTTCTTCAAAGTTTATATCACTCACTTCTTCAATTGGATCCAGATGTCAAGAAATACTTCTGGAGTGGAAACAGATGGCAATGGACGGGGTAGTGGGGGTGGCAGCCACATTTGTACTTTCCAAACGGTTCATTCTGAAAACAAGGAACCTGCTCAGGACATCTTGATCCAAATTTCCTGTCTATGTTGGTGTGGGGCAAGCTATTCCATTGATTAATTGTTCTCACTGTCAGGAAATTTCTTCCTACGTCTACATTCTATCTCTCTTTAACAAGCTTCCACCCATTGATTCTCGTCTTGCCCTCTGGTGCTTTAGACAATAGGTTGACCCCTCTCTTCTCGTGTGACAGCCCCTCAAGCAGTGGTGGGATTCAAATTTGTTTTACTACCGGTTCTGTGGGCGTGGCAATGGCTTGGTGGGCATGGCAGGGGAAGGATACTGCAAAATCCCCATTCCCTCCCCAGCCCACCAACCTGCTTTCCAGCTCCGTTCTCCTGTGCAGGGCAACAAAATAAGACCCAGCCAATCAGCTGGGATTCAGGAGGCAGAGAAGAGATGGGGGCGGGGCCAGTCAGGGGCGGTATTTGCCGGTTCTCCGAACTACTCAGCATTCCCGCTACCGGTTCTCCAGAACTGGTCAGAACCCGCTGAATACCACCTCTGCCCTCAAGTACTGGAAGACAATTGTCATGCCACCCCTAAACCTTCTCTTTGATAGTCTAGATATATCTACTACTTCCCTTAATCATTCAACACATGGTTTAACTCCCAGACACCTTCTCCTCTTTGTTGTGCTTCACTGCACACTTTCTAGGGTCTCAGAACCTTTTTCAGATCATGGTGTCCAGAACTGGACTGCATAGGTATTCTCTTGCTAATTCCACGCCTGTTCTATTTCCCTTGATGCTGCTTTTGATAGGTTGGACTATTTTTTCCTGTTGTGCAAAGACAGATGCAAAGAAGGAATTAAGCAGTTCTGCTTCTCTCTGCAGCTGGTCATTTTCCTGCCATCTGCTCCCTACTTAGTTGCCACTCTTATCTCATCCTGGAGCTGAGCTTTCTCGACTTCCTCCTTGAAGATTCAAGCCATTCGCAGGTATTCTCTTTTAGTCATGTGCCTCTCTTTCCATTTTTTGATATTTGTCTTTTTTGTTCAGATAAATGTTATGGCTTCGTCTGATTTGCACCATATGCTACCAGCTTGAGAAGTATCTCATGAGAAGCGGAGCTGAACTCATAAGAATACCCAACACCTCATTTTAATCTAACTGTCAGCTTTGGAAGCCATATTCCACGCTGCCACATAGTCTGAGAAAGTGGGAGGGGTGTGTGTGATTTCAATTAGTAGCTCTTAAGTCAGGGGTCTCCAACCTTGGCAACTTTAAGCCTGAAGGACTTCAACTCCCAGAATTCCCCAGCCAGCTTTGCTGGCTGGGGAATTCTGGGAGCTGAAGTCCTTCAGGCTTAAAGTTGCCAAGGTTGGAGACCCCTGCTCTAAGTAGACAAAATAAAATTCTTCTGTTAGTTCAAGGTCATTTAGTATGGCACAGAATGAAATAAGGATCTTACTTTAGGACGGATCGTGATTGGGCCATGTGATGTCATGACGACCAAGGTGGGGATGGACTTGTAGTTTGGGGAATTGTGAAAAGCCCGAAAACTTTCAGATTCAAGATTTCACAGATGTACCAGGTGCTATTCTAATAAAGGTACTGTCAGGGCTTCAACAAATTCCCCTCATTCAAAGCAAAAGTCTCTAGCCACATCTCAGAAAAAGTAAATTGGTTTATTAGAAATTGCCATGTTGGCGCACGTGGCTGTGTGCAGCCGGTACTAAATCACATCATACATTTCCCCCTTGACCCTGGTCTTTCCCCCACCCCCTGGATGTGACTTCTCCAATAGGACACATCAGTCTCCAAGAGTCATGCTCTCCAATACCCTCCTTATGCTACAACAACTTTGGGCTGCTGAGTTGATATCTAGGCATTTCAAGAATGCCTTGTTTCCCCCCCACTCCCTTTTTCTGGCAGCTAAAAAGACCAAAGGGGGATCTTTTTAGTTGACATTCAGCTTTTGAGATATGTTTGTCTCGGAGTTACTGATTGGAATGGAGGTTTGCTGGAACGCTGATACCAATCCTGCATTTTGTGTGTCCTTAGCGATTGAATATGTTCAACAACTGTAGAATCGTTTAGTGCAGAGGTGGGCAACTATGGCCCCTTTATGACTTGTGGACTTCAACTCCCAAAATTCCTGAGCTAGCATGGCTTGCTCAGGAATTCTGGGAGTTGAAGTCCATAATTCATAAAAGGGCCATAGTTGCCCACCCCTGGTTTAGTGTAATGAAACCTCAAGCTATCCACTTCAGTGCAGTGGACTTCACTGACCATGAACTGATTGGACTAGAAGACCTCCAAGGTCCCTTCCAACTGTTACTCTGTTATTGTTAATTTCTGCCATAACCTTAATAAATGTATGAAATTATAACCTACAGGTAGCCCTGAACATGTGACCATCATTGAGCCTAGAATTACGGTCATTAGTGATGCCAGTCATTAAGCGGGCTGACTCTGCAACCTTTTTTGTGGTGGTCTTTAAGTGAATCATCATGGCCATTAAGTGAAGGCGGTGGTCATTAAATTAATCCATTGTCTGCAAGGTGTGTGTTTTTTTTCCCCTGGAGACTAGAAGTAAACACTGGTTTCCAGCAAAAAAATGTCAATCGCAGGTACTGTATGTAACCAGGGATACTGCAAACTGTGTAAATACAAGTTGATTGATGAGGATCCAAAATGCAAACACATGTCCATGGGGGGGCTATCAGGACTGCAAATTGGGGTCACAAGTAGCCCTAGGAAAGTCTGTTGTACAGTGGTGGGATTCAATTTTTTTTACTACCAGTTCTGTGGGCGTGGCTTGGTGGGCGTGGCAGGAGAAAGATGCAAAATCTTCATTCCCACCCCACCCCACTAACCTGCTTTCCAGCTCCATTCTCCTGTGCAGGGCAACAAAAGAAGACCCAGCTGATCAGCTGATACTCGGGAGGCAGAGAATAGATGGGGGTGGGGCCAGTAAGAGGTGGTATTTGCTGGCTCTCCAAACTACTCAAAATTTCCTCTACTGGTTCTCCAGAACTGGTCAGAACTTGCTGAATACCACCTCTGCTGCTGTACCTTTCAACAGATGCTTAAATGATCGGTTGAAAGTTGCAGGCTGCCTGTAGAGTAGAACCTCTTTTCACAAACACTTCTGACCACAACCAAATCGTGGTCCAACCAAAAAATTCACAAAATTTTTGAATCCGGTCATGAACACATACTTGGGTGATGATCAAACACGACCCCTGACCCAGAAATTCCTGAAGACGAAACGTTAGAAGACGAAGAAATCGCCAAAGTTATGGAACGAATTATGATTGTCACCAGAGGTTCGACTGTACTCTATTCTGCTCCATAGGAACCCAATAGAAGGAAATATTGTAGACGTTCTAAAGGTAAGACAGGTAATTATTTATTAATTAATATTAATCTTTCTCAAATTATACTATTATTTGTTTCTAGGACACTAATAAAGAAAACCCTTTGATGAAGAGAGTCTTACCGTAGTATTTGAGTAGCTATTTTAGCAGTACACATTGATGGCGTGTATCCAGACTGCACTTTTATTAAACATTTCTCTCCATAGCTATTTTTACTCTGGCATACATTATTAAGCAAGAAACAAACTTCACTTACTCCGAACTATGTGGTAACATATGTAAAATGACATTGGGAATGTTTGATATAAACTGACCAAAATGTTAACTGTGAGGGAACATTTCCAATCAATGTCTAGAGTGTCACTTCCTTGGCAAACATCAAATTTAGAAGCCCAGAATCTCAGATTTCTCAAAATTGCAGATAAAAAAACCAGAAATGTTGGGACTGCTTTTCATAATACCTCTGCATGGCCTTGACAAATCATTTCTAAAACCCATTTAGCTTTAATGCTAGGGTGGCAGTAAAATTGCCACTGTTAAGAGTAACTTTGGAGGGTGGGAGGGATGCCAGTTTGAAGACAAGAGTCATAAAAATTTGTGGCAGTGACAGGCATAATGTTGACTTTGCAAACCTCACAGCCTGAATGTTATCAGCTAAACAGCAATGTTTGTTTCCCATGGGATCTTGCCCATAACTCAGTGCATTGACAATGCATGAATGAAAAAAGTATTCTTTATGTTTGCAACTGGGGATTATTTGTGGTCTTTTTTTTTTTTTGGCAGAGAATGGCTGAAAAGTTTGAGAACCTCAAACTTGTTAAGACCCACAGCTGTGAAGAGGAAGCCACAGGCCCAGGCTTCGTCTGCTCTTTCTCATGAGCTTTTCCAAATCCCCACTATGGTTCAGATTATGGATCCATTCCAGCCACATTTCCCTGAATATTAACAACAACAAAGAACAAACTTAGGTACTCCATCTGCCTCTACCAAATGGATTCTGTTGCTGAGACAGGAATTTGTTCCCAAGCTATCCCAAAATCAGTTCTGCAATGTCTGGATTATTTTTGTTCCTTGACAAGCCTCATAAATATATTAAAGAACATAAATCCATCTACAGGATCTGGAAAAAAAATCTGTATTTGATAGGTCCTTTTGGAGTTTTACTTCTCCAAGTGCATTAATCCAGGTTCTTCTCTCATCTGCGTGATCTGTGCAAAGATTTAATATGAAAATCTAAATTATCTTTCACTCATTTTGGACACTTTTTCCATTCGACCATTTATGTGATGGCAATAAAACAAATGATTTATTTTAAAGTACTGATATAATTTCCCCAAACCCAGGATTTATTCGGAGACTTCGATCCTCTTGATCATTCTACTTGTAGAAGATCCAGAAATGAAACAATATATTTAGTTGTGATTTATGGACTCTTGACTTCATTTAGAGATGCAGTGCTCAAACATTAGACTCTTAGTGGTTGGGATGTTGGGATCTGATTATTTCTGAAGCCCAAGATGGTGTGAGAGACAGGCCCTCTTTTTATACTGGATGAAGGCTGTGCCTGCTTTGACAATGATTCAGAAGACCTCATGCAACCATTAAAATAGCTAACTTTTTCCTAGTTTCTGTACAAACTTGAAAAAAGTGCTTCTACTTTGAGGAGTCAACTTAGAACAAGGTGCTTCTAAATAGCAGCATTTTGGGGAAGTCTGAAAAAGGCAGCTAATAGCAATGAGAAGCTGTCCTCGTGTGAAGTCTGAATCATTTCTTCCAATTTACATTTCATGCATGCAAAATCCTAACAATCATTTGGGTTCTTGGTATTTATTTATACGTTGACTCCACAGGTCTTCTGATTGGACAGCTGTTCTCAGTTAGGGATGAAGGGATCCACCTTTTCCCATCTTCTCGGTCAATTAAACACTATCCTATCAATTCAGCAGAAACTGTTGACTGAAAAGCAGGAAGACGAACGCCAAGATTCATAGTTAAAGTGTGGGAAGACCCACCGCCTAGAAGAATGATATATTTTGAGGAATATTAAGAAGGCAAGATATTATATTTCCCTAAATGAGAAACGGAGAAACATGTTTTTTTAGAGGCAGGAAGCAGACTCAGTCTTTCTTAATAGCCCCAGCAGATATTTTGTGCCCATTTAGAAAGATTGGGTCAGCCTATCTACAAAACAAAATACCTTCAGCTTCAGGGTGATGGGATTAAGAACAGGACATGATCCTTCAGGACATAATAAGATTAACCCACTGCCATTTAGTAGAAGACACAAAGCTCACTACATTGCACAATTTTCTAAGGGCATTTCAGACATTGCATAACCCCTCTATCAACATGTTGTGGTTCACCAGCAGCGGTATCGGACAGTGAGAAAGAATGGGAACCAGTCAGGGAGTCTGGAGAGGACTTGGACAAGGGTCCTGCATCCGATGCAGGGATGGGGCCAGGGCGATCTGGGAGTGGGGTGAAGCTTGGGAGCCTATTCCCAGTGCGTGTGTGTGCAGAGCTGCTAGAAGGTGAGAACAGATGAAGCAGAAGGGGCAACTCGGGAGTAAGGCTGGGAGGTGATTGCCCCCCCCAAGGGATAAAAGTCAGACCTCAATGACGAAAACTTTGCAGGAAGCAAAGCAGTTTGATAGATTCCGAGGCCTCCTTGAAGCTCTGTGTATTCTGGTTGGTTTTTTCAGGTATTTCCGGTGGTTTCTGTTATAATTAATTTGGATACTTCTGTTTTTGGCAGCATTCCATAGCACTGACAGGTGTGTGCTTATTTTGGGGAACTGTTTAAGATTAGTTCTGGCTGTGAATGAAAGTAATTCCCAGCATCGCATTAAAATAGGTTTTGCTTTTAAAACAAGCTTGTGTTTAATTATGTTTGATGAAGCCTGGGTCAGAACACAACATCTCTGAAACTTATAAAAATCTATGTACTCATCAAACCAATTCTTCAGCTGACCCAGGACTGACCCAGGACTGGTTCTATTCTTCAGCTGACCCAGGACTGGTTCTATTCATCATTAAACCATTTTTCCCCAAAATCAGCCACCATGTTTCCAGTGTCTTTCTCCCAGCTTGGAACTAAACCAGAGGGATATTTCTCCCAACAAAAGGTAATGACCATCAAGCAGGAGACAGTGGTAGCTTCAGAAAAGCCTTACCTTTGTAATGTGTGGAGTTTGAGGCAAGGGTTAGGGATAGTTCAAAATTATTTGGGAATAGTTGGAGAAGAATGAATTGTAAACACACAAATGGAAGCAGAGAATGGAGGAGAGATTGCTCCTACTCATAAGTAGTCTCAAGTCTTGCCTACTTTTATATTTTCATATTTAGACTTTTGTTATCCCTCCTTTGTCATTTTTATATATAAATCAAGGGGGTGAACCTACCTAATATTCCTTCCTCCTCCTAATTTCAGAAATTGATTGCTTTAATTCATCTTCTTTTATCAACTAAGAGAAAAGTTCATTTTTAAAGGGTTTCTATTGCCAGGAGTGTTGGACTTATATGCAAGATTTTCAGATTTTTTTTTAAAATTGCTGTTTATCCATTTTGGGGTAAATGTCTAATAATATTGTTTTTGGACTAAATCAGTTCTGATGAAGCAGTTTTTAAAACTTTAATGGAACATAAAATTGAGTTTCATTTACTTCACTGCACTTATTGGCAATGTATTGAACGCCAGCATTCTTTAGGTGGAATATAATATGCCGATACTATTGCTGTTTTCAAATTCAACATCTGTTAGATGTTGCTTCTAACCTAGTAGTCTATTTTTATAGGAAGCTGGAAAAAAAGATGAAGTTAATATCAAGTATTTATAAAATCTTTGGTATAACAAGCTCAACCATTCTGCTTATTTATTTATTTAAAAATCTTGTGTAGCTGCCCAACTTGAACCACAGTTCTGGGTGGCTCACAAAAGTTATAAAAAACCAAACATCATAAAAAAAAATAAAAGCAAAGAAACAATAAGAGTAGAAACAAAGGAACCTAATTACTAATCACTCTTGATGAAGCCAACTTCATTATCTTCCAACTCTAAATTTCCTCTATAACAGATCTTGGGGGGAATAACAATTGACTACAATTACTTTACTATTGGAGATGCAAGTAACAAATTGGAATTAACTTATATGATCTGGGCTTCTCCTATTACCATATTTTGGAGCATAATCTACAAGATTGTTGATGCTGTATAATTTTATCATTATTAAAAATGCAGAATAACATAATTGGAAGGGACCTTGGAGATCTTCTAGTCCAATGGTCGCCAACCGGTGAGCCGGGGACCACTGGTGGTCCATGAGAAAATTTTGTTCCCCCGCAAGCCGCCCCCCCGAAGCAATTAATCCAGGCTGCACGGGAACACAAGGCTGTGCCACCCATATGGCCCGGCCACCCTTAGGCCCCCACCCTTCAGCTGAATGCAAACCTTAGCTTGAGTAGAGCCACACAAGCTGGAACTGGAAGGTAAGACCAATGGTGGGGGAGGGAAATCCACCCCGGGGTGGCTTGCTGACATTGGTGGGAAAGTTGGTCCCATATTCCAGAGCTGCAGTAGTCATAGGACTGGCCTGTCAGCCTTCAAGATTTTTCTCCCTTTGCTTTGCTTCTTTCGGCTGTCATAAGTAACGGGGGGAGGAGGGGGAAATGATTATGGGAAGTGAGCTGGAGGTGTTACAAACCAGAACTGTATAAGCTGGGGGGGAGGGTACATTCTTGCTTAGGTTTCTATCCTATGCTATGCGCAGCTGCAACCCTTTATCAAACTATGTCAAGGTCAATGGACAGAAGCCTCATCACCACCTGGAGACGCCCACATGATGGTATACACAACTTTTAATTGGATGAGCCAACTGAACTATTGGGGGTGGGAACGTTGCCATTACTTTGTATATGTGATTTACGCGCCCATTTTCTCAGAATCAGAATTCTTTTGTTGCTACCACTTGATATCTTTTCTCTGATTAAAAGAGTCTAAGTATTTCTTTCTTGGATTTTGAATGGAGCACCAGCTGACATGGCCCTTTGGTCATCCCGGAGCAGCTCCTCCAGTCCATGGCAGGCAGGTGCACCTGGGTGGAGGAGCAGCTGCTCCGGGATGACCAAAGGGCCAGTCCTGTGACTACTGCAGCTCTGGAATATGGGACTGATTTTCCCACCAATGTCAGCAAGCCACCATCAGTCAAAATTCATATTAGTGGTCTGCGGGATTTAAAATTATGAGTTTAGTGGTCCCTGAGGTCCAAAAGGTTGGCGACTCATGTTCTAGTCCAGTGGTGGCTAAGCGTTTGGGGCTCCTGTGCCAAAAATTGTGCACATGCTTGCACGCTCGTGCTCCCGTGCCAGCACCCAGAAGGCAATGTGCACCCCCCCACGTCCCCTACGCATGCACGCGCAATCCCACCTACCCCATCCACCCCCACTGTCCGCTTACCTGCACTGTGCCTCACAGCTGATTTTTGGCGGGTTTGAGGCCTTTTTCAGCCTCCCAAAGGCTTGAGGAAGGCTTCTGCAGGCATCTACAAGCCCCGTTTCATCACTTCCTGTTTTTTCCGAAAATACCGGAAGTGACAAAATGGGGCTAGATTTCGGCCTACAGAGCTTGTAGAAGCCTGCAGAAGCCTTCCTCAAGCCTCTGGGAGGCCGAAAAAGGCCTCAAACCAGCCAAAAATCAGCTGTGAGGCGCGCACATGCGCAATGAGGTAAGTTTGCCAGCAGCGCGTGTGCCATAGGTTTGCCATCATGGTTCTAGTCCAACCCCTGCTCATGCAGGAGACCCTCTACCATTCCTGAATAAAGAAGTTTGTATAAAGATCGCTGTATTCTCAGCTCTGTCCTCAACACAGGTAATCTTCGACTTAAAATCACAACTGAGCCCAAAATTCCTGTTGCTAAGCGAGACCATGGTTAAGTGGATTTCCCCCCATTTTACAAGCTTTCTTATCACAGTTGTTAACTGAATCATTGCCGTTGTTTTACTAACCCAGTCCTTAAGTTACGCTGGCTTTCCCATTGCCTTTACTTGTCAGAAGGTTGCAAAAGGTGATCACACAACCCCCAGGACATTACAACCATCCAGGGGTGGGTTTCTACCAGTTCTGTCCACCTCTGTAGAACCGGTAGTTCTGAAGAGCAGCAGACATAGAACCGGTTCTATGTCCGCTGATGTTTTTGCCCACCCGCCCACCTGGGCTCTTACCTGACCTTTATTTCCTGATTTTTTTCAACTTCAGCTGCCGTGCGAGGCACAACTGTGGTTGAAAAAGCAGGAAAAAGGGGCTTTTTGAAAGGCTGCTTCTCTGCACGCAGCATGCTGATGACGATTTACAGGCACGCGCCGGCAGCATGCAGGGAAGCACATCGTTAATCACCAAACCTCGTAAATGACCGAACTGGTAGTTAAACCTGTCGGATCCCACCCCTGCGACTGTCATAAATATGAGTCAGTTGCCAAGCATTTGCATTTTGATCACATGACCATGGGGATTGCTGCATTGGTCCTAAGTGCGAAAAACGGTCATAAGTCCCTTTTATCATTGCCATTGTAACTTTGAGCAGTCACAAAATTAACTGTTGTAAGTTGAGGACTACCTGTGTCTGGAATCTTTTACCAAGCATTATCAAAAATTTTACAGAGGACGAAGAAAAAAATTCAGAAGAATCTTTAGAAAACTCTAGGATGCATCATTTGTAGCAATGGTTCATTAAGTTGTATTATTTTCTAATTTATGCCTTCATCTTTTAAAAACAAAACCAAAACCAAGGGGGCAAGGAAAAGGAATTTGGAGCCATTTATTACGTTTTTAGAAAATGGCAAACCTTTTCCCTCCAACCATTTTTATATTGACTGACACTGTTGACGCACCTTATGTAAAGACGTTTATATTCATGCGCATGTATAAATTTAATAGATGTGATACGTGCATATGATAAAAATAATTTTAAAAGAAGAAGGAAACACAGGTAGAAAGAGATTTCCCCGGTGCCACAGTGCTCCAGTAAATAGTAAGCAGGTAGATAGATAAATAAATAAGTAAATAAATAAATAAATAAATAAATAAACCCTCCCTCCTTTAGAATTTGAAGACTCTCAACAGGTTTCAAGGCTCAAGGCATTTCATCCCATATGATTCCAATCAGATGTGTGCTGCTATTCCTGTCCATCTTGAAAGGACCCTGCTATCAGATACTTTGCTATTTTCTTTCCCATATGGCTGTGCTGAAAAGCTTGGGTTTGATATGTCATTCCCCTCCAGTCCATACCCTCCACATGTTTCAAGACACTTGTGCTTCCTTGCAGCCAGGCTTACAATTGCTGGCTATGTTTAGTTAAGGAAGAAAGGAAGGGTGAAATAGATCCGTTGGCAGGCATTCCTTAGCAATGGGTAGGTTCCTTGTTCTTTGTCTCATACCACAGACGTTTTGTTGGGCCAAGAGGAATTAGAGTGAAGGGTTGTCTTGCCAGGATCTCAGTCACAGGAGATAGAAGTTTGGTCCTATGGGCAGTGTTTGGGCTCTTCTAAGGATCTCAGAATTTATTTTGGTGTGATCATGTTCACAAGGTTCTTGGGAGGTAGGCTTGGACCTCAGATGTTTGAGTCTGCTTATTTGTGCTGGATCACATGGAGTGGGAATGGAACTTACTGTCAACTCATAAAACATTCCATTGTCTACTTGGTTGACATTCTCATCTACACTGAGACAATGGACGACCACGTACCCCTGGTGCGCCAAGTACTGGAAAAACTTCTAGCTCTCCCCTAGAGCCATGGTGAATGCCACCTTATTGCGAAGGCCTCTTTTTCCCATGCAGCCCATCGCCTCTCTGTGTTTGTGAGCTTTCTTTGGAGTAACATTGCTCCCACTGCCACATCGCTAGCGTCTGCTTGAATGACGAAGGATTGTTCCTGACACTTAGACATTATGAAAACGGTGTTGTGGAAAGGTCTGGTGAAAAGGTCCCTGAAAAAAATACCTGCTTTCCAAGACTCTTAGCCAGAGAAAGTATTCAGCAGGTTCTGACCAGTTGAGTAGTCTGGAGAACCAGCAAATCCCATCTCTGACTGGCCCCACCCCATCTATTCTCTGCCTCCCGAGTCCCAGCTCATCAGCTGGGTCTTCTTTGGTTGCCCTGCACAGGAGAACAGAGCTGGAAAGCAGGTTAGTGGGGTGGGGAGGGAATGGAGATTTTGCAGTATCGTTCCCCCAGGAGTGGGGAGGGAATGGAGATTTTGCAGTATCGTTCCCCTGCCATGCCCACCAAGCCATGCCCACAGAACCGGTAGTAAAATTTTATAATTCCATCACTGCTCTTAGCCATTATTATGCTAACGCAGGGGTGGGCAAACTTTGGCTCGGGGCCGCATTGACTTTTAAAATTTGACAGACGGGCCGGGTCAGCACAAGATTTTTGGGAATCGCCCCCCTTCCCCCCTCTTCTCCTCCTTCCCCTCCCCTCGGAGGCCCCTGAGTCAGGAGTTGCTACCGCCGGGCGCGGCTCACGCGGCTCCAGTCCGCGTTGCCTCGGGAAGGAAAGGCAAAAAGGAAGAGCCGCGGCGATGCTTTGCAACGGGAGCAGCGGCACCGGAGGCTCAGGCTCAGCGGCTCCTGGTTTTGCCTTTTCCTTCCCAAGGCAACGCGGGACTGGAGCCGCACGGAGCTGCGCCGGTGGTAGCAACTCCTGACAGCCCCAGCCGGACACCTGAGCGGAGCCCAGGCGAAACTGCCTGTTGCTGCTACCGGAGCACCGCCAGGTCGCCTCCTCCAAGCAGCCTGCCCGCCCACCGGGCTTCCCCTCTGCCGCGCGGCTCGGGGCCAGGCACGAGCGCCCGTGAGTTAAAAGGAAGCCGAAAGTTGCTGGGAAGTTGCTCGGTTGCTGGGAGCAGGCTTTTAAAGTGCCGCCCGAGCAAAGTTTAAGCAGCCCGCCCACCCGCCGGGCGTGAACCTTCCTGCTCCTCGGCGGGAAGACGCTCCAGCCTGCAAACTTTGCCTTTGCAAAGTTTAAGCCTGAAGCCCTGAAACCCAAGCAACTTCCCAGCAACTTTCGGCTTCCTTTTAACTCGCAGGCGCTGCGTGCTTGGCGGAGGAAGCCCGGGCCTCCTCAAGCAGTCCGCCCGCCCGCCCGCCAGACTTCCCCTCCGCCACGCGGCTTGAGGCCAGGCGCCCGTGAGTTAAAAGGAAGCCAAAGTTGCTGGGAAGTTGCTCGGGTTTCGGGGCTTCCAGGGCTTCCAGGGCTTTGCAAAGGCAAACTTTGCAGGCGGGAGCGTCTTCCCACCGAGGCGGGAAGGGTTCCCCCGGTGGGCGGGGCGGGTTGTTTGGAGCGGGCTGCCGTGCGGCTCGGGCGGCGTGGCGCCAGCGAGTTAAAGTTGCTGGGAAGTTGCTCGGGTGCTGGGAGCAGGCTTTTAAAGTGCCGCCCGAGCAAAGTTTAAGCAGCCCGCCCGCCCACTGGGCGGAACCCTTCCGCTCCTCAGCAGGAAGACGCTCCAGCCTGCAAACTTTGCTTTTGCAAAGCCCTGGAAGCCCGGAAACCGAGCAACTTCCCAGCAACTTTCCGCTTCGTTTTAACTCGCGGGCGCTCGCGCCTGGTCCGCACGGCGGAGGGGAAGCCCGGAGCGCCGCCGGTCGCCTCCTCCAAGCAGCCCGCCTGCCCGCCCGCCCGCCGGGCTTCCCCTCCGCCGCGCGGCTCGGGGCCAGGCGCGAGTTAAAGCGAAGCAGAAAGTTGCTGGGAAGTTGCTCGGGTGCTGGGAGCAGGCTTTTAAAGTGCTGCCCGAGCAGGACCGCCGAGCCGGGAAATGGGGCACCAAGGCAGGGCAAGGCTCCACCAGCAGCGGCCTAGCTTTAGGTGGCTCCAAGCAGCCCGCCCGCCCGCCGGGTGGAACCCTTCCCGCTCCTCGGCGGGAAGACGCTCCAGCCTGCAAGCTTTGCCTTTGCAAAGTTTAAGCCTGGAAGCCCCGGAAAAAAAGGGGATCGGCGGGATTCACCTTCGGAGAGGTCGCACTCGAAGGTGATTTGAACTCCCAGCCGAGGCCTTTGCAAATTTATTTTCTTTCCTACCCCTAGATCGCTCCACACTGTTTTGCAGCTTTGGGGGCCACGCGGCACAGGGCAATATGCCACGCCCAGCAATTTTTTTCAGGGGCGGGCCGGATTGGACAGACCAATGGCAGCGATTTTTTTCAGGGCGGGCCGCATTGGACAGACCAACGGGCGGATGTGGCCCAGGGGCGTGGTTTGCCCACCCCTGTGCTAACGCTTAAAAAAAACAAAACCCAAAGACAGCTACAGATAAAAATGTACCCTGGGATGCGTTAGAAAGTCTTCTTCTGTTATCAAAATAAGAATCACTAATCCAGGAATTAAATGATTGAATCAAGGATCAGCTGTTGAGTTAATAGATCAGAAAAATCACTACGTTTCATGTAACAAAGTGCTCTCATCAGGCCCCCAGATGCCATATTTTCATTTTCTGAATCTTTTATGCTACCTTCTCTCCCTGTCCCCCTTCAGTAAATAGTCTGTCAAGCATCAGCAGCCAGAAACTTGGTTGACAACCTCAAAAGAGCCACATAAAGTCAATTATGGAAGATAACCGAGAAACCATGGGATAAGAACTTAATGTTAAAAATCCAGCACTAAAGTTTACTAGCAAGATGCCCTGCATTAGTGTGGCACATATTTCAATAAATGAATTAAATGCCATTCATACCTAATTCTTTAGGGGGCCATGGTGGCTCACGTGGTAAGATGCTGGGCCTGTGCACCGCTGAGGTCGACAGCTCAGCGGTTCAATTCCCAAGAGCAAATAAACCATGGAGGGACGAGAAAAGAGTCTTCCCCGATTGCCTACTGGCATTCAGGCATCCTGTGGGTAAAGACAACACCACCCCAAAAAATTCCTTTCACAGATGCAGCCAGCCACTTTGATGATCCCTGGCTAACACGTGCCATAAGCTAAATAAATAAAATAAAACCTAATGCTTAAATCTGTCGTTGTTGTTGTTGTTGTTTGGTTGTTTTGTTTTTAACAAATGAGAATCCTGTCATGTTTCTCTTCAGGGTCCTCTTGAAGGTTGGAGTGAGGATCAAAAAGTGAAGGTTGTGTGTCAAGCAATTCATGTGGGCTTCAGTGGTGGAAGCTGCTGCTATTGACTTTTTTTAACCCACTTAGCAAATGCCTGCCTGTCTCTTAATAAGCCAAAGTCAAAATTACAGAATAAACTCTCTCTCTCTCTCTCTCTCTCTCTCTCCCTCCGTCCCTCCCTCCTTCCCTCCTTCCCTCTCTGTCTCTTTGTAAATGACAGGGAATGCATTGGCACTCTTAAATTGCTGAGCTTTCCAGATTACCTAGCTTCTCCTAGAGGTAGTCCTCGAATTACAACCAGTTATTTAGTGAGCAGGGGGTTGGACCAGATGACCTCCAAGGTCCCTTCCAACCAGGGGTGGGATTCCAATTTTTAACAACCGGTTCTGTGGGCGTGACTTAGGTGGTGAGCGTGGCTTGGGGGGGTCATATGACTGGGTGGGCATGGCTTAGTGGTCATGTGATTGGCTGGGTGTGGCCAACTCAATATCACTCGTATCGAGGCACGCATCTCCTCGCCTGGCCTCTCGTGACTGTGGGGATGCTGCAACAGTCGTAAGTGTGAAAAAGGGTCATAAGTCACTTTTTTCAATGCCATTGTAACTTTGAATGGTCACTCCACACAAGCAAAGTACCAGCAAAGGAGGGGAGAAAAAACTCCAGAGATGTTCCTGAGACAGGAAGTCTAGTTCTGCCAAGAATGTAATAAGGATTAACGGAGAGGCAGTTTCTGTAAGCAACACCAGAATGTTTCCTTCCTGCCTTCCTTACAGGATTAGGCCAGTAATTTTTTCTAACAACCGGTTCTCCGAACTGCTTAGAATGTTAACAACCGGTTGGAGCTAATAGGTGCGAACTGGTAGAATCCCACCTGTTTCCAATTCTGCGATTCTGTAAGGCTTGATTTTGAAGTTATGAGAGTGTCCAAAAATAGGGCTTACTGTTCTGACCCAGGCTTCGTCAAACGTACTTAAACACAAACTTGTTTTAAAAGCATAACCTATTTTATTGCAAGGCTGGGAATTACTTTCATTCTCAGACAGAACTAATTATAAACAATAAGATAAGCACACACTTTCAGTGCTGTGAATGCTCAAAACAGAAGTCTCCAATTATAACAGAAAACCAACCGAAGTACCAGAAAAAACCAACCAGAGCTTCAAAGAGGACTTGGAAGTGATCGAACTACTTTGCTTCCTGCAAAGCTTTCATCATTGAGGTCTGACTTTTATCTCTTATGGGAGGGGCAATCACCTCCCAGCCTTACTCCCGAGTCACCTCTTCTGCTTCAGCTGCTGTTGCCTTCTAGCAACTGTGCACACGCGCACTGGGAACAGGCTCCCTGGGGTCCTCTGCTTCGCTGCTGCCAGACTCCGAAGGCAGCACCCCACTCCCAGATGGTCCTGGCCCCATCCCTGCAACAGATGCAGGACCCTCGTTCAAGTCCTCTCCAGACTCCCTGACTGGTCCCCTTTCTTCCTCACTGCCTGACTCGGCTGCTGTCTGCACCGGCTGCCAGCGAACCATAACACTTACAACCCAGTTTAGAAATCCTATTGTCTCCCCACCCTTTTCCCGCAATCACTTGACTTCATTTTGGGTAACCAGCTCACATTTATGTCTGTTTGCAGTGCCCCTCAGTCACATAAGCATGATTTACAGTCACCCCATATCAAACAATTAGGTTTACTGAATGAATATTGCATTCACTAAGGTCATGACTGTCGCAACTTACGACCAATATTGTGGGCTCAATTACAGTCCTAAATAAAGGACTACCTTACCTGCAGGAAAAGGTAATAGGAACAATTCAGCAACTTATATATCTATCTGCTTGCTTGCTTCTTATGCCACAGAATTTTATAGATTTGTGAGCTTTTGTTGTTTTGCAGAGTTAAGTCTAAACAAGAATATCATGTGAGATAACCTTTTTATTCCTTTCCTTAAACTTCCCTCAGGAAGGGCAGAAACAAATATAATAGTGACTAGCTCGATACCCGTGCTTTGCTACAAAACTATGTGGTCGGGCTCAGTTTTTGGGGAGGAAAATAAGGGGGAAAAAAATTTCTGCCTCTGCTTACCAGCATCCATTGATATTCATCTGGCTAGTGTCCAGTCAGTGTGTGAGAGAGTTGAGGGCTGTTTGGAAACTGAAACAGTATTTGCTGTGTGAGCAAGAAGGTGGCAGCAAGAAGCCTGGGCGTGGCTTAGCTCAACTGTTCTGTACTAAAGCTGCTTGGTGTTGTGAAACTAAAACTGAAGCTCCTCTCCTCTGCTTGTGTTTTGCATTTGGAACAGATTTCTTTTCGGGTGGGGACGGGGAGTAGAACTCCTTAGCATCAAAGCATGTTAATAATAATAATATACAAAATACTAATGCTCTGATGGTTCATTTTGAAAAATCCTTTCTTAGTGAGCACCTAGAAGCCAAGAGGAACATACGTGCCAAATTTCATGTTTGTAGGCTTTACAGTTCTGGAGATTTTGTGATGATGTGTGAATAGTATTTTGCTTTTATATATATAGATAATAAATAGTAGTAATAATATGAATGTAGTAGTAAATAATTATGTAGTTTAATCATTATAATCATAACCAATTGAAAGAAAACATTAAGGGTCTATCTAGTTTTTTGTCCTCATTCCAAACAACTCGTCCCTGCAACTATTGTAATGAGTGGGAAAAAAGCTCAAGAAATGTCATTTCTGCTCTGTAGTTGATATTAATAAGTCGAATTAACCTTGCCACTGAAAAATGTGTATGTGTTTAACACAAGTCTATTCAGTAGCAGCTGCTGCTACCTTATCCACAACTAGCAGCTGTAAGCTGGAATGACTTTAGGGGACATCTGCACACAGACAGTGGGAAGACTCTGTGGCCTCACTTCAGTCAGACATTTCCACCAGCAGCTGACCCAATCGCGAAAGGTCAGAGTCTAGGAAATGAAGAAGGGCTGCAAGATCCCTGGAAGATGGAAAAAACTGGAGTTTGATCATTTGATTGAAACGAGAGCTGGAGAGAATGTCCAAAAATATTAGATGTTCCAATCCTGACAGGGAATTCTTGAATGGGACATTTTGAAGCAAAGTCCAGACTTTGCATTTGGAAAATGATTTTTTTTAAAAAAACATCCCCAGACAAATATTTTATGATGCTAATCCTTTATATTGCTTCTCTTGTTTGTACAGATGTCCAAATGTAAAATCTTATAAATCTTTGCATGACAATTCCAAACATCATTGCTTGTGATGTTGCCAGAGCTATGTTTAGCACTTTACAGAGTAAGTCAATTGTTGGCAACTAATATTAATTATGGTATATCAGCTATTATATAGAGTGTGTGTGTGTGTGTGTGTGTGTGTGTGTGTGTGTGTGTGTGTGAATACTGCTACCCTACAAAAAGATCTTGACTATGTATCAGAATGGTCAAACAAATAGCAACTTCAAATCTCAACAAATAAATGCTCTGTCTTACATATTGGCAAAAAATATCAGAAAATAAAATACAAGCTGAATAGTCAAGATCTTGTTGATGACCCAAGCTCTGTAAAGGACCTTGGAATACTCACCTCTAATGATCTAAGTGCTAGAGCCCACTGCAACTACATAGCCAAAAAGGCATTAAGAGTTGTTAACCTAATCCTACGTAGCTTTTTCTCTGGTAATATCACACTACTCACCAGAGCATACAAAACATTTGCTAGACCAATACTCGAATACAGTTCATCAGTCTGGAACCCACATTACGTATCTGATATTAGCACAATTGAGAAAGTCCAGAAATATTTCACAAGAAGAGTTCTCCACTCCTCTACTCGTTGTAGAATACCTTATGCCACCAGACTTGAAATTCTAGAACTAGAAAACCTTGAATTACGCCGCCTTCGGTCTGATTTAAGCAGGGTATATAAAATCATACATTGCAATGTCCTACCTGTCAATGAATACTTCAGCTTCGACCATAACAACACAAGAGCACACAATAGATACAAACTCAAAGTTAACCGCACCAAACTTGATTGCAGGAAATGCGACTTCAGCAATAGAGTGGTCAATGTCTGGAATACTCTACCCGACTCTGTAGTCTCTTCCCAAACCCCAAAAACTTTAACCTTAGACTGTCTACTATTGACCTCACCCTTTCCTAAGAGGTCTGTAGGGGCGTGCATAAGCGCACCAACGTGCCTACCGTCCTTGTCCTATTGTTTCTCTTATTCTTCTTTTATTTTTCTTATATGTACCCATTTCATGTATTCACAACTATGTATACACTTATACTTATTATCTTGTAAACAATTGGCAAATCAAATAAATAAATAAATAAAATAAATAAATATATATAAGGATCAAAGTGAAACAAATGGCACAAAGATTAAATGCAAAGAAGACTCAACTAATGACAACAAATAGAACAACCAGCCCCATAAACTGACAATCAAGATGGTGCATAGGTTTTTCCAGGATCATGTATGAACAGTAAGGGAACCAGAGGTGGTATTCAGCAGGTTCTGACCAGTTCTGGAGAACCAGCAGCAGAAATTTTGAGTAGTTTGGAGAACTGGCAAATACCATCTTTGACTGGCCCCATCCCATCTATTCCTGGTGCACCTGGTGCGCCAAGTACTGGAAAAACTTCTAGCCCTCCCCTAGAGCCATGGTGAATGCCACCTTATCACGAAAGCCTCTTTTTCCCACGCAGCCCATCGCCTCTCTGTGTCTGTGAGCTTTCTTTGGAGTAACACACTGCTCCCACTGCCACATCGCCGGCGTCTGCTTGAATGATGAAGGATTGTTCCTGACACTTAGACATTATGAAAATGGTTTTGTGGAAAGGTCTGGTGAAAAAATCCCTGGGAAAAAAAACCCAGCTTTCCAAGACTCTTAGAAATGGTATTCAGCAGGTTCTGACCGGTTGAGTAGTCCGGAGAACTGGCAAATAGCACCTCTGACTGGCCCCGCCCCCCTCTATTCTCTGCCTCCCGAGTCCCAGCTGATTGGCTGGGTCTTCTTTGGTTGCCCTGCACAGGAGAATGGAGCTGGAAAACAGGTTAGTGGGGTGGGGAGGGAATGGAGATTTTGCAATATCCTTCCCCTGCTATGTCCACCAAGCCATGCCCACAGAACCGGTAGTAAAAAATTTTGAATCCCACCACTGCTCTTAGCCATTATTATGCTAACACTTAAAAAAAAAAACCAAAGACAGCTACAGAGAAAAATGTACCCTGGGATGCGTTAGAAAGTCTTCTGTTATCAAAATAAGAATCACTAATCCAGGAATTAAATGATTGAATCAAGGATCAGCTGTTGAGTTAATAGATCAGAAAAATCACTACGTTACATGTAACAGAGTGCTCTCATCAGGCACCAAGATGTCTCATTTTCATTTTCTGAATCTTTTATGCTACCTTCTCTCCCTGTCCCCCTTCAGTAAATAGTCTGTCAAGCATCAGCAACCAGAAACTTGGTTGACAACCCCAAAAGAGCCACATAAAGTCAAATATGGAAGATAACCGAGAAACCATGGGATAAGAAGTTAATGTTAAAAAATTCAGCACTAAAATTTACTAGCAAGATGCCCTGCATTAGTGTGGCACATATTTCAATAAATGAATTAAATGTCATTCATACCTAATTATTTTTTTTGGGCGGGGGGCGTGGTGGCTCATGTAGTAAGACGCTGGGCCTGTGCACCGCTGATGCCACGCCCAAAGAACTGGTAGTAAAAAATGTTTGAATTCCACCACTGGTTCAGATACCTGCTTCCAACGAGGGACCTCTTAAATCAGATTGCAGGCAGCTGTCCCTCAAATTTACTCCCTAAATTGGCAAGGAACCTCATAGGGTATCTATGTTCTCTACTCCCTGAGTGTGAGGGGATGGGAGGCATTACATCATCACCTGATTTCTCCATTTGCTTAGGTGATGCTTGCATTTGATTACCCTCAGGTGATTCGTCGCTTTGTGTCTCCTGTGGCTGACATTCCTGGAACAGTTTCTTCACACACGGAGTCATTATCCGATTCCTGGGCCATGACAGATTAATATACGTCTATTGATTTCTTCTCATCATCTTTGCCCACCTGGCCATACCTTAAGTTTAAGGTATATTTTCTCCCAAGCTGCGTGAACTGTAATTTTTCACATGTCTAGACAGCAGCTTAGTTTGAAAATTCAGAGTTGTTACACGTGATAGCATTTACATGTGATAGCAGCACTAAGTTTCTGGGTGTTACCCTAAAAGAGGACCTGACCTGGGGTGCCCACATTGCAGCCCTGGTCAAAAGGGCCCAGCAGAGATTATACTACCTGAGGCTTCTCAGAAAACAACAACTGAATGAAAAACTGCTGGTGACCTTCTGTCGCTGTACCATCTTATTGCACCTCTGTATGGTTTGCCAAATGCACAATGGCAGATAGGACAGCACTTCAGAGGGTTAATGCCCAGAAAATCATTGGTTGCCCTCTCCACTCTTTGGAAGAGCTTTATAGCTCCTGCTGCCTTAAGAAAGTTCAAAACATTCTCAAAGATCCATCTCATCCTGGGAACCCCTTTTTTGACCTTTTACCATCTGGCAGATGGTACAGAATAATAAAAACAAGGACAAATAGGCTGAAAAAACAGCTTCTATCCCAGGGCAGTAGCTCTTTTGAATTCTGCTGTATAGTGCAGTGTTGGTGCGGTGTCGGGGTTTTCGGTTTAATGTGTGAAGGGTGAAGGATGTGTGTTTGTGTTTATTTTCATGGTCATGATGTGCACTGAAGATGGTGTTCGATTTCGTTGTATGAGGTGCAATGACAATAAAGTAAATTAAACTAAACTGTAGGAGGATGCAGCTCCAATGTTATATAAACCCATTTCCATCCAGCTATAACTCACAGGCTGGTTTTGCAATCATAGAAATAATGTCACCCTTGAAAATGCCAATAAGTGGACCATACTAAAACACTTAGGTCTTTGTTTTACATTAGGGCTGGAGGGATGGCCCGGGTGTTACTATGTATAGATGCCAAAATAAAATACAGAGAACACACATGTTTCCTCTTGGCATATAGCACCCAGAGCGATCTTTGAAGGTATAGGAATTAATTTGGATGATAGTCTCAGTGAATACTGGAAGTGGTACAACCTCCAGATAACCTTAGCATGTTTGGAGTCCCCAGTTTTTCTCTGGCAAACAATGCCAAGAATAATTGAAAATGACTTTAACACTTAGTTGTGAACCTTGCAGCCACCATGCCTGCCTTTCACATTATCCCTTAGTGCAGCTAGGCATGCCAAAACCCTGCGTTTCACACTCAAGAGGAGAAAGAGTCTGTGATAAAACAATGTAGAGGCAGAAGAAATGTTCCTTGACAGTTGTTTCCAGAGCTACAATAGCTATCCATTCTCAAGAGCTCTTGGGCTTTTATTGCAAACAGTTCTCTTTTCTGCCCTTCCAGTGATAAACAGGTACTGTGGGCGGAAATGAAACACATATGTCTCCCACCATGGGACCAGAGGTGGTATTCAGCAGGTTCTGACCAGTTCTGGAGAACCGGTAGCAGAAATTTTCAGTAGTTTTGAGAACCAGCAAATACTACTTCTGACTGGAGATTTTACAGTATCCTTCCCCTGCCATGCCCACCAAGCCACGTCCACAGAACCAGTAGTAAAAAAAATTGAATCCCACCACTCCATAGAGAAAACAAACAAAAAACAAAAACAAATAAAAGGCAATTCCATTATCAACAGTTTGTGGTTCCTCATTTGTTATCATTATTGGTGTCATATTTACAATTAAATCTTAATGCGAGTATATAGTTACTACCTCCTTTATGGTTTAACAATGTTTATTATTATATTATCTATCTTTGTTCTATCCAATCATACCAACATTCCCAGCTCTTGTAATATTCTGATGATTCTTTATCCTTAAGTGCTAGGGTCAATTTATCCATTTCTGCACAGCTTACTATTTTCTGAATAGTCATTTCCTCTGTCGGAATATTGGCTTGTTTCCATCATTGTGCAGAAGCTAATCTAGCTGCAGTAAGTATGTGTAATATTATATATTTGGCTTTTTTTGAGAGTTGTCTATTGAAAAAAAAAAAGAAGGAACTTTTTACCATTTATGGTGGACATGTGACAAAGCAAAGAAATATTGGAATAGGATTCACATCTTAATATGGAAGATTCTTAAAGTGAATATAAAATAAAACCAGAGACTTTTCTCCTAGGCGTAAGGGATATAGAATTTGAGAAAAAAAAATGGAATTTTGATGTTATGTATGTTGTGGTTAGCCGGCAGCAGGTGCAGATGGCCGAGGAGAGCGAGGACCATTAGGGAGTGGACTGCTGCCTTCAGAGATTGTGGGGGCTGGCAGCAGTGATGAGGAGGTTCCTGAGGAGCCTGTGCCAAGTGCGTGTGCACGCAGGATTGATCATAGGAGAGAGCAGTTACAGCAGCACAGGCGACTCGGGAGTAAGGCTGCAAGGTAATGGCCCCTCCCTTAAGAGGCTAAAAGCCAGGTTTGGAAAAGTGTTCTTTGCAGACAGCAAAGAAGCTCTGAAGCTCAACTTGTGGACATCTTAGTTCGTGTTTGGAGAATCTTGTAATTTAGTTCTTATCTCTGAATTTTGGGCATCATTGACAAACAACTTGGCAAGGCTCTTTCTTGTCAGAGCTAATTAGTGGAAAGCAGTCTTCAGAACAGAATTCGTTATTAAACCTTAAAAGGTGGGGGCTGCTGCCTTTGTCTGTGTTTGCTTTTTGGGAACCCGGTTGGGTCAGAACAATATATGTTGACAGCAGCAAGAATACTTTATGCACAAAAATGGAAGGATACTTCAATTCCCACAATCCATGGATGCCTGCAAAAATTGATGGGAGTTAGTAGAGATGGCAAAATTGACTGCTGCGATTAAACAAAAGAACGCAATTAGTTTTGTTTCTATTTGGAGACAGCTTTTGGATTTGTGCTGATTAGAAAGGTTTGTTACATTAGAAATGACTAGTATATATTATTATATACAAGTAAAAAGTTAAGGTTTTGTGTTGCTACCTTATTTTACTGCACCAAAAGCAGTCAGAAGTCAATATCTTTCTTTTTCTTTTTCTCTTCCCCTATACTTTTTTCTCTTCCCCCTTTCCTCCCTTATTTTCCCCTTATTTTCACTTTTCTTTGTATTTCTGTATTTTATATTTTGATAAACTAATAAAATATTTGAAATGGAAAAAAGAAAAGAATTGATTCAGAAGAGCTTATTTATTTCCAGGAAAGATCGCTCAGTAAAGCAATTAGTCTACAACAGATTTTCCAAAGCTGGTGGCCCCCAAAAGTTACTCTGATTATAGGAATGACCAACAATAGTGAGGCATGAGAAATCCAATTTTTTAAATTAAATAGTACAAGATCTGCAGCCCACCTTCAGAAGGTTGTAAATATCTTTTGTCAGCCATTTTTGCAGTAGTGATCACGGCCCTTTGTGGAAAAATAGAGGCTCTACAGCAATGCTATATCAAGTTACTTTTTTAAATTTCCAGTCTGCTGCAGACTGATACTTTTGCAAAATACAAAAAAAGTAAATTACTTAAAAATGGTAAAAAGAAACATAGAAAATACAGCCCATTTATTATTATTATTGGATTCAACAAATATCAAATCACATTTCAAAGCATATAATTCAAACAAATACAGAAAAATGAAAAGAATCATAAAAACCATATATAATGGTCATGAAAGTATGCAATGCAGAGAATAACTGTTACCATCATAACTTCTCAACTCTGCAAAAATTTCTGAACAAAATAGAGATTCTCCACATTAGAAGACATATTGAATGAACAGAAGAGGTGTCTGAAGGAACACCATGTATATCAATATTTAACATTTTAATGTGTTAGATGAGCTTGCTTCTTGTTTGTTAATTTATCTGATCTAGATTCGACAGACCACAATGCTATTCATCATGTTGGATTTCTCTGCATGGAAATACTCTTTTTATGTGCAAGACTTTATGGTCTTTATATATGTTCTGACGTAGGCTTCCTTAGAAAGCATAAAACACAATCTTAGTTCCGGCAAAACCTCTTTTATTTCAATGGCTGTGAATTATGTTCATTCACAGCCTGCAAGGCTTCACAAACAGTCTTTCAGGGGAATGTTTATACACACCCACCTTATTGCACTTGGAATGCTACCAGAGAACTAACTGCCAGACGCAGGGCAAAGCCAAACTTGACACAGAGTCAAACAGAACTTTGCAAAGCTTGAATCGGCCAGATGAACTAATTGCTTCCTGCAAAAGCTCACATCCCTTTCGCTCCTCTTTTATGTCTTATGGGAGGAGCCAATCATCTGCGAGGTGTAGCCTTAATCCTGAGTCAACCCTGCTTTCTCAATTGTTCTTGTCTTCTAGTAGCCCTACGCATGCTCAGGTTGGGAACTGGTTCCAGAAACTCCCTCTCCTCACTGCTGTCTGAGTCTGAAGGCAGCTGGTGACTGCCAGCCTGCCCTGGCCCCATCTCTGCCTCTGATGCAGAGCCCTCATCCAAGCCCACCCCAGCCTCCAAGACTGGCCCAGTTCCTCCCCAACCTCCTCACTACTGTCTGAGTCTGCTGCCAGCTCCGTCAGCCGCTGACAGGCCACAACAATATCGGAAAGAATGATAATCTTTCCAAAGACATCTAGAGAAAACAGCCATAATTAAGGAATCAAAGGCCCTGTCTCTTTTTATCAGTATGTATGTATTTACATTTCACATTTCTAAACCACCCATCTTTCTCAAAGAGGGACACTGGGTTATGTACAATAAAGCACTGATATAAAACATACAAATTAAAATGGCAGCGTTAAAATTTATTTTTTTTATTTGTTTGCTTATTTATTTTGTGTTGCCTGCAATGTGCATAAAAAAAAAGATGAGGACTTGATTACTGAATCATGGCTGCCATCTTGATTTCTTCCTCCAGATGCCTTTGGGAGGGTTGTCATTCCATTGCATGGTCTTCATCCTTTCTTTAACCCCACGCCCTTCACTGCAGATGTTTCCAAATCCTTCCTTTAGGAGCAGAGGTATCCCAGGCCTTGGAATCCAAGTCTCTTTCTGGGTTCAAATGCCCATCATGCATTCTCTTTTTTAATTATGTAAGAATGTGAAACAGGGCACAAAATCAAGATAACCTACTATAAAATCAATTCTTTCAGTACCATCATGTGATCCCACCAGAGGTGCTATTCAGCAGGTTCTGACCAGATCTGGAGAACCGGTAGCGGAAATTTTGAGTAGTTCAGAGAACCGGCAAATACCTCCTCTGACTGGCCCCGCCCCCATCTATTCTCTGCCTCCCGAGTCCCAGCTGATTGGCTGGGTCTTCTTTTGTTTCCCTGCACAGGAGAATGGAGCCAGAAAGCAGGTTAGTGGGGTGGGGGAGAGAATGGGATTTTGCAGTAACCTTCCCCTGCCACACCCACCACCACGCCCACCAAGCCACACGATGCCCACCAATCCACACCCACAGAATCGATAATAATTTTTTTTGAATCACCACTGGATCCCACCATCACGTTATTTCAAGTAATGACGGACTGGGGAACCAATGATTGATTTCTTTGCCTCTTCCTAAATATTTTTCTCCAATAGGAACTCATTTTTGAAGAGTATGACTTGCCAATGGTCCTTCTGTTGTGAGAAGTGTGCAGCAAATGCTACAACCCTCTCCATGAATTGCAGGATTGTAATACAGTATTAAAGCTAGCCAAAAGATTTGGATACCTGAGGCAGAAAATCTTGTTTTTCTCTCTCCTGAGCTGTCAACAATGAAACGTCTGCTCTCCCTTTCGCATAACCCAATGTCAGTTACCTGAAGGCATTTCCAAGTAGGTACTTTGAAACAGTCCAGAAACAGTTCAGTTCCTTGAAGTTCCCATGCTGTCCTCTGTGCTTCGTAGCTAAGTTAATTTATTTCTGATTCTACTGAAACATATCAAAATTAAAGGGGAAAAAATAAATCTTTCTGTTTGCAATGCTGAAGCTCTGCAAACCACAGGGTTAGTTTTTTTACCTGTAAAAGTATATGTATGTGTACTATATGAACATATGTATATGCTTATGTACATGTATCTTGTGCTTAAACGTTTGAATTTTTGATATTTCTGCATAAATGATCTGTTCTCCATACGTCCTAAAACCAGATAAAGAGATTAATCAAACCAATGAGTTAACAACATTTTACCTGTTTATTAATGTATTGAGGAAAATGAGCATTCATTTTCATCAGTCATTCGTATGGCAAGAAAGGCCCATAAAATGGAACAAAACTTACTTAACAACTATCTCATTTAGCAACAGAAATTTTAGGCTCAATTGTGGTCATAAGTCGAAGACAACCAACGCTTGAAGGGCTGCCACAAAGAAGAGCTTATTTTCCAAAGCACCAGAGGGCAGACCAAGAAGTAACAGATGGAAACTAATCATGGAGAGAAGCAACCTAGAATTAAGGAGAAAATTCCTCACTGTGAGAACAATTTAACAATTGGAACAAATTGCCTTTGGAAATTGTGGGTGCCCCAACATTGGAGGATTTTAAGAAGAGATTGGATGACCATCTATCAAGAAATATTATAGATCTCCTGCGAGAGCAAGGGGTTGGACGAGATCCATGATGGCGAACCTATGGCACGCAAGCTGGAAGTGGCATGCAGAGCCATTTCTGCCGGCACATGAGAGGTTGCTCAGAAGAGCCCACACTGTGCATCATGGGTGCAGGCACGTGAGCGCAAGCGCACTTTCGGCACCCGGTGTGGAAAAGGTTAGCCATCACTGGACTAGATGACCTCCAAGATGCTACTATTACTGTTACCTATATAACCAAAGGTCTAGTGTGGGCTGAAGTATCTTAAAAGTTGACATATTTGAAAAACACATAAAGTGCTATTGTTATTCTTTAATTATAAAGATGGTCCACATCAGTGGTGGGATTCAAATTTTTTAACAACTGGTTCGGTGGGCGTGGCCTAGTGGTATTGTTATTGGCTGGGCATGGCCAACTCAATATCACTCACATCAAGGCACACATCTCCTCGCCTGGCCTCTCATGACTGTGGGGATGCTGCAACAGTTGTAAGTGTGAAAAAGGGTCATAAGTCACTTTTTTCAGTGCCATTGTAACTCTGAATGGTCACTCCACACAAGCAAAGTACCAGCAAGGGAGGGAAAATAACTCCAGAGACGTTCCTGAGGCAGGAAGTCTAGTCCTGCCAAGAATGTAATAAGGGTTAATGGAGAGGCAGTTTCTGTAAGCAAGACCAGAATGTTTCCTTCCTGCCTTCCTTACAGGATTAGGCCAGTAATTTCTTCTAACAACCAATTCTCCGAACTGCTTAGAATGTTAACAACTGGTTCTTGCGAATAGGTGCGAACTGGTAGAAACCCACCCCTGGTCCACATGGTTTTTACTGTCTGTTGTGCAAGATGTGATCTAGCATTATACATATGGAATGAATTGATGCACAAACACAGGCACACTTGCGGTTCCAATATTCATGAAAAGTACTGATGTTTAAGAGAGTGCTCTTTGGTATATTTTCTGAACAGCTTGACTGTTATTTTGATGTTTTTTTTTTCCTTTCTATTTTCACTGGCAAAATATTTTATTCATTTTGGCTAGCTGCCGTTAAATGACTTGCCACCCAATGTGAACAGGAAGTGAGATCTTTGTCACTCCAGTTGGATAATATGGGCATCTGTATGGCCTGTGATGAAATCAGACGCTGTTGGAAGATTATTGTCTAATCTAACATTTTTTTCCTGCTGTTTATCCAAACACCATCTGTATTACCAAATAGGGAGCAGGAGGATTTGTTCAAAGCAATAATTTCACTGTCATGGGAATCATCATTCAGCCCAAATTTTACCGATTTACTGATTTAGCCAGTGTCTTGCTTGTCAGATATTGTTGTGGCCCACCACCAGCCTGCAGAAATGGCAGCAGAGTTGGACAGTGGGGAGGAACATGAACAGTCCACGAGTCTGGGGAGGACTCGGACGAGGGTCCTGTGTCTGATATAGAGATGGGGCCAGGAGGTATGTGCTGAGTCTGGAGCCTCCAGAATCTGACAACAGTGAGGCAGAGGAACAAGGGGAGCCTGTTCCCAGTGCACATGTGCGCAGAGCTGCCAGAAGGCAAGAACAGTAAAGACAAAAATGGCAACTCAGGAGTAAGACTTGGAGATGATTGGCCCTCCCATAAGACATAAAGGAAGAGCAAAGGGACAGGAACCTTTGCAGGAAGCAACTTTGTTCATACTGGTCAGTTTGAAACCTGAAAGCTCCGTGTTGAATTTGTGCTCCATTTGGCCTCATATAACTAATTGGAAATTTAGTCATCGGCAGCATTTCAAGGAAGATAAAGGTGGGTGCTTATCAGACTTATCCTGAAGGACTTTGGCAGATTTCCATGGGACTATTTACAAACTGTGTGAGACTCATTATGGACTCTGAATGACTAAAATTCACAGCTGTTGAAATAAAGAAAAAAGGGTTTTAGGACTGACGTGTGCTTGTTAGTGTCTCAATAAGCCTTGGTCAGAACAGATAAGTAGAATTGTTAGGAATAGGAAACAGGAATCTAGTGAACTCCAGGTTCCATCCACTTAACTTAGTTCTAGGTTGCTTCTCTCCTTAATTAGTTTCCATCCATTACTTCTTGTCCTACCTTCAGATATTTTGGAAATAGGTTGACTCACTCTTTTTTGTGGCAGTCCTTAAATATTGGAACACTGCTAATCACCACTAATCCTTCTTTTCATTAGACTAGACATACTCATAGACTTTAGCAAGAAATTAAACCTCAACGTCATTATTGAATAATGACTATAAGTTGTTTACATACAGAAAGGAACAAGACAAGGATGCCCACTATCTCATTTCTTATTTATTCTGGTTCTTGGAATACTGAATAGGAATATAAGACAAGATGAGAGAATGATGGGATTAAATATTAAAAAAGAAATGCTTTAAGAATTGTGTACACATGACAAATATGTGAATGTATAAACATTTACTGAAATTTGAAACAGAAGAAGGACAAGTGAAAAAATGTATGATAAAGTGAGCCAAAACTTTTTGTTACAATATACAGATTAAAACAATGGGGAAATCTGTGGTTAAAAGGACAGGCATTTAAATTATAATCTTAAAAACAACTTTTAAAAATGATGCACCTTTCATAAACAATACAAGAAAAATTATCTAGAAGGTATAAAGTTACTTGAAATCTATGTCGGAAATGTGAACAACAAGAAGGGTCATTTTACCATTCTTGGAGAACATACAAAAAACCTATAAGACTGGGTTCAAATGCATATACTTGATTCACTGGATTTCAAAAATTAATATACAACTGAAACCAGAATTTTTCCTCTTTGAATGGATAAACAGTTGGGGGGGGGGAAATCTAGCCGTTTTCTTTGTTCTTTTTAGTGTTCTCTTTTCTTTCTTCCTTTTGCATTTTTTTCTTCTTGTTCTATCTTAGTATATATTAACTTTTACTGTTGTTTTTAAAACTTTCCATAAAATTATATTTTTAAAAAAGCATTCTCCCTAAGTCCAGATCACAATCCTGTTATGTTTTAGTGTAGTATAACAGTAAAAACCTATTTAAAATCTGGCTCTTCCAGTAAGTCCTGGCCAAAGTAAGTTATTTCCTGATCTCTTTCTTTGTTGGATCTGCCTGATGATTATGATTAAAGTTCATTTTCTTTTTTTCTCCTTTTGTTGTTGATCCTCTCCTCCTCCCCCTCCTCCACTTTCATATGGGTATTTCTGCTTGAGTTTGATGGAGAACAAAATGGATCTATACAAACATTAAAGAGCTAGAAGGTGAGCCCAAATGTCTGGTAGGAAGGAATTGTCTCTGGAAGGCCTTTATAAAACAAAGCAGGTCCTTTCAGTCAAAGTTATACCAGTTGGATGTGGTTGATAGCTAAATTAGTCTGTTTATTTTGGCACACAATTATAAGACTCCTGAATGTTTTGCGGATAAAGGCATTATCTCCATCCTCACTCTCAGAGCTTCGGTAGCCAAAACTTCCCATTTGATTTAAACTATACTGACATGTTCTTTTGAGGCCTGCAGAAATGGGTTAATAGAGCCAGAAAATGAAATGATAGAGGAGGAAAGAATGGAGAAGGCTGGCATATAGGGAAAAAAGGCAGTTTATAAAATCATTCACCCAGCTCAGGAGTCTGGGTCAATGTCAGAAATCAAAGGTAGAAGGAAAAACATTTTGCAATTGATTTAAAAATCCACAGGAAACAAATATTAATGAATTAGATAACCTATGCTCCATTGGGTCATTGTTTCAGAGAGATTACTTTACCCAAACGGAGAAACAAAATGACCAAGGATGGGTAAAAAAAGCAGTGGGTGTAGGAGCGACTTCTAACTTCCTGCTGGCCTCCCCATTGAGTTTTCTTGTGGGAATCTGGCAGGGAACACCAGGAATCTCCCTTCCTTTCCTTTTCATCAAGTAAGTAAATGGCTTCTGCTGGGTGGAGCAAGGGATTGCGAGACTAGCTGGGAACCTGACAGAACAGAAAAGTAAGGTTTTACACTTGGCAAAGAAAACTAAATCACAGGTATAGAACAGGTGGCACTTGATTCAACAGTAGTGATTGTGAGAGGGATCTAGGCGTCCAGATAGAGAATCATTTAAAAATGAGCCAGCAGCATGTTGTAGATTATGTGAACAGAGGGATAGAATGAAGCTCATGTGAAGTCTTTATACTGCTTTGGTAAGACCGCATTTGGGATACTACATCCAGTTTTGGTCACCATGATACAAAAAAGATGTTGAGACTCTACAAAGAGTGCAGAAAAGAGCAACAAACATGATTAGTGGGCTGGAGGCTAAAACATGTGATGAATGGTTGCAGGAACTGAGTATGTCTAGTCTAACAAAGAGAAGGACTCGGGGTGACATGATAGCAGTATTTCAGTACTTGGGGGCTGCCACCAAGAAGAGGGGGACAATGCACTCTTCAAAGCACCAGAAGGCTGGACAAGAAGTAATGGATGGAAACTTATCAAGGAAAGATCCAACCTAAAGCTAAGGAAAACTTTCCTGATAGTGGGAACAATTAATCAGTGGAACGACTTCTCTCGAAAAGTTGTGGGTGCTGCATCACTGGAGGTTTTTAAGAAGAGATTGGGCAGTCATTTGTCTGGAATGGTATAGGATATCCTGCCTTAGCTGGAGACCCCTATACCAAGTTCAAGATCCCTTTCACAACTCTTGTTATTCTGTATTTTGTAAGGTCACATGACTGCAGCAGCAGCACAGCAGTAGCCAGTAGCAATGAAGCAGCCACAACTTTCCCAAATTAAAGTTTTTCTATAATAAACGAAGGAAAGTTTAACTTCTTTTTTTTTGGTATTCTTTCTCAGTTATCTAGTACGTATCAGCAATATTACCTCTTGTTCCTTGTTCTTGTTTCCTTAAACATCTTAATCTCCCTTTCCATGTATGGAAAAGTTGGATATTCTTAAACATTATTTTGCTAGCATCTGAAATCATATCATTTATACCATATTTGCACACTCTGTGAAGTCTGTTTTCTTTGCTACTGTTATGCAGACTGACCTCTTCCAATCTGTAGGGTATTGGTTTTCAAAATTTGTTGGTATTGTTTGGTTAGAACCTTTACTGATTCTTCTTCTGGTGCTTGCCATATTTCTGTAGTTATTCCATACATTTCTGTAACCTTCTGACTTAATAATGACTAGAATTTTGTTCTAGCATCCTTCTTCCTAGTAGATATTGTTGTTGTTAGGAATACAAGTCACCTAACAGGTATTTGGGTTAGAAATATATAAACCAGGATAAACATTTTAAAACTGTATCTTTAAGAAAATGCAAAACTGTAATTAGGTGTGGTTTCTCAAACGGCCATAAGATGGAGCCAGAAACCTGGTTTGTTTAGTCCGAGTCTCAGAAGAGAGTGTATCTCTGTTTCCTTCTGTTGGAAAGTATTGCCGTTCCTCCATTTCTTCTAATTGACTGATATTACTGGATTTAATGTAAGTCTGTTACTGAACTGTTTTTTGACACTGGACTTTGATATTTGGATTATCCCTGGATTGAAAACTGACTGATTTAACTTGTGAATGACTTTGGATTGCTTATTTTGGACTTTGCTTAAACCTTTCTGGAAGTAAAAACCTACATTTACTGTACAGCGTATCTGTGTACTGTGTGTGTATTATTCAAACACTTCTCTCAAATACGTCTCCCTGTATGCGCTCATTCTCCTAACGGGGAATTACCTCAACAGTTGTAAATAGGGATTCTTAAAATATAGTGTGGATTTTGACATTTTACTATGTAAAAATGCAATAAACTGCTTCCATCTTCTTTGAATTAACTATCTGTCCATTGTCATCATTTAGCATACCACTTTGAATTTGGAATCTCCTTCTCAGTTCTGAAAAAAAAAATTGGAGGGCTTTTCTTGTTTTTCCATATCTGTTTCCATCTTCAGTGTCTTTACTGATGTCATTATAAAATGCTGCTTCTTGTTTTTCTAACAGCTCTCCAAAATCCTTTGTCAAGTTTGCTCCTTGAGATCTTTTGTCTTTCTTGACATTGGCATTTCCTTTCTTCTGGGTAGTTTCCACCTTTTTCTTCTGTTTCTTGGTCTTGACAGTTTCTTTTTAATTCATCCTTAATAACTTCTTTGATTTCATTCCACAGGTTCATCTGGTTCCCTATCAAGGAGATTCAGAACTCCAAAGTGATTCCTGATGTTCTCTTTGAAAGTGGTGGGTATATGGTCAAGATCATATTGTGGAAACTGGTTGGGTTTGTTCTTCTGCTTTAATTTTGCCTTGAAACTTGCATATGAGTAAGCTATGATCTATTCCATTGTTCCATAGTTTCACATCTTGCTATTATAACTGAGGTCTTGCACCTCCTTGTAGCAATAATACAGTCAATTAGATTTCTGTGCACTCCATTTGGTGATATCTATCCACATATATGTGTCATTTTGGATGTTTGAAGGTTGTATTAGCAATGAAGAAATCATTGGATTGACAGATACAGATAAGTCATTTCTGTTTCTTAGGCCGTATAGTTGAATTGTTTTTTCCTCTTTATAACTTTCACGTTCATGAGCTTGCATGTTTCTCTATTTAGATGAACTTGACTTAAAGCATGCATCAATGGATGGTTCACCAGTTTGGAGAACCAACATATTAAGTGTTCAAATCTAATTGATATAATTTGGCATTGACTGTATTTTATTCAAGAATTATCTTTTTCTGTGCATCCTGAAAGCAACACCATTTCTTTTTTGTTTTACATGTCCTGTGTAGTAAACAGTAGTAATAAACACTAGTCTGACTGAACGTGCCCGATTCCAGTCCATTTCAATTTACTGATGCCTATGATGTCAATTAATTTCATCATTCACTGTGTTGAGCTTTACCGTATTCATGTTTTATTTGTTCCATGATCCCATTGTAATTCTGTCTTTGAAGGTTTAGATTTTCCTTTTCTGCACGGCAACATCAGTCAATAGATTCCCAAAGAGTTTACTTAAAAGATAACGGTAAAGGTTCCCCTCGCACATACGTGCTAGGCGTTTCTGGCTCTAGGGGGTGGTGCTCATCTCTGTTACAAAGCCAAAGACCCAGCACTGTCCGACGACGTCTCCGTGGTCATGTGGCCGGCATGACTAAGCACCGAAGGTGCACGCTGTTACCTTCCCATCAAAGTGGTCTCTATTTTTCTACTTGCATTTTTACATGCTTTCGAACTGCTAGGTTGGCAAAAAGCTGGGACAAGTAACGGGAGCTCACTCCATTACACGGTGCTAGGGATTCAAACTGCCGAACTGCTGACCTTTCTGATCGACAAGCTCAGCGTCTTAACCACTGAGCCACCGCTTCATAAACATCATTACTCCAAAAAAAGCATTAACACTCAAAAACACTCCTTGCCTTTTCCTCAGTAGGACTTTGAGTCCCATCCAAGATGAAAGGACCATCATGTCACACAATATCATCCATCCTTTTAAATATTTTCTATTCCTGTAATTTTCTTGGTTAAAATACAGGTGGGGTTCATCACTGCCTTCTTCCTTGCTATACAAGTAGTCCTCGACTTATGAGCACAATTGAGCCCAAAGTTTCTGTTGCTAAGTGAGACATTTGTTAAGTGAATTTTGTCCTGCTTTACAACTTTTCTTGCCATGGCTGTTAAGTGACTCACAGCAGTTGTTAAGTTAGTAACATGGTTGTTAAGCAGGTCTGGTTGCCCCATTGACTTTGCTTGTCAGAAGATCACAAAAGTTGACCGCATGACCCTGGGACACAGCAAAGGTCAACAATATGAATTAATTGCCAAGCATCCAAATCTTGATCATGTTGGCCATGGAGATGCTGCAACAGTTGTAAGCATGAAAAATGGTCATAAGTAACTTTTTTCAGTGCCATGGTAACGTTGGACAGTCACTAAATGAACTGTTGTAAGTTGAGGACTACCTGTATGAAATGATACTTTTGTCATTGTCATTAAAGAGGTCTTCCTCTTCCTCCAGCATCCTCCAATATAGCTGCTGCCTAACTGAGGTGCTTTTTGCCTTACCTGGGCAGTTGGCATGATCTTTATGGTGTAGGTGACTCCGTTGGCAGTGGGTACTCTTGGCATACACTTGGCATACTCTCTATCTATCTATCTATCTATCTATCTATCTATCTATCATCTATCTATCTATCTATCTATCGAGAGAGAGAGAGAGAGAGAGAGAGACAAACACAATACAGAAGCCTGATGATGGCAGATGAGATTCTGCCGAAACGTTGCTACAACTTTAAAAGCACAACTATAATGACGTGGGAAAATACCCGAACGAAGCTGAATACCATACATGTAAGTACCCACAAAATTTAAGAAAACACACACACACACACACACACACACACACACACACACACACACATATATATATATATATATATATATATATATATATATATATATATATATATATATATATAATCTTAATCTATTGATGTATCTATTATCTCTATCTATCTCTGTATATCTATCTCTGTCTGTCTATCTGTCTATCTGTCTATCTATCATCTATCTATATCATCTATCTATCTAACCTCCACAAAGTACAGGTAAAAGTAACCTAGTAGCCATTGGATACATGATCCATCGCTAAAGACTTGTAAGTAGAATCTGCAATTATAAAAGGAAACAAAACAGGGCATTGTATAGTATCTCAATAAAAAATAGGAGTTGAGTGAGAATAAACAGCTGTCATAATTAATGAAAATAAGAAATGAAGTTCCTTTTAAATATGTATTGAGAACCAGGCTATTTACTATATATGCAAATGATCCTAAGCCGAAATATACAAACTTTCAGGCTAAAGAAGGATCTCATTTGGGCTATGGATGTGTTGGGGTGAAGACAAAGAAGTGGGTGTGATGAGGATATAAATTTAATGTGAGATATTTCTCTTTCAGTATATAATTAATTCAAATTAAATTAAGCTGTTCATACAGTCATTAATTATAATAGGGCAGCAACTTTTAGGGTGATTCTATGGATTGCTTTGGGTGGGCACCAGTTTTTTTTCATAGCAGAATAGGAAATAAGTGTTTTCTAAACAATAGCAAATTATTCAGGGTGGTAAAGCCTGAGCAGAAGATAAAAGAACCCCAGAAGAGTTTGCCAGAGTGGAAATATGGAGGACAAAATAACAGATAAGACTCCAAAATTCTGCAAACTCCCATCCATCCATCCACCTACCCACCCACCCATCTCAAACATACGACTCTGGGTGGCTAACCAAAATAAATAAGATAAAAACATAAAAAACAAAAAATAACAAACACAGGAACCCATATAATAACAACATAGTCAACATAACCAAGGTGCAAACTCAACCAAGCACACCAAGCCCCTGCTTGGCAGCAGAACCAGTAGACACATATGATGCACATGTGATCTTTGACAACAGATTGGCTCTCCTCTGGGTACATCCCATATGAGACATGATAAGACACACACCTTGAATTTGTAAGCATCCTAAATCTTTCCTAAATTTTGCCCATAGGGAGAAACCTTGAGTGTGGTGGTTGTCCTGCAAGCTCTGAAAGAAGCAGTGATCCATCCCCAGGGAACGTTGTGGAGATGGAGATGCCAGTGGGATTGCAATTCCAAAACATCTAGTGGACTATCTGGACTCTATTCTGTTGGAATTCAGGCTGGGATGGAAACAGATTTGGTTGCACTTGTCTGTAATCTCAGGACAGTTCAGGCCAGGGGAATGCACGTATCCTGGCCCTCCTTGAGTCTTCAATACCATCAATCATGGTGTCTTTCTGGACTGGCTTAGTACACTGGTAGTCGGAAGCATTATGTTGCAGTGGTTCTCTTCCTTCCTCCGGGGCCAGTTCTTTCTAATAAGGGGGTGGGAGGAGTTTTAGCCCTGGACCCTTGCCTTGTGGGGTTCTTCAGAGCTCTGCCCTCTCTCTACTTCTTTCTAACAGTTACATGATGCTCCGGGGTGGGATTCAAATTTTTTAACAACTGGTTCTGTGGGTGTGGCTTAGTTGGTGGGCATGGCTTGGTGATCATGTGATTGGGTGGACGTGGCTTAGTGATCATATTATTGGCTGGGTGTGGCCAACTCAATATCACTCACATTGAGGCACGCATCTTCTCGCCTGGCCTCTCATGACTGAGGGGATGCTGCAACAGTCGTAAGTGTGAAAAATGGTCATGTGCCATTGTAACTCTGAATGGTCACTCCACACAAGCAAAATACCAGAAAAGGAGGGGAAAAAAACTCCAGAGAAGTTCCTGAGACAGGAACTCTAGTCCTGCCAAGAATGTACTAAGGGTTAACAGAGAGGCAGTCTCTGTAAGCAACACCAGAATGTTTCCTTCCTGCCTTCCTGACAGGATTAGGCCAGTAATTTCTTCTAACAACCGGTTCTCCAAACTGCTTGGAATGTTAACAACCGGTTCTAGCTAATAGGTGAGAACTGGTAGAATCCCACCTCTGATGATGCTGTTGGAGGATGCCATCCATCAGCCTGGGCTGCAGCAGCATCAACATGCTGCTGACCCTCTAGTGCCATGATGGCAAACCTTTGGCACAGGTGCCAGAAGTGGCACGCAGAGCCATCTGAGCAGGCATGTGAGCCATTGCCCCAGCTCAGTTCCACTGCTCATGTGTGCACCTCCCACGAGCCAGCTGATTTTTGGCTATCTACCATGATTGCACTGGGGCGGGGCACATGCGGGAGACATGAGCACATGCTCGGGGGTGGGGGGAGCATGGGGCAGTCATGTGTGCATGTGCAGGGGGCAGGGGTCGCATGGGGGTGTTGCACGTGCATTGCATTACGGGTGCGCACTTTCAGCACGCGATGACAAAAAGGTTAGCCATCACTGCTCTACTGCATATCTCAGACAGGAAGCTTAGGGAAAAAAACCACGAAACCTTCTCCAGAAACGAATGAACATTTCCTCAGCACCTCTCAATATATGAGGGTAGCTAATGTATACACATGAAAAGCTGTTGAGAGAGGCTATCTGTTAATAGGAGAATGTTTGCTAAGCATACCAAATGTACAACATTCATTTGAGCTGCTAAATGACAAGGAACGCATTAGAAGAAATTAAGAAAGGATTTCCTGTCAAGCAGGCACTAAAATCTTATTTAAGAAAACAAGTGGCTCGCAAAAAGGATATGGCTGCTCACAGGGAAAATAAAAAAGGTGCACCCCTTGCTTTGGGCTCTTCAAAGGTTTGTTTGACTGAAGGGAAACAGATCTTTCTCTGGCTCTTCAACGAAGTCCCCTAAGGTCCATTCCTTCAAAACACTCTTGAAAGCGAGCCTCGTCCAGAGACGGATGCGAGTCTCCTTGCCAGCAACTTTCAGCACAGACCGCATGCAAAAACGTTCATTTAAAACTGTGTAAAATGACAGGCCAGGAGTCAGAAGGGAGCTCCATTTCAGGGGCCAATTTTCAGCATGTGTTTGAGTAAGCACACCTCACAGAGGAGCCTCAGGCTGCTTTCTATCAGCATGTCTGTATGACTCTGACAGACCTCAATGGGCACGGTGTCAGCCAGAAAATTCAGAAAGAAGCAATAGAGATTGCAGGTCAATGGGGCTATTGTGCTTAAGAAGAAGGCTTCGTCGTCTCAAGCCGTTAAGTCCAATATTTTAGTGTAGGGAGCCTTTTTTTTGTTACACAATCTACAAACCAACCTCTGTATCTTGGCAGAGTAGTTGGAACCTGTTCTAACCGTAGTCCAGGGGTCCACAAACTCGGCAACTTTAAGACTCGTGGACTTCAACTCCCAGAATTCTCCAGCCAACATAGAGCATGGAGGATTCTAGGAGTTGAAGTTCTTGAGTTTGGAGACCTCTGCCCTAGTGTGAGGGCAGGGCAGTTTCATTGTGAAGTCTGGTGTTATTTTGCTGTTTTGAAGGTGCCCTTTGATCATACCAGTGTCCTCCTTGGTTCTGAATTTTTAAGGCACACCTTTGTGTTGCTAAATACGGGAAGGATTCATATCTAGATTTAAGAAACTTAGTAAGATTTGGGAATTTTGTTTATTTCAGTCAGGTGAGTTAGAACCTGGCCTGAATCTAGGTGATGTGATGACCCCCTAATAGGCAAACTTTTAATATTCTTTTTTTCCCCTTGTCTTATCTTTTGAGGGCTCCTGTGCCATTTGTGTTAAGTCCCACAATGCTTTCCCTCTTTGGTGAGTTGGGGGTCACCAAAATCTCATTGTGTGTTCCACGAGCTTCCTCTTTCTTTCTGTTTTGTGTTCTCCCCTATATCTAGGTCATGTTCCTATTCATATTCCAACATGGATTTGTATAGAATTCTTTTTTACTCTAACAGCTCCAGTGGAATAGTGCTGAAAGGAAGAATGGAAGTACATTATCCACTGGAGATGCAGAAAACAGTACTAATTAGGGCAAGGAAAATAAAGAAAAGAGATGGATATAGGGAGCAGGCTGTTTATGAAAATCAATATGTTAGCTGAGAAAAAAATGATGAGAGAGGGGAAGGAAAGAGAAGGGAAGGGAAGAGAAGGTGAAAGAATAAAATAGAGTAGAGTAGAGTAGAGTAGAGTAGAGTAGAGTAGAGTAGAGTAGAGTAGAGTAGAGTAGAACAGAGGAGAGGAGAGGAGAGGAGAGAAGAGAAGAGAAGAGAAGAGAAGAGAAGAGAAGAGAAGAGAAGAGAAGAGAAGAGAAGAGAAGAGAAGAGAAAAATTTCTGAGTCACAGCACAGGAATGCAAAGGTCTGGAAAAGAAATGTAAGACCCAAGACAGCTTCAAAACTTTCTCATTGTTTCAGTTGTATGCCTCTTAAAGGTTCTGGTTGTCACCTTGAAAGCCCTTCATGACTTGGGACCAGGTTATCTGAGGGACCGTCTCTTGCCGGTCACATCTACCTGACCCATTAGAGCAGGGAGGAAGGGAATGCTGCGTGTCCCATCCCCAAGGGAGATACACCTGTGGGACCCAGAAGAAGGGCCTTCTCCATGGTAGCTTCCTCTCTCTGGAACATCATTCCGCCAGAGATTAGAACAGTCCCTACTATGATACTCTTACAGAAGGTGCTGAAAACCTTGTTCTGCCAGCAGGCCTGGGGAACCCAGAACGGGATGGAGCCCATCAAATAGTTCATGTGATCTCCTGTCGCTGGGGCGGAAGGTGTGGGAGGTGATTTTATTATATAAATTTATTTGATTCTTTTTTATTAGTTTTATTGTTTTAAATGTGGTTTTATATTTTGTAAGTCGCCATGGACAAATAGGTGGCACTATAAATTCTATTATTATTATTATTATTATTATTATTATTATTATTATTATTATTATTATTATTATTATTATTATTCAATAATAATAATAATAATAATAATAATACAATACACAATAATAATAATAATAATAATAATAATAATAATAATAATAATAATAATGCCATCAAACATCCAGATTTGCCTACCCCAGGTCCTTGGTAAGGACTCGATAGGTAGACAAAATGCCAAACTCAGTCTCAACATCTGGCTGTATTATTATTATTATTATTATTATTATTATTATTATTATTATTATTATTATTATTATTATTATTATTATTATTATTATTATCTTCCTGCCATATTTCCACCCATATTTCCATGTTTGGGGGGACATCTCTCAACTAATTTTTTAGGAGACCACCAAAGTTATAAAAACTGAAGCCAAAAAAATAATAATAATGTAGGCAACAGAGGTTTTCCTTCAGTTAACTCCGTGATGATTTACTTCCCTTGCCTTCTGCTACATTTCCTTTCATTTTCATTTCATTTGTCAAAAGAAAAGGAAAGCAATGCTATTGCAATTATTTCAAAAGAGGAGGTTTTCTCCAAGATCCGGATGAAGGGAACGTGCTGTTCCTGCACGCATTTCATTGTGAGGTGGCCGAGGGCTTGAACATGAACATTCTGTCTTTCATTTTTACAAACATCTCCCCAGCAGTCTGGAGCCTCTCTGGCTCTCTTAGACTGCTGTCAAACCCAAATGAAACCCTGAGGAATAAATTCTCCCCCTTCCCCTTTCGAGGGTTCTTTTTTTTTTTTTGGAGTAATGGCGCTTTTGTGACTGCTAAAGTGAAGAACTGCCTGAGAAGTTTGGAGAAACCGTTCACTGAGTTTCCGTGTCCGCAATTTTGGTGGGCAATTGGGAAAGCCATTTGTGTGTAGCTTCAACTTAGTCTAAGTCAGTGATGGCTAACCTTTTCCACATTGCGTGCCCAAAATGCGCTCGCCGGTGGTGGGATTCAAATTTTTTTACTACTGGTTCTGTGGCCGTGGCTTGGTGGGTGTGGCAGGGGAAGGATACTGTAAAATCTCCAGTCAGAGGTGGGATTTGCTGGTTCTCTGAACTACTCAAAATTTCCACTACTGGTTCTCCAGAACTGGTCAGAACCTGCTGAATTCCACCTCTGGTGCTCACGCTCACATGCCTGCACCCATGATGCAATGCATGCATGACCCTCCCGCCCCACGCATACACGTGTGACCCTCCCACGTGCGCCCTGCTCCTGCACATGTGCACACACCTTCCCCACATGCATCCCCCCCAGCGCATCTACGACAGATACCTGACAATCAGCTAGCTGGTGGGGAGGGCACATGCACAGTGGGGCTCTTCTGGGTGACCTCTCACATGCAGGCAGAAATGGCTCTGTATGCATGCTATAGGTTCGCCATCCAGGTCTAAGCACTAGGACCCAGTTAAAGTTAAAGGTGCCAAGGTTATGTCACATTCCACAATCTGTCATACCACGTCTCTGCATAAATTGCATTTAAAAATATGTTAATGCATGGAATAGCTTCCTCTATTCAGTATATTCATCTTCCTCCTATCCAAGCATACAATCAGGGGTGGGATTCTACCAGTTCGCACCTATTTGCTCGAACCGGTTGTTAACATTCTAAGCAGTTCGGAGAACCGGTTGTTAGAAGAAATTACTGGCCTAATCCTGTAAGGAAGGCAGGAAGGAAACATTCTGGTGTTGCTTACAGAAACTGCCTCTCTGTTAACCCTTATTACATTCTTGGCAGGACTAGACTTCCTGTCTCAGGAACTTCTCTGGAGTTTTTTTCCTCTCCTTTGCTGGTACTTTGCTTGTGTGGAGTGACCATTCAAAGTTACAATGGCACTGAAAAAAGTGACTTATGACCCTTTTCCACACGTACTACTGTTGCAGCATCCCCACAGTCACGAGAGGCCAGGCGAGGAGATGCATGCCTCGATGTGAGTGATGTTGAGTTGGCCACGCCCAGCCAGTAACATGACCACCAAGCCACGTCCACCCAGTCACATGACCACCAAGCCACGCCCACCCACTAACCCATGCCCACAGAACCTGTTGTTAAAAAATTTGAATCCCACCCCTGCATACAATGGCTATACTTCGGTAAAATCAGTCAGCAGGCTGGCAGTTACCAGTATTATTTTGATCAGAGAAATGTTTGGAACAGGATTATGGATCTTCCTGTGAACCCTGACATGGTTAGCATAACAGAGAATCCGTTCCTTAATCTTACCCAGAATTTATTCAAGAACTATATTTATGCTGATTTCAGCAGAAAGCCCCCTAAATGCAGACCCTACATCTCTGTGTTGCTCATTAAATGCTGGAGTCTGGATTAATAATTTCCCTCATGGGTATGAAATGCCAACGTGCCAAAAGATTGCAGAGTATACAAAAGACCAAACCATTCGGGGTAAATCAGACTGAAAATGCAGATGCACTGGCCAAAGTTCATTACTTCTCAATTGGTGTCAGGAAATTAAAATCTCAGATGTTAAAGCCTTCTGTGGCGATAAGGAACATTCAGATGTGGCCATGTAATTTTACCTAACCTGATATCAGGCCCATGATTGTAAGAAGGGGACCTGCTGCAGCCTAAACCTTGCCCCCTTTATCCTTACCTTGGCTTATTTGCAGCTATAAATGACTGCAGTAAGTCCTTCTTCAAAGGACTGATGAACGACACTTTAGGGACTGGTGGGCTTTGCAGTAGGCAGGAGCCAGAGAATCAAAATCCCACCCAGCGGTTTTGCATAAATAAATAAATCATTGCGGAGGGAACAGGAGAGCTTGCTTTGGGAAACAGCGTGCAGCCAACTCATCGGAGACAGCGTGTGCGAGTGTGTGTGTATGTGTGTGTGTGCGAGTGTGTGTGTGTGTGTGTGTGTGAGAGAGAGAGAGAGTGTCATGTTACAGAGAAATCAGGAACAGTCACACTGCAATGTGCAATCAGTTGAGAATTACCTCTCTCTAATGGGGACCTTCACGCACCGACTGTTGCTTATTCCACACAGGATCTGACCAAGAGAGAGGGAGGAGGACAATCAGCAACAATCAAAGAAGCTTAAAAGGAGAAATGCAACAACAGCAACTTTGATCCAACTGTCTTCTCAAAAAGAACTTTTCTGAAGTTTGAATTTTTTTCCTCCCCTCTTTGGGAAAACACACACACACACACACACACACACACACACACACACATCCATTCCTTCCCCACCACTTGGTTCTACATCCATTTTTTATTTTTTATTTTTTGTGGTTTGCTACCTGTCCTTTTTCTTCAGTGGCTCTGGGAGCTTCTTTTGGATGGTGGTGCCCTTTCCTGGATCTCGGATCCTGGGCTTCTGAGAGGAAGAGCCCCCTGCTTTATTTATTTGTTCGTTATTTATTTATTTATTGCCTCTCAGGCCAGGGAAGGAATGGTGGTAGAAGAGAAGAGCTGGAAAGGGGTCGCTCCTGGTAGCTTGGAGACTGGTTTAAGCCTCGCGCCTCCCAGGACGGGAGGAGATGGAGAAAGATGCTGTAGGGTACCTCTGCTGCTGAACTCGGGGCTGCCTGGAATCTCTTTCCTTTCTCTGGTGCTGAGCCTCTTGCTGTACTTCAGGACATCAGATCTGCAGTCCAGGGTTTCTCATTTGGAGGCGGACAGATCCACTCCGCTCCCGGCCGCCTGCCTCTCCGCAGACCAAATGGAGACAGCTATTTTGGGAAGGGTTGACCAACTGCTCGCTGAGGTTTGTGCTCTTTTCATTTTCACATATGTATACTAACAGCCTGTTGCCTCTGTACAAAGTCAGGTTTTGTTTTGTTTTTTTCTCCCCTGGTGGGATGCTTTTTATACAAATGATGCATTGGATAAAGTATCTCTTGAGTGCCCAAAAGCGGGAGAATTCTTCTGGTTCTCTCCAATTCTCTGGTGTTTGGGATTTCCCGTCTGGTTTGGATAGTTTGCCTGAACTTTCCTAGACAGCTTGAAATTAGATTATCCTCTTTTATGTTGCTCCCTCGCTGAAATAGATAGGTACTTTGAGCAATTCATTAGGAGCGTAACTACTTAAGAGTTACGTTAACCCCTTTCTAGGCATCCAACTTATCTTTATGGAAGTCAGTTGCACGTGGGATTTTCCTACAATGGGGTTTACTTTTTTCATATGCTAAGCCAGGGCTGGGAATATCTGCCAAATTGAAATGGCCACTTAGCCTGGTGATCCTAAGGCAGGGGTCTCCAACCCTGGCAACTTTTAGCCTGGCGGATTTCAACTCCCAGAATTCCCCAGCCAGAAAAGTTTTGCTGACTGGGGAATTCTGGGAGTTGAAGTCTGCCAGGCTTAAAGTTGCCAGGGTTGGAGATCCTTGTTCTAAGGAACTTTAGATTAATTTCAACCTAACCTAATTCGCAAGGGTGGCTCTGAGGTGAAACCTGAGTGGAGGCGAACAATATACGCCACTTTTAGGTGGGATGGAAATGTAATAAATGCACAATAAATAATATTTTTAGCAAGCTTAGGAGCATAACAATTTCTGTCAGATTCTGGGTGCCACTTTTATTTAAAAATGAAAAGATTCAGCACGTCAGTGACTTCACTATGCAACTGATGCAACTTCACGCCCGGTGACTGGAAGCTTTCAGGATTGATAGTAGCCAAATTGAAAACAGCCAGCAGCAGCACATGAAGTGTATAATTTGAAGACAATGTGATTCAATAAAATATCCAGAAAGACAATTGCTAGCAGCAGAAGCCAAATACACAGCCTTGAGAGTGGATCAGATAAATGGGAAAACAAATGGGATTAGGCATCTAGTAAAGAGGCACCTTAGTTGCTTCTTGCTTGCTAGCCAGCTGTGAGAAGAGATTGCTCTGAGTTTGCCATCCAGATTCCTTGTTCGCAGATGTTATTTTGGAAACTAATATGGGACCCAGAGAAACAATGCCTTGGCAACGCTTTCCTAAGAGGAAGAAGAACTATTGCTAAGAACCTCATTGGGGGGGGTGGGGGGTGGTTAGTGGAGATTAACAATGAAATAAGAGATGATCTGTTTACAAAATCTCTGAGGAGGTGGGACAAGGCATAAATAATTGCAGTGCCAGAAATTGGCAGGACCACCTACAGAGCTCTGAAGATTGGCTACTACTCCAAGCCAATCACAGGAAAATTCCCACCACTCTACTCTCCCTTGGTAATGTCTGTTAGCTTTGCTGATGGTTACGTACCATCATTTTTCACCTCATCAATCACATGAGCAGATGAAGCCAGTTTACACATAGTTGGACCATGAGTTCATTCATGGTCATAGAGCAGTGCCTCCTTTGGGTTTCAGGCAGAATTCATTCTGAAGGACTTTTTTAGCTGGGGATGAATGAGTCCCAATCTTTGGAGGATTACTGTTTCAGTCAGAGATCCACATAGTGAGACCAGCAGGAAGCATGTTTTGGGGGTTAAAATAAACAGCCCAAAGTACATGATATTGCCAAAGTTTATAACATGGTGGGGTTCCCTCCAAAACCCTGGAATCAACTTTTTGTAAATCTCAAAGATTAGTTGATATGGTAGGATAACGTATTTGTGCAAACCAGTCTTACAATGGCATACTCACAACAGTTGTTCCTACAAAGGGGAATTAAGTTAGGAATAAGGTTTCCCTCTCTGTTGAAAACAATTATATAATTTGATCTAAATAGATAGAATCTAAAAGTTAGGGCTATCCAGTAATATTCTCCCCTGCCCTCCATTCTGACAAGCATGTTATACTGGAACGCTGCCATGAAGTATTATGTGAAAAATGTGGATGTAAATATTCCAGATCTATAAACACTAGGAAAAAAAGAATCAGCTCTATGGATTTTTTTCCCCCTTTCTGTTCATCGTGGGTGGTGAGTGAGAACCCTTTAGATCACTTGACAATTGAAAAATGCTGTATTATTATATTCTGCTTTGTTGAATTCTTTCTTGGACATATCTGATATCTGATAAATGCCATTCATCCTGTGTGATAATTTTGGTGGGAACTGTACAGCTTGTAGTTCTGAGAAAAGGATTCTTGCCATGTAGTTTTGATGGAATTCATTTTTCTTGTTTAGTGCCTAGAGATACATTCCCATGAAATGTTCCATGGATCGTAAGTTTAGAATCCAAATGGTGTTGGTGCAGACCATGGATGGATCTGTGCAAGACAATTGAGCTGATTACATTGTAGTCTGGCCCAATGAACTACCAATCAATTCTACGATATCATCACACACAAGGCTTTAGCACAACTATTATTTGGAGCAGCTATCAGGCCATAGTCTAATTTTAGTCTCTGGAACCTGTTCAGCCCAAATTCCGTAACTCCATATTTGCTACTCCAGAGCGTATCTCAAATGCAGCTCTTAGGTAGAAACAGGGCTGATCAGAGTAAAAACCAGAATTAGACTAGTAACATTTCATTACTGGCTTAAATGGATCACTTGTCTGCTGGAGTGCTCTTCTCAAGAAGTCCCTTAAGATGAAGCTCTTTTTTTATGGGCTTTCTCAGACCATTTTACCCAACCTTTATCAGGCTAAACTGAGCTGTGGTATAGTTTCAGTCAATCAATCAATCAATCAATCAATCAATCAGGTTTTATTTGGTCATAGACCAGCAAATAAAACAAAAATCACACTTAAATAAAATAAAAAAGAGAAACACATCCTAAAGTAGCTAAAAAAATTGGAGAGGATGCTATGGCATGCTATACTGTAGAAACGGCTTTTGGGAGGCATTAAACCTGGCCAAAGATAAAGCCCTTCTGAATTTTGGAATTTAATGCCCCAAATTTGAACTAATTTCTGGTTAAAAGTCTATGGAGGTTCTCAGTCATCCATGTCATGGTTATCCCAAAGGTGCTTTTTCAAGAGGCAACTGGACTTTTCGTGTTTTTCCTTGAAGACGTTGAGCTGAAGAAGCTTCTTGGATGAGAAGCGAAACATCTTCAAAGAAAAGCCAGAAAGTCCAGTTGCCTCCTGAAAAATCACCTTTGGGATAATTGCTGGTTACCAAACCCAAATCTTTTGATGCAAGATCTTTGGAAGCTATTTGCCCATGTCTTCTTCTTCCTAGGGCTGATAGAGAGTGACTGACCCAAAGTCACCCAGCTGGCATTCGTGCCTAAGGCAGGACTAGAACTTATGGTCTCTTGGTTTCTAATCTGGAACCTTAACCACTATAGATAGTTTTTGACTTATGACCAGTCACTTCATGATCACATAAAGTTATAGTGGACCCCTCCAAAAGCCACACCCACGTGCACACAACCAAGTGATCACATTTTGGGCATTTGGCAATTGGCTCACCCTTATGGACATGCCTATCATCCTGCAGAATTGTGACCACCATTTTCAACATTTTCTGCCAGTTTTCGGCATTTACTTCTAGTTTCCAAGAAAAAAATTGGGTAAAATGGATTTGCTTAACAACCACAATATTTCCTTAATGACCGCCACAAAAAAAAAGTTTAAAAATCAGGTTCGCGCCTTTGATACTTTGCCTTATGACTCACAATTGTAATTCCAGGCTCAACCATGGACATAAGTCGAGCACTTGCTACAGTTACAGGGTAGATATTGCAAACTTTCAGACCTCTTCCCTTGAAGCACGTAAGAGATAGAACCAACAAAGCATCTTCTTTTATATTAAGGGTTTTATTATATGGAATTCTGTCAATTTTTTCTTTTTTCCATGGAGCGGCAGTTCCTGGACAATCAGAGTGTTTCTATGTCATCTTTCTGCTTCCTGATAGATATTTTAATAATTTACATTGTTGCAAAGTTTTGTAATTAAAATCAAGGTTTTAGCAGGGGATTGATTGATATTAAGATAGATAACAGCATATATTTATTTGTGCTCATCTAATTTTGACCCTTTCCTTTTCTTTTTATGTAATTTGCTGACTAAGCGCTGGGGTAAATAACCTTGGAATGAATCTGCTTATGGTAGAAAACTAATTATCTTCCGCCCTGCTAATTTTGGGGGGAGTTGGAGAGGGAAGGATGTACCTCCTTCCCCTTAACATCTGCTCTTCAGTACCCACAAAGCACATGACATAATAAAATATTGCCATTATTGTTATTACTCATCCTCTAAGAACATTGATTTCTCCCCCCTTAATTAATCATGTATTTTTAGGAACAACAAACAGATGGCAGAATTTGAAAGCAGAACACATCTTCCCAGGCTGGTGCCTTCCAGATGTGTGCAATGAAATTTCTAGTCATTCACAGGCAGGGTGGCCACCAGTTATCCAGGATAAGTTGTTGGAAGTCGAAATTCCACATAGCTGAAGGGCACTGGGTGTGTTGCTGTGCGTGGGCAGACTAATGAAAGAAAAGTGGCAATATTTAGATGAAAAATCACAGAAATGGAGTCCAGGAGATTGGGCCCATCAGCCATGGTACCATATAAGATTCAGGTTAAAGAGCTGTGGTGGTGTCAGTGGTTAGAATGCGGTACTGCAGCTAATTCTGCTGACTGCTGGCTGCCAGCAGTTCGGCAGTTCGATTCTCACCGGCTCAAAGTTGATTCAGCCTTCCATCCTTCCAAAGTTGGTAAAATGAGGACCCAGATTGTTGGGGGCAATATGCTGACTCTGTAAACCACTTAGAGAGGGCTGTAAAGCACTGTGAAGTGGTATATAAGTCTAAGTGCTATTGCTATTCGTATGAAAAGTTCTGAGGTTATAAACTAGATTCTTATTCTAAATGAGAGGAGTTTGAGGATGCTATTTTTATAGAATACAACGTTATTATTATTATGGTTGGTCAGCCAGATGTTTAGAGTAGATTTGGCATTTTTGTCCACTATTCAGTCCTTCTCAAGGATGTTGTTGTTTAATAGTATTAAAGGTATCAGTGCAGACTGTAAGCTGTTCTAATTGAAAGGTGCCTTTTGCAATTGATTGTGCAATGACACACAGTCTATCCCCATTGACCAGCTACTGTGCCTTCCACTGTGCCATTGATCTTTGCCCAAAGCTCCTGATGTTTCTACTGACTCCTGTTATTTCTAGGCACATGATTACCCAGTCATGTGGCCTGGCTTCTGGAAATCAAACCAAGCTACATTCAAGTTGGTCTCCCTTTTCTTGCAGTTTTCCAAAATCATCCTGTCAAATAGGTGCTGATCTTTTCTTCCTCTGCTGCTTGAGCAGTTTATTATCATCATTATTCAACATAACTCGCTCCGAGTGAAAACTTAGTATACGAAGGAGAAAACTGACCTGGAATTATATCCCTGGCTTCTATCTTTGTTTTAAATACATTATTCTTTCATACTCTGAGCCCAGTTTCTTCTGAAGAAAAAGGTGATACTATTGGATCTTTAGAGACCCTGGTCACCAGTAACTACAGAGAGGAGTCCGAGAAGATGTGTGAGAGAGCCCCAAAGTTACAGGGACAAACCCAGAGGTGGTATTCAGCAGGTTCTGACCAGTTCTGGAGAACCAGTAGCAGAAATTTTGAGTAGTTCAGAGAACCAGCAAATCCCACCTCTGACTGGCTTCACCCCCATCTATTCTCTGCCTCCCATTGAGTCCCAGCTGATTGGCTGGGTCTTCTTTTGTTGCCCTGCACAGGAGAACGGAGCTGGAAAGCAGGTTAGTGGGATGGGGAGGGAATGGAGATTTTGCAGTATCCTTCCTCTGCCATGCCCACCAAGCCATGCCATGCCCACCAAGCCACACCCACAGAACCGGTAGTAAAAAAAAATTGAATCCCACTGGGACAAGGCCAAATGAAAAGTTGGCAGGAACAACAAGGGTGAAAAGATGTGTGAGAAATGCCAACACAAAATAGAATAGCAAGAACAAAATCTCTTGAAGTAGACAGAGAGATGTATATATTTTTTTCTATTTCTTTTTTTGTTTTGTTTTTTGTTTTGTTTTGTTTTGTATTTAAAAATCTTTACTGGCAAAATTAAGCAGCATGCTATGATTTATATACCCGATTTTTTTAATTAAAAAAACCCTAAATGGTCTGAAATAAAACCTAAGAATGACATCTCTATAAATAATGAAAAATGTTTGCACTAAATTTTAAAAGGAAACTTTTTGTAATTAAATACTTGCTATTTTTCATGAAGTTGATGAACTTTATTAGCATTCAAGCTATAACCAAGTTTACCCTAAAACATTTTGCAATGCAAAATTATTTTCACTCAAGGAGTGTCTAACAAATCTAGGGCTGTGAATTATAAGCAATCTTTTGAAGCAGGCTCACACATTTATAAAACTTTATACAACCTTGCTTGGACTAAAGTATTGATACTACTAAATTAAACATGCATCACTTTCATACACTCCAGTTTCATGATTTATATAACATTATGTAACATTCTTTTTTCCCCCAGCAAGCAGCATGTTTGTCATAAGTTTGCTCCATTTTCTTTGGATGTTTGATCTTTATCTTCATTCTTCACATCCTTCTTAAGAACCATGTGTATTTCATCCATAACTGTTGCCAGACCTTTGATGGTCTTAGTCAGCTGCCCTTCAAACTGTACGTTTGTGTCTTCTGAGATCTTCAGATTCAGATATTTTTTTTCTATTTCTATCATACCTTTTATTCAGGACTCAAGGCAGTGTGCAAAGCACTCCCCATATTTGGCTATAGGAAGAAATATGGGCTGAAACAAAATCACCCAGTGAGCTTTCTGGATTCAGGATGGAACAGATCCTAGGTCTCCCTGTTCCTAGTTCCACACCACAAGTGGGAGGAGATGGGTGAAAGGAAGGATGGGAATAGTAATAGTAATAGTAATGCAGACTTTGTAAATACAGTAGTTGGACAGTATTGAAGGAATTATTTGTTTAGCAGAGTGATGGTCTTTGGGGAAAAAACTGTTCTTGTGTCTAGTTGTTCTGGTGTGCAGTGCCCCATAGCTTCGTTTTGAGGGAAGGAGCTGAAACAGTTTATGTCCAGGATGTGAGGGGTCTGTAAATATTTTCACAGCCCTCTTTTTGACTTGTGCAGTATACAGGTCCTCAATTGAAGGCAAGTTGGTAGTAATTGTTTTTTTTTAATATATATCAATATGGTTAATGCTATCCATATTGATCAAAGGGGCAGTTTTTTTTCCCCCTTGAGGTAAGCCTATGCAAGCTTATGCCTTTTAATAAAATGTATTAGTCTGAAAAGGTGTTACAGACTCCTTCTGATTTTCAGCTACCATAGACTAATATGGTTCACTTCCCAAAAAAACGCATCAGCACTGTAGAATTTTGGTAAGTTTCCAGAAATTGTGAGCTAAGGATTACCTTCATTATGTATGGGAGCCTTAATGTGAGTGCTTCACTTTTCCAGGCAACTTTTCAACATCTTGCAGAAAATGCCCATCATTTCCTGTTTTGTAATGCATTGCAGGGGGTAATTAGCAATGGCAAATAAGCTTTGTTTGATCACTGTTATTTGCCTACCCAGTGAAAGATGTTCACCAAGATCACAACAAATATATATATACATATATATATATATATATATATATATATATATATATATATATATATATATATATATATACATATATACATATATAAATACATAAATAATACAGGCCAAAAAGGCATTGTCCCACATTAATGGAAAACATGGATTATTAAATTAGATCCTGATGTGATCATAGTTGTTTTACTACAGTTTGGGGGTGGTAGTCGGCAGGTTCTGACCAGTTCTGGAGAACTGGTAGAGGAATTTTTGAGTAGTTCAGAGAACCAGCAAATCTCACCTCTGACTGGCCCTGCCCCCATCTATTCTCTGCCTCCCACGTCCCAGCTGATCGGCTGGGTCTTCTTTTGTTGCCCTGCACAGGAGAACAGAGCTGGAATGCAGGTTAGTGGGGTGGGGAGGGAATGGGGTTTTGCAGTAACCTTCCCCCAGGAGTGGGGTGGGAATGAAGATTTTACAGTCTCCTTCCCCTGCCACACCCACCAAACCATGCCCACCACGCCACACCCACAGAACCGGTAGTAAAAATGTTTGAATCCCACCACTGCTACAGTTACTGAGGTAGGTCAGAGCAGAATGATACAGAGAGTAGTGATTCCTTTCTGGAGGGACGGAGTCTCTGGAAAAAAAAGTGAAGAAAAGAGCAACAAAGATAATTTAGGGGGCTGGAGGCTAAAACATATGAAGAACGATTGTAGGAGTGGGAATGTCTAGTCTAGTGAAAAGAAGGACTAGGGGAGACATTCACAGAAGTATTCCAATATTCGAGGGGCTGCCACAAAGAAGAGGAGGCCAACCTGTTCTCTAAAGCACCAAAAGGCAAAAAAAGCGACAACAGATAGAAACTAATCAAGGAGAGAAGTGACCTAGAACTAAGGACAAATTTCTTGACATTGAGAGCAATTAATCAATGGAACAGCTTGCCTTCAGAAGCTATGAGTGCTCCATCACTGGAGATTTTAAAAAAAGAGACTGGAGAGCCACTTCTCAGGAATGGTAGAAGGACATGATGGTGAACCTATGGCACATGTGCCAGACGTGGCACGCAGAACCATCTCTCCGGGCACACCAGCCATCACCCATTGCTCTTCTGACCAGTTGGTCTTTGTGTGTGCAGGAGCACTGCAAAACCGGAAGAGCAGCTTCCTGGCGTGCATATCCACAATGGAAGGCTGAGCTTCAAGTTGCGCATGCTGGCCAGCTGGTCTTCATGAATGCATGTGTGCCAGAAACCAGAAGACCAGTTGGCTGGCGTGCGCATGCCCACCAGGGAGCTGCTCTTCTGGTTTCCAGTGCTCCCCCACACGTGCATGCGCGCTCCCGTTTCAGCACTCAGTGCCGAAAAGGTTCGCCAACAGTAGTACAGGGTCTCCTGCTTGAGTAGGGGTTTGTCATGCCGCTGGTGGAGACTGACACTGAGGAAGAGGAGGAACAGCTGACAGAAAGTGGAAGTGTGGCTCTGGAGGTTGTGGAGGAGGCTGGGGAAGGGCAGAGGCTGGCTGAGCAGTCAGAGAAGGACCCAGGCCCATCCCCTCTCCATCCTAGGGCACGCAGGGAGGAGAGGATAAGGGAGAGATGTGGTCTACTGGGAGGAGAGGGCCTTGATCCTCTTCATGGGCTGCAGCTGTGACAACTGAATAAGAGGACGGACATGCATACGGGCAGACGCTGGAAACAAAGCATGGAAATATCTCTAATTCCTCTCTGAGTTTGGCATCCTTCCTAGTGTGTGTTATCTGTGGACATCCTCCAACCCTTATCTTGCCTGGTTTGTGCTGCTTTTTTCCTTCTTCTTGTAACTGTTTGTGTGGGAGTTTTTTGTCTTCCGTCAAGAATCTTCGGAGCTTGGAAGCAAAGTGAAGGAATAAAAGGGGCTTTACCTGTTTTCTGTGACTGTGTTTGTTTTGTATCCCACCCTGGGTCAACACAGGGTTGGACTAGAAGACCTCCAAGGTCCCTTCCAACTCTGTTATTCTTTTTATGTTGTTCCCAAAACAGCCAAATGAAAGGCTGACACAGAGGGAGGAAACAAGTATGAAATGGAAAGGTAAAACACACAGGGCAAGAAATGCAAAGTAATCAGGAAAGGAATGGAGAGAACAAGATAGGAAATTACCACTGAGGGAGATGAGAATGATGGATAGCAGACTGGGACTGAGAAAAACACATGGATGGAGTGACTTGCCTCCATCAAACTCCTAAACATTTCTCTCTTCCAGGTTGTCAGTTCTTACACCATCACATTCTCATGAACAAGCAACCATGCCTCCTGATATTCTAACTTTAATTACTTTTACAGCTGCAAAGTTCACATCATTCAACAAAAACACAGTATTAAAAATGAGATATTTAAGGGGGAGATAGCATCAAATTAATAAAGTAGCATAGAGCTTTCTTCCTATCTTCCTTCCTTCCTTCCTTCCTTCCTTCCTTCCTTCCTTCCTTCCTTCCTTCCTTCTTCCTTCCTTCCTTCCATCCTCAACATAATGCAGCCAAATATAATTACATTTGAATCCCATTCATCTCACTGATTGTATCTTGGACCGGGTAATTCTCCATATCAAGGCTGCACAGTAGAAAGGATGATGACAATCTCAAGCTACATAAATACATTTCTGTACTTTCATTCATGCATTTGTGTCATGAGTGTAAAACCAGCCAGTGTACTTTTAGGGGTGCCTTGGAATATGGTTAAAAAAGGCAAATGGTGGCCATAGTAGTGGGATTAAAATCTTGCCTGTTTTTTTTTTTTACATAGATCATGTGTTCAACACATGTAAAAATCTGGTACAGTTTTGATCACAATCTTGTAGACAACCCTTGTGTGCTCTGTATATGGTATATCCTACCTGTTTTCTCAATGGAATGAACAATATAAAATATTTCTACTGTGTTTTAGTTTAGTTTTAGTTTAGTTTACTTTATTGTCATTGCACCTGGTACAAAGAAATCAAACACCATCTTCAGTGCACATCATGACCATGAAAATAAACACAAACACACATCCTTCACCCTCCACACATTGAATTGAAAACTCCTGACATCTCACCAACACAGCAGAATTCAAAAGAGCTACTGCCCTGGGATAGAAGCTGTTTTTCAGCCTATTTGTCCTTGTTTTTATTATTCTGTACCATCTGCCAGATGGTAATAGTTAAAAAAAAGGGTTCCCAGGATGAGATGGATCTTTGAGGATGTTTTGAACTTTCTTAAGGCAGCAGGAGCTATAAAGCTCTTCCAAAGAGGGGAGAGGGCAACCAATGATCTTCTGGGCAATGACGTTAACCCTCTGGAGTGCCTTCCTATCTGCCACTGTGCAATTGGCAAACCACACAGAGGTGCAGTGTTAAAATGTTCTCTATGGTGCAGCAGTAGAAGGTCACCAGCAGTTTTTCATTCAGTTGTTGTTTTCTGAGAAGTCTCAGGTAGTATAATCTCTTCTGGGCCCCTTTGACCAGGGCTGCAATGTGAGCAACCCCAGGTCAGGTTTTCTTATAGCTGTGAAAATAGATGTGTTTTTTTTTTAAAAAAACACCCCTTTCTTGTAACTTTAGAATGCAGACATGCAGGTAGTCCTCAATTTATGACCATGATTGAGACCTGAGTTTATGTTGCTAAGTGAGATGTTCGTTAAGTGAGTTTAGGGCCCCATTTTTATGACCTTTCTTGCCACCGTTGTTAAGGGAATCGCTGCGGTGGTTAAATTAGTAACATGGTTGTTAAAGTGAATCTGGCTTCCCCATGGACTTGACTTGTCAGAAGTTTTCAGAAGGTGACTCTGGGACACTGCAACCATCATAAATATGAGTCAGCTGCCAAGCAGGTGAATTTTGAACATAGGCCCATGGGGATGCTGTAATGGTCATAAGTATGAAAAATGGTCATGTCGCTTTTTTCAGTGCCCACCCCAGTCACATGACCACCTAGCCACACCCAATCAGCAAGCCACATCCACCCAGTCATATGACCACAAAGCCACATCCACAAATTAGGCCACTCCCACATAACCGGTTGTTAAGAAATTTGAATCCCACCCCTGATGGGCGTGGCCTGCGTATGACACACCCCTGTACTAGAGTAACCAATGCTAGATTTGTCCTAGGCCTAAGACTGGAACCAGATTGGAAAGGATTCAATTGGTTCATTTCCTTTAGGGCATTTTTCAGCTGAACCCATAGTATTTTTTCAACAGCCTTCTCTAGAAAGGGAAGGTGATAGTTATAGAATATTACAGATCTAGGCAAGTCCTCTTCATATGGAGCATGCCAATACCTCCTTCAATGCAACGGAGTGGCCTTTTTTTAACCAAAAGCATCATTAAAACTTTCCTGGTCCCAGCTAGTTATGCTTCTCTTTGATACCCTATATCAGGGGTCAGCAAAGCAAAACTGGCTGAGTAATTTTGGGAGTTGAACTCCACAAGTCTTAAAGTTGCCAAGGTTGGAGACCCCTGGTCTACGCCGACTATCAAGTGCTTAGCAAAGGGGAAAGGAAGTAAATCATTAAGCATAACCTCATTCATATATTCAAAACATGACAGTGGCCATTGGCATAGATCAGTGATTCTTAGCCTTAGCCACTTTAAGATCAGTGGCCTTCATCTCCCAGGATTAACCAGCCCACGCAAGTTGCTGCAGTTGGAAAAACACTGGTTTACATGACTTTAAGTGACATTAACAGAATTCTTGGAGAACGAAGGTTCTACCTCTACCGGCCTTGATAATTAAAGAGGTTCAGACTTTGGGTACTATGATTATTGGTCATTCACATGAATAGATTACCAGAATGCCAACTGCCAGGATGGTGATAGAGGCAAAATTATTACTTTTTGCTATGGGGAGATTTTGCTTGCCCCCCGGGCAATGTAGAAAGGATGTTTTCACGTGGTGTTGTCAGAGGGATTGATGATTGAACATTGTCATCTCCATGGCTGCCCTAGCACTTTGAAGTTGTTGATCCCGCCCCCGCTTTTTTTAACTTTTAGGAAAGTGGTGAAAAACAGGGCTTTTTGCCATGGGTGGCACAACTTAAGATGGTGGTTGGCCGTATTTAATATGGTGCTGGCCATATTTAGCTCGATTTTACGCCCGTCCTTTTTATTGTTTGATTTAACTCATTTCAAATGTTACTTTACTATTTGTTTCTTGTTCTGAATTCATGTGAATTGCCCTGATTCTATGGAATGGGACAGGTTGCAAAACTCCTGTCATAAACAAATACATTTCTGATGTCCCGTTCTGATTTTCCATGAAATGTTAGGATGTAAACCTGCTGTTTGGTTTAGGGTGGATAGTTTTGTTTTTTTTTTCATTTTCTTTCGAAAAATACTTGGGGACTTGGAACTTTCTTTCTTTCTTTCTTTTTTATTATAAATATAAATCTTTATTGAACATATTTTCACAATTAAAAACACATTTCCACTCATTACATAGAGTGTTTGTAACAGTATTCACTCACATTGACACCTTTCTAAATGTGTAGATTACTACTAAGTATTGTTACGGTTATTCCTACATTCAATTTATGGCATATATTCATATAGTTATTTACATAATTATTTACATGGTTATACGTGGTATTATTTCATCTTATCATAACTGCTATCTATCTGTCATCCATCTACTTTACATCTACCTTTTCACCAGTTATACCATAGGTTTCAAATCTCATGGTACTCTTGTTTCCTCTCTCTCTCTCTCAATTCCATCGATAACCTATCCATCTCTGTGCATTCTAAAACCTTTTTTATTATCATGGTATCAGAAGGAATATTGTCATATTTTCAGTTCTTCCCTCAGTTATTATACGAAGTATGATATATTGGGTTTTTTTTTGCCAACTTTATATCTTGATATACCTAATAAAAATATCTCTGTATTTTTGTTTTATAATTTCAGTTTTTTGTTTTGTAATTTCTTCTAGCCAATTCTTGATTTTTGAGCCAACATTTCTTAGCTTTAGGGCAGGTCCACCACATATGGGAAAAAGATCCCTGTTTCATGATCACACTTCCAACAATTTGCCGATCTGTTAGGGAACATTTTAGCCAGCCTTGCCGGAGTTAAGTGCCAGCGATCAACCATTGTATACAAGTTCTCTTTATAGGCTGCTGATAATGTTAATTTGTAGTTTATTTCCTATAATTTTTCCCTAACTTCCAAATCAATGTTATATCCAAAAAAATTTGCCCAGATTATCATGGTCTTCTTTACTGTTTCTTCTTCCATTCAAAATCTTAAGAAATAGTTATACATTTTGGGGACTTGGAACTTTCAACTGTGTCTTCTCTCCATAGCAAAAAATAAATAAATGCTGCCTAGATATACAAACTCCTCCCTCCCTGCCTCATTATGAAACTTTCCTATTCCTATGCAGCACTTCCTGGAACGACAAGGTACAACTTCACAATTATGCATGGTTACATGGTCATTCCAGGCAATGCTATGAAAGAGATACAGCCTCTGAGAAGAGTGCTATGATGCTGTGTGATTTTGCAATTTAAAAAAGGTTAAAAAAAAAAAAAGCCAAGAGCTAGTTGAGGCAGGTATCAAGACTTTGCTCCTGATAAGATTCCTTATACCATAGAAGGAGAAAATTCCAAGTTCACTCATCAAGATCCATAATGAAATTCTTTTACTTCCTTCACTGAGATTACCTCCTTCATAGATGGAAGCTTGGGGAGGATCTGGTTTCCCAAAGGATCTTGTTTCTCAACCATACGAAGCCACGGGCTAGTTTTTCTGCCAACCCGGAATGTGTATGGAATGTTTTCCTGACAAATGTGTTTGCAGAGTAGGAATGCTATAGAAGGAGGCACTGAAAGGAGCCTGGCTTCCCATAAAGCAACATTCCTCAGCCTTTATGGAACGTTGAGAAAAAAGACAAACCAGGCCATTAACATTTAAGGCATTGGCAAAGTTTTCAAAGGGAAAGGGCAACTTTCTCTCAGGGTAGAGTACAATTGGCTGGGATTTCCTACTGCGACACAAGTAAGAAAACATCTAAAATTTTGATTTTATTATCACTTAACATCTGTGCATGTTTGGACAAAAACCTGGGGATACTTCAAACATTGCAAAATCTTTTTGCAACTCTTAGCATTTTTGGCATGGTTTAAGGGCAATGCAGTGAAAAGGGACAGAGAACAGTGCCTTTATCAATGAATGAAGGCCTCAACACAGGTAGATCCATATTTTATATGCTCGGCCAATCACCAATAAGGATCATCTAACACAGTGGTCGCCAACCAGTGGGCTGGGGACCACTCGTGGTCCATGAGAAAATTTTGGTGGTCTGCAGAGAAATGTCCCCCCCCAAACATTCCCCCCAAAGCAATTAATCCAGGCTGCGCAGGAACACAAGGCTGCGCCACACACATGGCCCGCCCACCTGCTGGCCCCCACCCTTCGGCCGAGCGCAAACCTTAGCTTGAATAGAGCCACGCGAGCTGGAACTGGAAGGTAAGACCAACGGCAGGAGAGGGAAATCCGCCCCGGGGTGGCTTGCTGACATTGGTGGGAAAGTTGGTCCCATATTCCAGAGCTGCAGTAGTCACAGGACTGGCCTTTTGGTCATCCCGGAGCAGCTGCTCCAGTCAATGGCAGGCTGGTGCACCCGGGTGGAGGAGCAGCTGCTCCGGGACGACCAAAGGGCCAGTCCTGTGACTACTGCAGCTCTGGAATAGGGGACCGACTTTCCCACCAACATCAGCAAGCCATTGCCAGTCAAAATTCATATTAGCGGTCTGCAGGATTTAAAATTATGAGTTTGGTGGTCCCCAAGATCTAAAAGGTTGGCGACCCCTGATGTAACACTTTCAGAGTGCAGGAAGAGAAGGTGTCATCTTCACCCCATTCCCAGTCCATCACAAATGCGCCCAAGTTGCATTTTCCACCTTGCACCCAAAGGTGTTAGATATTTTCTGTTTTTTTTTTTTAAACCTGAGCCACCTCAAGCACATCTTAAGAATGGTCTTAAATACTTCATTTCAATTTAGTTACAGCTGCAATTGGATGCAGGGCCTGGCACCCGCTCCCCCTCCCACCCACTGGCTGACTGCTTTCCTGCTGCCTTTAAAAAAAAAATGTTGCAGTCAACTCAATAATACCATGCTAAACTTTTCAAAAGCAGTGATTTCTCACCCTCTCTAAAAGCTCCATTTGGTCCCCATCATTTGCAGCGGGCTCCCTTTCAGTTCCAGCCCAGATTAAAGGCCGCCAAGTCCCCCAACTTTCCTTTTTAGATATTCTTGCTATTGATCATTCATGAACAGGTCTCAATCTGAGAAGCTAGTGCTCTATTCAAGCCTTAACTCTGCCAGTAGATATTCTTTCAGTTTCTGACCATCCAGGTAAGCCAAGCCCACCTTATTTTCCTTCTCCCTGACCATAGTATCGCAAAACACTCCTCTCCTTTTTCCTCCCCTATTATTTATTCATTTGTTCTCCACGTTTAATGTTGCAACATTGACTATTAATTTTTTTATGTAGCTGAACTACCAATTCTTCCTTGCTGTGAAGGTTTTCTTGGAGCTGATGGTGAATATAGGGATGAAAGAACAACCTGTACTCTCTTGCTTTGATTATGGTAACATCAAAGCAAGGATGCTACAATGCAAAAGAAAATGAAAAAGAAAAGTTTGTATCAGTGGAGATACGTGGGAAGAGTGTGAAGGCAGTCATCTGTGCATACATACAGGAAAATAATGGGGTCTAATGAGGAGAGAATAATTCTTAAAAAGAAATGTTAGGCACTGGTAGACCAGATCGTAGAGGACTTAGCCAGCAAGGGCTTTCTTCCTTGTATAGGTGTGAAAGGCAAGGAGCAGAGAAACAACCAATCAGGTCTTGCAATCATCATAGGCTGGACTATGACACTAGTCCAGTCACATTTTTTAATGTGATGTAAGAAAGACCTTGAAATATGGGCCAACAAAAATGCTGCCTAGGGGACAGTTAGATAAGACAGGGCATAGCCCACAGCTGCAGAATGGGTGGAGAAAGAGTATCAGAATGGACAGGACAGCAGGAGGTGATCCTATGATTCAATGCTTCCACCTTTACAAGGACAAAACCTTTGTAAGGGATTTTATGGTATTTACCCTCCAACAATGCTAATGGGAAGATATTAAACAACCGTAGTTAAAGGCCCTCCAAAATGTATAGTTTGTAAATTGGGCCAGATTTAATGCTGTTTTAAAATGAAATTTGGTGTGCTTTAAGTGAATGCTAAGTGAGATCATGGCATTCTCTGTAATTCTGTGTCTAGATTTCTTTGCTTAGAGACTACTGACCTGTACAGAATTTGTCCTTGGGCTAGTTAGAACAGCTATGCTGGCTGGAGAATTCTGGGAGTTGAAGTCCACAAGTCTTAAATTTGCCAAGTTTGGAGACCTCTGTTCTAACTAGCCTACAGCCTAAGGATATTGTTTACAGGGTACAATAATAAAAAAATCAAGATTGTGACCACGATGGTATGATTGACGCTCCACCTTTTTTTTTTACTGATGGTCTCCCATTCATGTATTAAACCGGTCTGATCATGCTTAGCTTATCAAGATCAGGGAGTTGAAATCCACAAGTCTTAAAGTTGCCAAGTTTGGGGACCCCTGTGTTGGAGGATCACTTGTCCCAAACCCCTTTTGACCATGCAAATCCTGCCACATGTCCTCATCCCTGAACTCATCTGAATAAATGGCATATTTTGCCCATCAACTTCTAATGGAACCGCCTTAATGAGATGGCAGACTTCTATGGCAAGATGTTTAAATCAACACAAGAGAGGATAAAATGAACCAACTATGTCTTTAAAGTCCAGGTTACAGATTAGACTGAATGCTATTCATGTCCTATTTATGGCCCTCAGTGAAATGTTATATACACGCTTAAGAAGATCCAAGATCCAGAATTAGAATCTTTCGTTGCCAATAGTCTTGAGGTAAGCATGCAGGCTGGAAGAATCCCAGGACAGATATGTATTTGCATCAACATTTTTGTTAAAGGACACCATGTTATTGTATTGTGTTGATTATCTGGGACTTCATAGAGTAAGGAAGAAATGTAGTCTAGCAAGCTACCTTTCATAGCTTATACTTACTCTGTAGAACTTTAAGACTTTATTGACAAGAACATGCAACATCAATCTCTATAACTGAGAAATATGAAAGCTCCAGATTGTGAGGCGCAAGAAAAATGCTAAAAACTCTGTTGTTCTTATCTGTCTTTTAGCAGAGCAGTGCCACCCTGTTCTTTGGCCCTTTATCCAGCAATTGATTTCATAGTCTTGGAGAGATAGTCACTCATAATCCTGGTCCAATGTAAATCTAATAGGCCTAATTATCGGAAAATTCATGTACTGTATGAAAATAAGTAGATATTTAGGAATAATATCATTACCGATAAATCCATCAGAGGAATTCATTAAATCTATCACACTTTTAAGTATGTACGTGTATTCAGAGGAAAATAATTGCTGGATTTCTCAGAGTTAATAAAATCCAGGTCACATATATTAAATTTTAAAAATAGATGAAGAAGGTTAAAGATAGATCTTATTCCTAACTACCTTGGCTCCTCTCAGCAAGTTTGTGGATATAGGAAAGTGAATACCATGCCTGATGGACTGAAAATATGGGTGGTGTTTCTTAACCATATCTCTGCAATGCGGCAAAGGGTTTAATCATCTTTAAAAGAACATCAGCAATTTATTTTGTGTTTTTCTCCTCTGCAAAAATGTGTTTCAATTTGCTCTCTTACTCTCCAAATTTATACAACCATCATGCCTGTGAATATATTTATTATAATTTGATTGTCAAATATTCCAACCACTGACTAACAATCAGTATCACAGCTGTAGAGTGCTGAATTCCTAATTTACAGGCAGCAAACTAGGGGAGTTTTCACATAAATGATTTCTTCCCTTAGAGTTTCTTGTACTCAATATTTATTAGCCTTAGTGGTAAAAAATGAAATGGGCCCCATTTGAAGAGAGCAATAACAGAGTGTCATAAATCAAAATTGCATAACAATATTATTCCTATTTATTACTGAAAGCTGGAGTATGTATTCCAGAAGAAAAAAAGCAATGCCATCGAAGTCAGTATTACTTTTTTTGTAAATTTATAATAACAGAAAGTTGCAAGTCAGAATGTATTACTTCTTCCTTCTCTTTTTCCTAGGAAGGAGGAAGGAACTAGGAAGGGAGCTTGTTTATGGAAGGATGTGGTCTTGATCTGTGTATCCTGGTTATAGAGGTCAGGGGTCTCCAACCTTGGCAACTTTAAGACTTGTGGACTTTAACTCCCAGAATTCCTCAGCCAGCTTTGCTTTGCTGGCTGAGGAATTCTGGGAGTTGAAGCCCACAAGTCTTAAAGTTGCCAAGGTTGGAGAACCCTGATATAGGGTATCAAAGAGAAGCATAACTAGCTGGGACCAGGAAAGTATTAATGATGCTTTTGGTAAAAAAAAAAAAAAAAAGACCACTCCGTTGCATTGAAGGAGGTACTGGCATGCTCCATATGAAGAGGATTTGACTAGATCTGCAGTATTTTATAACTATCACCTTTCCTTTCTAGAGAAGGCTGTTGAAAAAATATCATGGGTTCAGCTGAAAAATGCCCTAAAGGAAACGAACCAATTGAATCCTTTCCAATCAGGTTCCAGTGTTAGGCCTAGGACAAATCTAGCATTGGTTACTCTAGTACAGGGGTGTGTCACACGTAGGACACGCCTATCCCAGCTCCACAAAGGGGGGGAAATGTCACGAAATTTCATGTGATGGCAACGTGACATTGTGAGTTTGACACCTATGCTCCAGTAGTTCTAATGATGACCTCCTTACTCATGGCATACTGGAAAGTCATTTAGAGGCAAGATGAGTCTTTAACTAATGTGTCATTGCAGCCCTGCCTAAAGAGGGAGACAGGAACATGGATTGCATCACTACTAGTTTATATGTGCACATTTATATACATGCATACATATTATATGTATATAATTTTTATTAAAAGTTTTGATTATTATAATAAAATCTAATACAAACTAGAGAGAGAATAGAAAGTAGTAAAGTGCAAGAAAAAAGGAAAGAAAAGTAAAAATATAATAAAGAGTAAAGAAATATAAAAAGAAGTGACTTCCAAACCTTCATCACAGCAATTATAAACAAATTTAGTGACTCCTCACCCTGGGTTACAAATATTTATCTCTTCATTCCATGGCCCATATCCTAGCTGTAAACAAATTCATAAAACTTTGTTATTTTCAATTGTGATCATAAGGAAAGATCATAAGGTTTATCAGAAATAACACATCATGTTTTAACCTGAATAAAGAACTTTATGTTCTTCCCTTTCACTTCTAACAGTCTTAAATTCATTCATTTAATCTTTAGTTCATTCAAATTTTGTTCTAGGGTTAAACCCTTTTGTAAACGCAATAGGAAAAATTATCCAGATCACTCTCTTGGTTTGCCATTTTTCTTTTAAATTTTAAAACTGTTATAACTTCAGACAGTTTTTTAGGGTATTTTTTAGTAGATACGTACAGTAAAACATCGTTTTCTAAGTCATTTTCTTGGCCTGTCAAGTTATAAATCCACTTTTGATACCATTTCTATCTTTATGTCATGGATTGACATCCACCACTGGACCCCTTTCCAGATGCGAGTTCAGAGGAGGAGAGTAAATTTGAGTCTGCAGAGGAAAGCGTGGAGCCAAGTATTGGTCAGGATCGGGGCTCAGAGCGTGCTGGAATCTGGAGCTGCACAATAGGAGTGCTTTCCAAGGACCTATTTGGGGGGTTTGAATAAACACCTGTAGAACATTTGCCATACGTGTTGGGGAGGGAGTGGGCAGATAAAATTTATTCTACATCTGTCATTTCTGCAATAATATATTTTGTATATTTATAGAGGTATATTCATTACTTATTAATACTGTTACTATTTTCTGATTGTATTCTTTAAAAGCCTTAAGTATTTGTATTGTTACAATGCTTTGCAACATTTTACAGCTTTATAAATCTTTACCTAAATTTTTTAGTCTTCTCCAGTTTTTTAAATCATGAAATTGCTTATCCTTGATGTATCTTTTAAAAAATCAACATAGAATCTGTTTCCAATGAGAAACTGTTCTTTGTAATTAATCCAAAAACGTATTGTAGAAATTTCAATATTCCATTTTTATCTGGTCCTTAATCTGTTTATAACTTTCTAAGATTAAAATCGTATTTAACTTTTTGCTGTGTATTTCAGAATCCTTAAATTTTTAAGCTTATGATTAAAATGTCCTTTTATTCATGACTGAAGACAGACTTACGTAGCCTTTTCAAACTTGCACTTTCCAAGGTTTCTAGTAATTTAGAAGTAATTAATAAGAAATTTTTGAAAGTGGTTAGAAAGTGAGGATTGTGAACTGAGAGCCTTTCCCAATTTTCTCCATGGTTGCAAGCAAATGGCTAATCCTGTTGTCTCCTGGTGCTTAAACCCACAGAAAGCCAATGTCCTGTAGTCTCTTTGGAAGGAGCAGCCATCCAGTGTACATGTGGATAATCTCCCTTCCTCTTCTTATCTGGAGAAATTCCATGAAACCAGTCTATTTACTAGTTCCTTGCCTTTTGCTATGACTGTCAGCTGTACTTTCACAGAGCCACATTCAGTTTACATACCTTTCTCAGAGTACCTTCACCATCACTAGTATAGATTATTGCTATTCTATATTTGGCTACCTTTCAAAATTAAATGGTGCTTCAATTCAAAACATCAAATATTGTTTTTGACATTTAAAGCTCTAAATTATTGATATCTATGTACTTGTAATACTCCAGAACCAATATATCCAGATCACTTGTCCAAAATGAATGTTATGGAATGGCAAGGCGACTCAGTTCTTAAGACAGGCCTGCCAAATTCCTAGCCCACAAGCCAGATGTGTCATGTACTAGCCACGCCATGCACACTTTACCAAAGGGGGAAAAAGTCCCGATACATCACCGTGAAAATGTGAGTTTGACATTTCCCTGCCTTAAGAGATGAGATTGGAAGGAGCAATGATGTCTTCCTATGGTGGCCCCAACTTCATGAAATTGTGTCCCTCTAGAATAGGGCTGTCAAACTCTGGGGCCATGGGCTGGATGCGTCATGTGCAGGCCACATCACGTCTGGTTTAGCAAAGGGGGAAAAAGTCCCAATACTTCACATGATGCCGCCATGACGACATGAGTTTGACAGCCCTGCTCTAGAAGTTAGGCTAGGACCATGTCTGGCATTTTTCTGACAACCCATGATGATAGAGATATGCTGCAAAGCCCTTGGAAGCAGAAGCTGCCCAATGTGTGGTTGACACCATCAGATGTATATTATGATGGTGACTATAATTATTGCTTGCATGTTGTTATGATTCCTGCTTGTTGAATATACTGATTTTTTAAGAATTGTTTCTGTTTTTAATGTGTTTTTTTTAAATTAAACCTCCATTGAGTCATAAGATGATTCTGGAAGTATGCAAGTGAAATCAATTAACAATAACTTTTTTTAAAAATCACTCGGACTACAAAATTGGGGAAAAAAAGGACCAAAATGGTCTATGGAGATTCTCAGTTATCCAGGTTGTGGTTGTCAGAAAGGTGCTTTTCAAAAACTGATTTTCTTGGATTTTTCATAACTGAAGAAGCTTCTTGAATAAGAAGCAAAACATTCATGGAAAAATTCAAGAAAGTCCAGTTGGCTTTTGAAAAGCACCTTGGGGACAAAATTAATATATACAGTGCTTCATATAATAACTCACAAAAATAAATCTGATAACTTCCCATTATAATGTGAAGTAAAACACATTTTTTCCCATATCCCCAACAGAATGGGCTGGATTTTCCCAATCCCATGTTTCATTCCTGTTGGCCAAGTAGTGAAAAGAGTTCTCAAATATCATAAAATGGTTGGGGAAGGAAATATTTCCCTAATTCTTGCAAACACTAGAGCCCACATGGATTAGGTTGTCTCACTGCAGGAGGCCTTCTTTTAGGTTATGATCTCATGGTGACTATAAGCAAAGCAAGGTAAGATGCGCTTTTAGAATAGAATAGGAATAGAATAGGAATAGGAATAGAACAGAACAGAACAGAACAGAACAGAACAGAACAGAACAGAACAGAATAGAATAGAATAGAATAGAATAGAATAGAATAGAATAGAATAGAATTCTTTATTGGTCAAGTGTGATTGGACACACAAAGAATTTGTCTTGGTGCAAATGCTCTCAATGTACATGAAACCATTAGAGAGCATTTCACCGAGGCAGCCATTGTCGGTGCCATCTTGGATCAAAGTTTCCATAATTTTAACTTCTCTCCAACTCTTCTAAGTGGGTAATAGTCCTTTTAGACAGCTATGGCACACAGTTGCGGTTCAGACAGTACAGCAGAGATGCTGTGTAGCAATTCCATTAACTAAGTTCTATCTGCTTTCAGTCAAACAGATGCTGAGATTAGAATTGAAGGCTGTTGTCTGTTTTTGACCCAGGAACACATGTCTCTTCCTCCTTGTAGTTCAGAACTGATTACACACACACACACACACACACACACACACACACACACACACACACACACACACATGTTTTGTAGCAAGCAGAAACGTTTGGCTTTGTGATTGTTAATGTTACTTTCCTCCTCATTCATTTTACAGAGGATAAACTTCAATTTGCCAAGACATCGGGAGGCTAGAGATATCTACCAGAGATGCAACTGCCCAGCAGGTAGGAATCACACCTGGTGGTGGGGTTGATGATGATAATGATGATCACTGGATAGATACAACCCAGGAGCAAACATGAATTTAATAATGTTGAAAAAATTATTTCTCTGTTTGCTTCCATGAATTGTGTTACAACTTTTAGAACAGTGTCTCCTCGACAACCTCCAATAACAGATAAAAATAGAACGACAATACAATATATATCAATTGGAAAAATCAGTATTATATATCAATAGTCATTGGCAATCTCAAACAATAAGGTAGAAATCAGCCAAGTTGGAGGGGGGGGAATACCTTTTAAACCTGCTGTTAAATTTCTCACAAATGGGAGGTCTCCATTTCTAAGAATTGAAAAACGAAGCCAAAAGAGACCTTCCCTTCTTGTGCATCTTCTTTGTACTTTTTAAGTTCCATTTTCCATTCATCCAGAAGTGGTGCCATTGTATAAATTTTTAAACAACCACCCAATTAATTTTAGTCATTCAAATGCAATAACCAAGAATCCAAAGATCACCAAATAATCCAAATACACACAAGCTGTTTCTTTTTGCTCTTTTTTTCACTTTCTCTTCCTGGGGTTACTATTTGGTTACAAAGTTTCAGTTAAAATGTATCTTTTAGAAGTCTTGTTGAAGTTTTACTGTAGATTCTTTTTAATTCCAGGCAATCTCCTCCCTCTTCCAGATCCTGCCCTTATTCTTTTTCTCTCCCTTCCTGCTTATGAAAAAGAGAATTTTAAAAGTCCAGAAATCTTTATTATCCCTTTGGCATTTTGTTTTATTTTCAGCTTAATTGCCTATTGATGTCAAAGCGGATTTTTCTGATTTCTTATTTAAGTCTCTTAGTTGTCAGTATAGGGAAGGAGAGAGAAGAAAAAAAAAGCCAAACCTTTCCCTTTTCACTTTCCTTCACTGCTTCCGACTCTTCTTTGGGAGCAATGTTATTTTTTGTAAGTTTAAATTCCAGGGTACCTTAGTTATTGCTTTTACAATTTAACCCAGTCAGCCAAAACTTTCACTTCTTATCTTCCTCCTGCACATTCTTTTCCGGTCGAGTTCTTCTTTGTGGTGGCCATTTCTGACCACCGCTGCAACTGCCTTCGGGAAAGGGAGTAATGGCCAGCTGAGGAGGAGAGATGCGGCTCTCCTCGACCCTTCTGGCAGTCTCCCCCCTCTTCACCACCTCTACGGGATGGCTTAGCCCCAAAACCCCCTGGTTCAGGGCGCTCCAGCAGTGAGCCCAGACAGAAACCGCGCACGATCGCAGATTTCTGTCTGTCGCCGAAGAGACTTCAAACCAGAAGTCCCCCTGACAAACATATTATTGATCATAGGGAGATAGGGAGCATCCAATTAATTCAGCACAAGATCCATTTAGTCCAGTGTCTGGCTTCTAAACTGGTCACCAGATACCAATAGGAAGCCTTGTAGGCAGGTCAGATTAAAAATTTCTTCCGGATCTACTAATTTCCCCTAGCCATTGGTATCTAGAGGCATACAACCTCGAAATATCTCTCAACAAATAGTCAATGTATTTTTTAAAAAAAATACAGAGCAAAGAGCTGGGAATCAAGATTAACTACAAATGGGAAATTAAGCCTTATATCTGGAAACAGAAGAAAATGTATCCCTAAGTGAATATTATGTTGGCTATCCAACCATGAAAAGTAAATCACTTAACAGCAATATTTCTCTTACATTTCTTGAAGTCTTAATATGAAGTCTTGTTTCCAGGACTTTTGTTCTGTAAAAATCAAATTGACACTTTTCTGTTCTCATGTGTATAGTTTTCTTTCATTCTGCATTCAGTACCTGCAGAAGTACTATATCTCATTACCAGTAGCTTTGACATGCAGACTAGGTAATTGCCAGGAACAGCAAACATCAAGAGGTCTTAGAGAAGAATTTTGCACACAAAAAAAGGGACTCCTGGAATATGCTCTGGTTCAAGAAGAGAGCCAACCAGTTTTGGGGAAGCACATAATAACTTAGAATTCTTAACTGCTGCCAACCACTTGATTACTTCCAAACTCTTGACTAAATACCAAGCCAGGAAAGGAGAAATAGAAAGTGCTGAAATAGTTGGTTTTAAGAGAAATTAAAACTGAGTGCATCTTGGACTGAAAATGGATTCTAATTAACCATTGCAAATTAGACTATAATAAATATAGTCATAGAAACAAAGCAGAGGCAGGCAGAAAAGTGATGCTAAAGGAAAACGGGGCTTAAAGACAGGTGAAATTTTTAAAATGGAAGTTATTGAAAGCACAATGGCAACCAATTCTAATTTAGAAATGGAGGAAAGTAGAAAAAATAGATCATATTTGTGAAAATTAGAAAACAAATGATTATACACATAGATTATTTCTAAAAACAAGTATCTACAGGTATCCCTACTGTACTATAAAACCTGAGCAGTTAAAAGAACATTTGGCTGGGGATGAGTTCAGAGCAACATCTGAATTGGGTAGAAAAATGGTTAGCAAAGTGTGTTCATGTTGCAATTAAGAGGGTGAGAAAGAGTGATCATCAGCAAATTCTTATCAAACTGGAGTGAGGTATCTCATGGCATGCTCCCAGGTCAAGTCAATCCATCTTATATTCATCCTTTATTTTTATTAATGACTTTGATGAAGAGGTGGTGGGAACACTTGCCAAATTTAAAAATGAAGCAAAGTTTAGAGGGCTTTCTAATATTCAAGGAAATAGGAATGATCTTGGTAAGTTAGAGGAATGCACTAAAGACAAGAGAATGAGATTTAACAGAAGTAAATGTAAGAAAACAAACTCAAATGAGAAGTATAGTATGGGCTAACAATATTTGTGAAAAAGACTTAGAAACCACAGAAAGACTGCAAAAGATGTTAATGTAATTAAACCTTCCAAATCATGGATATTTTTTTATGGAGCCTTGATCTGACTGAATAGATTAAAGATTCCTAAGCTAAGGAATAAATGGTGGTATTTTTACATGAATGGTTTGTTATGCTTTTACACACACACGGAGAGAGAGAGAGAGAGAGAAAGAGAGAGAGAGAGAGAGAGACAGACAGACAGACAGACACATACACACATACAGAGGTACTACCTTATTATAAGGAGTGTGGGAAAAATCTCCCTAGCTTTCTGGAAAGTAAAACTAAAGGGCTTTCTGCCTTCAAGATTCTGTTACTACAATAAAGGCAGTATTAGTATTCATGGATTGTGATTTCTGGGTGGAATTCCTCTTGTGTGGAGAACCTAGAAGCGCTGACATAGTTAGGTGGAATGGATATAACTATGCTTTAGAACTGGATATAGTGGAAGTTTAAATAATTTAAAGCTTCTTCGTGGTGATTACCATGAATACTACCATGGATATTACCACCTCTGACAATACTAGACAACACAGTATCAACAGTAGAGACCTTCAAATTTCTAGGTTCTATCATATCACAAGACCTAAAATGGACACCTAACATCAAAAACGTCATCAAAAAAGCACGACAAAGAATGTTCTTTCTGTGCCAACTCAGAAAGCTCAAACTGCTCAAGGAGCTGCTGATCCAGTTCTACAGAGGAATTATTGAGTCTGTCATCTGCACCTCTATAACTGTCTGGTTTGGTTCTGCAACCCAACAGGACAGACACAGACACCAGAGGAGAATTAGGACTTCAGAAAAAACAATTACTACCAACCTGCCTTCCATCGAGGACCTTTATACTGCATGAGTCAAAAGGAGGGCTGTGAAAATATTTACAGACCCCTCACTTCCAGGACATAAACTGTTTCAACTCCTACCCTCAAAACGACGCTATAGAGCACTGCACACCAGAACAACTAGACACAAGGACAGTTTTTTCCCGAACACCATCACTCTGCTAAACAAATAATTCCCTCAGCACTGTCCAACTATTTACAAAATCTGCACTACTATTACTATTAATCTTCTCATCATTCCTTATCACCCACCCCTCCCACTTGTGACTGTATGACTGTAAATTTGTCATTTGTATTCTTACGATTTATATTGACAGTTTCCTAGTATGATTTGATTGCTTATTGTACCCTATGACTATCATTGTTGTATGTTATGATTCTTGACTCTTGATGAATGTATCTTTTCTTTTATGTACACTGAGAGCATTTGCACCAAGACAAATTCCTTGTGTGTCCAATCACACTTGGTCAATAAGGAATTCTATTCTATTCTATTCTATTCTATTCTATTCTATTCTATTCTGTTCTGTTCTGTTCTGTTCTGTTCTATTCTATTCTATTCTATTCTATTCTATTCTATTCTATTCTATTCTATTCTAAAGACCATGGAACCATTTCACCCTTGATTCCCCCCAACTTCATCCCTTCAATGCCTGAGACACTTAAATGCTAGGTCCGCAATCAAACATCTATAGTCTGGTGCCACCTTTATAAGTTTGGACTACACCTTCCAGGATCATGCAAGCTAGGAAGTCTAAGAGTTTCCCTCCCAATATATATGGAGGGCATCAAGAGAGACTATTTGACGTCGTGATTAAGGCTAAGAATAGGGAGATTGTGAGTTCTAATCCCACCATGGGCACAAAGCCAGCAGGTGACCTTGGGCCCGTCTCAGCCCCTAGCAAGGAATCAATAGCAAACTGCTTCTGAAAAACCTTGCCAAGAAAATTGCAGGCATCTGTCCAGACAGTCTCTGAGAACTGGACATGATTGAATGGAAGAAAAATAAATCGTGCAAAGGCTACCTGAGATGAACTCTTGAATGCAGAAAGT